>NC_057800.1:647264774-647591584 GCF_018294505.1 Triticum aestivum
CCCCCGCGCCTCGCCGGCTTGCCCGATGCCGCCTGGCCACTGGCCTCGCTCCGCCGCGCTCCTGCGGGCGAGCGCCCGCTCCTGGCGCTCGTTGCACCCGACCCGCATTGGCCTATGGGCCACTGACCACTGGGCCAGCACCCCCCGGCCCTATGACAAGTGGGGCCATCCCCAGAACGGTTTAAAAAAAGATAAAAAATAATTAATTATAAAAATAATTAATTAATTAATCAACTAATTAAAGGATTAATTAACTTAATTAATTTTGATTAATTAAACTAAAACAACTAATTAAGCCTAACTAAATAACCTAAACCCTAATTAACTAGAACAGTCAATGACAGGGGGGTCCCACCCCTGTTGACTAGTCAAACATTGACTGGTCAACTTGGTCCCTCTGGCCCACCTGTCAGCCACTGGGTACACTTTTGTGTACACTGTGCTGGGTGCACCTAGCAATTTAGCAATTATTTTCGAATTAAAAATAATTTCAGAATAATAATAAAATCTTTAGAAAATCATATATTTTAATCCGTAACTCGGATTAAATTATTTTCAACATGAAAGTTGCTCAGAAGAACGAGACGAATCCGGATACGCAACCTGTTCGTCCGCCACGCATCCCTAGCATAGCGAACGCGCAGCTTTCCCCCTCTGGCTCCTCTGCCCGAAAACGCGAAACACTGGGGATACTTTCCCGGATGTTTTCCCCCTTCACTGGTACCACCTCATACCGTGTTAGGGCACCCCTAGAACCGATACTTGTCATGTCATGCATCGCTATGCATCTGTTTGCTTAATATTTATTGTTTCTTCCCCCTCTTCTCTCGCTAGACACCGAGCCCGACGCCGCTGCTACCCAGTACGACTACGGTGTTGACGACCCCTCTCTCTTGCCAAAGCAACCAGGCAAGCCCCCCCCCCCTTGATCACCAGATATCGCCTACTCTTCTCTATACTGCTTGCATTAGAATAGTGTAGCATGTTACTGCTTTCCGTTAATCCTATCCTGATGCATAGCCTGTCCTTGCTACTACTGTTGTTACCTTTACCTGCAATCCTAATGCTTAGTATAGGATGCTAGTTTATCATCAGTGGCCCTACATTCTTATCCGTCTGCCATGCTATACTATCGGGCCGTGATCACTCGGGAGGTGATCACGGGTATATACTATATACTTTATACATGATACATGTGGTGACTAAAGACGGGTCTGCTTGTGGAGCACCCGCGAGTGATTCACGGATTGGGGGATGAAAGGACCTTTGTCCCAACGGCCCTCTGTGTGGATCTTTGTGGCGAAGCGACCGGGCAGGTTGAGACAACCTAGGAGAGAGGTGGGCCTGGCCCTGGTCAACGTTCGCGGTTATTTCAAGATAACATGTTTAACGAGATCTTGGTATTTGATCTGAGTCTGGCCACTGGCCTATACGCACTAACCATCTACGCGGGGACAGTTATGGGCACTCGACGTCGTGGTATCAGCCGAAGCCTTCGTGACGTCAGCGACTGAGCGGCACGCGTCGGGTTGGACCGCGTAACACAACTTCCTTTGTAATGGAGGTTGCTAGGTCTGCTCTCCGGCCGCCCACGCAACATGCAGGTGTGCAATGGGCGATGGGCCCAGAACCCTGCGCCATAGGATTTAGACCGGCGTGCTGACCTCTCTATTGTACCTAGGTAGGGCTGCGACGTGTTGATCTTCCGAGGCCGGGCATGACCCAGGAAAGTGTGTCCGGCCAAATGGGATCGAGCGTGTTGGGTTATGTGGTTCACCCCTGCAGGGAAGTTAATCTATTCGAGTAGCCGTGATCTTCGGTAACAGGACGACTTGGAGTTGTACCTTGACCTTATGACAACTAGAACCGGATACTTAATAAAACACACCCTTCCAAGTGCCAGATACAACCGGTGATCGCTCTCTCACAGGGCGATGATGGGAGGATCATCAGATAGGATTATGCTATGCAATGCTACTTGGTGAACTTACCATCTACTCTCTTCTCCTGCTGCAAGATGGAGGTTACCAGAAGCGTAGTCTTCGATAGGACTAGCTATCCCCCTCTTATTCTGGCATTCTGCAGTTCAGTCCACATATGATACCCTTATTCCATTTGATACCAATGCATACATATGTAGTGTAGCTCCTTGCTTACGAGTACTTTGGATGAGTACTCACGGTTGCTTTGTTCCTTCTTTTCCCCTTTTCTATACCCGATTGCTGCGACCAGACGTTGGAGCCCAGGAGTCAGACGCCACCGTCGACGACTACTACTACTACTCGGGAGGTGCCTAGTACTACGTGCAGCCCGCTGACGACGACCAGGAGTAGTTTAGGAGGATCCTAGGCAGGAGGCCTGCGCCTCTTTCGATCTGTATCCCAGTTTGTGCTGGCCTTCTTAAGGAAAACTTGTTTAACTTATGTCTGTACTCAGATATTGTTGCTTCTGCTGACTCGTCTATGATCGAGCTCTTGTATTCGAGCCTTCGAGGCCCCTGGCTTGTAATATGATGCTTGTATGACTTATTTTATTTGTAGAGTTGTGTTGTGATATCTTCCCGTGAGTCCCTGATCTTGATCGTACACGTTTGCGTGTATGATTAGTGTATGATTGAATCGGGGGCATCACACAAGTTCTACTTTCCTCCCACTCACTTCTTTCGAGAGAAACTCTTTCTCTAGAAAGGATCCATTCTTGGCAACAAAGATCTTGCCTTCGGATCTGAGGTAGAAGGTATACCCAATAGTTTCTTTAGGGTATCCTATGACGATGCATTTTTCCGATTTGGGTTCGAGCTTTTCAGGTTGAAGTTTCTTCACATAAGCATCGCATCCCCAAACTTTTAGAAACGACAGCTTAGGTTTCTTCCCAAACCATAATTCATACGGTGTCGTCTCAACGGATTACGACGGAGCCCTATTTAAAGTGAATGCGGCAGTCTCTAAAGCATAGCCCCAAAATGACAGCGGTAGATCGGTAAGAGACATCATAGATCGCACCATATCCAATAGAGTGTGATTACGACGTTCGGACACACCATTACGCTGAGGTGTTCCAGGCAACGTGAGTTGTGAAACTATTCCACATTTCCTTAAGTGCGTGCCAAATTCATGACTCAAATATTCTCCCCCATGATCTGATCGTAAGAACTTGATTTTCTTGTCACATTGATTCTCAACCTCACTCTGAAATTCCTTGAACTTTTCAAAGGTCTCAGACTTGTGTTTCATTAAGTAGACATAGCCATATCTACTCAAGTCATCAGTGAGGGTGAGAACATAACGATAGCCACCGCGAGCCTCAACACTCATTGGACCGCACACATCAGTATGTATGATTTCCAATAAGTTGCTTGCTCGCTCCATTGATCCGGAGAACGGAGTCTTGGTCATTTTGCCCATGAGGCATGGTTCGCACGTGTCAAATGATTTATAATCAAGAGACTTCAAAAGTCCATCTGCATGGAGTTTCTTCATGCGTTTGACACCAATGTGACCAAGGCGGTAGTGCCACAAGTATGTGGGACTATCATTATCAACCTTACATCTTTTGGTATTCACACTATGAATATGTGTAACATCACGTTCGAGATTAAATAAGAATAAACCATTGACCAGCGGGGTATGAGCATAAAACATATCTCTCATATAAATAGAACAACCATTATTCTCAGATTTAAATGAGTAGCCATCTCATATTAAACGAGATCCTGATACAATGTTCATGCTCAAAGCTGGCACTAAATAACAATTATTGAGGTTTAAAACTAATCCCGTAGATAAATGTAGAGGTAGCATGCCGACGACGATCACATCGACCTTGGAACCATTCCCGACGCGCATCGTCACCTCGTCCTTTGCCAGTCTCCGCTTATTCCGCAGCTCCTGTTTTGAGTTACAAATACCCAGGAGCTACTACGAGTACTGGTAAGGTACACATCAATAAAATGTATATCACATATACCTTTGGTGTTGCCGACCTTCTTATCCGCTAAGTACTTGGGGCAGTTCCGCTTCCAGTGACCACTTCCCTTGCAATAAAAACACTGAGTCTCAGGCTTGGGTCCATTCTTTGGCTTCTTCCCGGCAGCTTGCTTACTGGGCGCGGCAACTCCCTTGCCGTCCTTCTTGAAGTTCTTTTTACCCTTACCTTTCTTGAACTTAGTGGTTTTATTCACCATCAACACTTGATGTTCCTTTTTGATTTCCACCTCCACTGATTTCAGCATTGAATATACCTCAGGAATGGTCTTTTCCATCCCCTGCATATTAAAGTTCATCACAAAGCTCTTGTATCTAGGTGGGAGCGACTGAAGGATTCTGTCACGACCGCATCATCCGGGAGATTAACTCCTAGCTGAGATAAGCGGTTGTGCAACCCAGACATTTTGAGTATGTGCTCGCTGACAGAACTATTCTGCTCCATCTTACAACTGTAGAACTTGTCGGAGACTTCATATCTCTTGACCCGGGCATGAGCTTGGAAAACCATTTTCAGCTCTTGGAACATCTCATATGCTCCGTGTTGCTCAAAATGCTTCTGGAGCCCCGGTTCTAAACTGTAAAGCATGCCGCACTGAACCAGGGAGTAATCATCAGCATGGTCCTGCCAAGCGTTCATAACGTCTTGGTTTGCTGGGGTTGGTGTTTCACCTAGCGGTGCTTCAAGGACATATGCTTTCTTGGCAGCTATGAGGATGATCCTCAAGTTCCGGACCCAGTCCGTATAGTTGCTACCATCGTCTTTTAGCTTGGTTTTCTCTAGGAACGCGTTGAAGTTGAGGACAACATTAGTGTGGGCCATTTGATCTACAAGACTTGTAAACATTTTAGACTAAGTTCATGATAATTAAGTTCATCTAATCAAATTATTTAATGAACTCCCACTCAGATAGACATCCCTCTAGTCATCTAAGTTATACATGATCCGATTCAACTAGGTTGTGTCTGATCATCATGTGAGACGGACTAGTCATCATCGGTGAACATCTTCATGTTGATCGTATCTTCTATACGACTCATGTTCGACCTTTCGGTCTTCCGTGTTCCGAGGCCATGTCTGTACATGCTAGGCTCCTCAAGTCAACCTAAGTGTTTTGCGTGTGTAAATCTGGCTTACACCCGTTGTATGCAAACATTAGAACCTATCACACCCGATCATCACGTGGTGCTTCAGAACAACGGACCTTAGCAACGGTGCACAGTTAGGGGGAACACTTTTCTTGAAATTATTACAAGGGATCATCTTATTTATGCTACCGTCATTCTAAGCAAATAAGATGTAAGACATGATAAACATCACATGCAATCAAATAGTGACATGATATGGCCAATATCATCTTGCTCCTTTTGATCTCCATCTTCGGGGCGCCATGCTCATCATCGTCACCGGCATGACACCATGATCTCCATCATTGTGTCTTCATGAAGTTGTCTCGTCAAATATTACTTCTACTACTATGGCTAACGGTTAGCGATAAAGTAAAGTAATTACATGATGTTTATATTGACACGCAGGTCATAAATAAATTAAGACAACTCCTATGGCTCCTGCCGGTTGTCATACTCATCGACATGCAAGTCGAGATTCCTATTACAAGAACATGATCAATCTCATACATCACATATATCATTCATCACATCCTTTTGGCCATATCACATCACACGGCATATGCTGCAAAAACAAGTTAGCCGTCCTCTAATTGTTGTTGCAAGTTTTTACGTGGCTGCTATAGGTTTCTAGCAAGAACATTTCTTACCTACGCCAAAACCACAACGTGATATGCCAATTTCTATTTACCCTTCAAAAGGACCCTTTTCATCGAATCCGATCCGACTAAAGTGGGAGAGACAGGCACCCTCTAGCCACCTTATGCAACTAGTGCATGTCAGTCGGTGGAACCAGTCTCACGTAAGCGTACATGTAAGGTCGGTCCGGGTCGCTTCATCCCACGATGCCGCCGAATCAAGATAAGACTAGTAACGGCAAATAAATTGATAAAATCGACGCCTACAACAACTTGTGTTCTACTCGTGCATACAAACTACGCATAGACCTAGCTCATGACGCCACTATTGGGGATCGTAGCAGAAATTTAAAATTTTCTACACATCACCAAGATCAATCTATGGAGTCATCTAGCAACGAGAGGGAGAGGAGTGCATCTACATACCCTAGTTGATCGCGAGCGGAAGCGTTCAAGAGAACGGGGTTGATGGAGTCGTACTCGTCGTGATCCAAATCACCGATGATCCCAACGCCGAACGGATGACACCTCCGCATTCAACACACATACGGAGCAAGGACGTCTCCGCTGCCTCGATCCAGCAAGGAGGAGGGAGAGGTTGAGGAAGAGAGCTCCAACAGCAGCACGATGGCGTGGTGGTGATGTAGTGGCAGTACTCTGGCAGGGCTTCGCCAAGCTCTTGCGGAGGAGGAGAGGTGTTGGGGAGGGGAGGGGCTGCGCCTTGGATGCGGTGTGCAGCCCTCCCCTTGCCCCTCTATTTATAGGGGAAGGAGGAAGGGGGCCGCCCCCCTCTAGATGAGATCTAGAGGGGGGCGGCGGCCAAGGGGAGGGGGCTTGCCCCCCCCCCCCTCCCCAAGCAAGGGGGCGCCCCCTTTAGGGTTTCCCCCCAACCCTAGGCGCATGGGCCCTAGGGGGGATGCGCCCAGCCCATGTAGGACTGGTTCCCTTTCCTCTACGGCCCATTAGGCCCTCCGAGAGAGGTGGCCCCTCCCGGTGGACCCCCGGAACCCCTCCGGTGGCCCCGGTACAATACCGATATGCCCCCGAACCTTTCCGGTGACCGTATGACAACTTCCTGCATATAAATCTTCACCTCCGGACCATTCCGGAACTCCTCGTGACATACGGATCTCATCGGGGACTCTGAACAACATTCGGTAATCACGTACAAGTCTTCCTAATAACCCTAGCGTCATCGAACCTTAAGTGTGTAGACCCTACGGGTTCGGGAACCATGCAGACATGACCGAGACAACTCTCCGGCCAATAACCAACAGCGGGATCTGGATACCCATGTTGGCTCCCACATGTTCCACGATGATCTCATCGGAAGAACCACGATGTTGAGGATTCAAGCAATCCCGTATACAATTCCCTTTGTCAACCGGTACGTTACTTGCCCGAGATTCGATCATCGGTATCCCAATACCTCGTTCAATCTCGTTACTGGCAAGTCACTTTACTCGTTCCGTAATGCATGATCCCGTGACCAACTACTTAGTCACAATGAGCTCATTATGATGATGCATTACCGAGTGGGCCCAGAGATACCTCTCCGTCATACAGAGTGACAAATCCCAGTCTCGATTCGTGCCAACCCAACAGACACTTTCGGAGATACCTGTAGTGCACCTTTATAGCCACCCAATCACGTTGTGACGTTGGGTACACCCAAAGTACTCCTACGGTATCCGGGAGTTGCACAATCTCATGGTCTAAGGAAATGATACTTGACATTTAGAAAAGCTCTAGCAGACGAACTACACGATCTTGTGCTATGCTTAGGATTGGGTCTTGTCCATCACATCATTCTCCTAATGATGTGATCCTGTTATCAATGACATCCAATGTCCATGGTCAGGAAACCGTAACCATCTATTGATTAACGAGCTAGTCAACTAGAGGCTCACTAGGGACATGTTGTGGTCTATGTATTCACACATGTATTACAATTTCCGGATAACACAATTATAGCATGAACAATAGACAATTATCATGGACAAGTAAATATGATAATAACCATTTTATTATTGCCTCTAGGGCATATTTCCAATAGTAGTTTCTCTAGTGTCAGCCATGGGCACTACAGCAGATCTCTGCCCTCTTGGCACTCTCTGAAAGGCATCTGTGGTAGCCTACCCTTTCCTCTCCTCAACTTCTTCCTGGAGCTGCTCAACTGCTGTCTGCATCTCTGTCACCTTTAAGTCAAGATAATAAAATTTAGTTTCAATGATCCTTTCCAGGCTCTCTTGGTTCCGAGTTAGGGTGGCCAAGCCCTTCACAATCCTCAAGGTGGCTTGAATCAGATATCCAAGTTGATCTTGTTTAGTCTTTAGAAACACTTGAGATGCCTCCTCGGCACTTGGCATCTTTGTAGCTTTCTCAGCCTTTGCTTTCTCTCTCTTTTCTTGTGCCTCTACAGGTGTGGGATCAAATTCATTCATGACAACAGTGTTGCCCTCAAAATCTGGTCTCAAGGGTAGATGTTCCTTGTCCAAAAGATAAGTGCATGCGCCCATCTTGGAGTTGATAAGCATTTGAATATGTGGAGCATACCCACATAACCTTTTCTGATATGCAGTTGTCCTGTTGATTGTTTCAACAATCAGGCTCATCACTTTGAATTTTTGGGGCACATCAAACAACTGCAGCAGGTTGATGGAGTGACCTCTGATCATTCTATGATCTCCAGACTTGGGCAATAATGTATGCCTCAATATAGTGTTCATTGTGGTCAAACTAGGCAGCAAATAGTAGACAGAGCCCATCTTATGAGTTTCCAAGGCTTTGTCAGGAATTTCCTTGTACATATTTGCCATAGAGTTGTGATCCTTCTTCTTCTTGGCATAAACATCTATCAACTATAGACTAGTACCTAGTACCTTCGGACATCCAGAAAATTTTCCCATCAGGATAAAAGTGTGATGTGGAGTAGAATTGCATGATTAGTTCATCATTCCACTTGGTCAACTTCTGACCCACAAACTTGTCCACTCCACATAGACTGAAGATCTCATGCACTCCTGAAAAATGGTCTTCATTGTTGTCAATGTATTTCCAATCTGCCCACTTCATGTCACAAACAATGGGCTTCTTATCAAGCAAGATGGTCTCATAGAAATCATGCTGCTCTTTGGTATGGAACCTGTACTCCACAACAGTCCTTCTCCTTACAGCATATGGATCAGATTGTCTCCATAGTCTGAGACCTGCATCCTTTCTGATCTTCATGTTTTCTGCCACTGGATGGCTGTCATCATGGTATGGGATCTTGGGTTTGAGTTTCCTAAGCACTTGGGCTTCAGCATCTTCTTCATCAATCTCAATTTCAGGCAATGGGGCCTTGTTCTTCTCAGCAGCTGGAATATTTCTTGTGCTCCTCTTGGGTGCAATCTTTGGAGATGGAGCAGAGGCCTTGGGAGCTGTCTTGGGCTTACAAGGGGCAGCCCCAGACTTGATGGCATCTCCCATTAGCTTTTGAGTCTTAGATGCTGGTGCAACATCTTCTTCTTCATCATCATCCTCTGTTGGATCTCTCATCATGGAGGATCTCCCAATGACTTTGGCAATGGTCTTCTTGACCCTCTCTTTGCTCTTCTTGCCTTCACCAGCCTCCTTTGGTTCAAGTGTGAACTCCATAGTTTCCTGAGTTGATGATCTGGCCATTGACATTGGAACTCTCTTGGCAGGTGCCTTCTTGTGCAATCCTGGCTTTGTTACAGCAGCATCAGCATATTCCTTTTTCAGCAACTTCTTCTTGGAGCTGACCTCTTCCTCAGCAGCAATATAATCCTCATCTTGTTAGTCAGAGTTTCTCTTCCTCCTTATAGCTGCTTTGGGAAGGTTGCTTGGGGTGCTCCTGCTACCCTAACCATAGCTGCTAGAGGGACTAGTGCCCTCACTCATGTTCACTTGCTCTTCTGACTTGTTCTGGCTATCACTCTGATACAATATTCTGGCCAAGCAAACTGGCAGCAGACCCTGTGAATAGTTATGGATGAGATAGAGTGGATGAACATCACAAAGTGCAGAGATTTTGCAAAACAAATGAGTCAAAAACTTAGTTTTAGTTTTCCACAGAAAGCATTTCAGAGCTACCGATTTGTTAAACTCGGTGACACCGAAGCAACTTTTGGAGTCCAAACTAGTAAAATCGGTCAGACCGAGACATAGTTTGGTGACTCCGTGGTTGCTAGGGTTTCACAAAGAGTTGAACTCGGTCACATCGATTTGCAAGTTTCGGTCAGACCGAAAAGTGCAAGTGTAATGGCCTAAACCAAATCGGTGAGACCGATTTCCACAACTCGGTCGGTCCGAGATGAGTTCGGCGGAAACTTAACCCTAAATTTCCGAATCGAATCTAATCTAAAGATGTTTTTGTTGGACAGGATGATCTCATACATGGTAAAGAACATGACATTTTCTTTGTGCTAATCGGAGTAAGGAACAACACAAAGATTTGAACTCATACTCTAGTTTAGTGATGAGCTTGCTACAGCGGCAATGGCGGGGTTGAATTCCGTTGACGGTGATGGAGACCAGCGGCGGGAGGTCGCTGGCGATAAGAGGACGATCCGGAGACCCGAGGCGGCAGAGCAGGACACGCGCGGGCTGAGAGGTTTTGGAAAATTTTCCAAAATTTGATCCGTGGGTATATATATATCCTGACCCTGTCGGTGTGACCGAGTGGAATAACTCGGTGGCACCGAGATGCAGAATCGCAAGCGGTTACTGCAACTCGGTGTGACCAAAAAGTTTTAATTGGTTGCACCAAGATTGGAAACCTAGATCAACTCAGTGAACTCAGTCAGACCAAAAAGGATGAATCGGTCAGACCGAAATGCATAGAGAGGTTTTGTAAGTTTAAGTCTATGAAAAATCGGGGACTCCGAGTGCTCCTCACACAGAGTGTTCGAATCTGACTTGATCAAACTTTGTGATGTAAGATGAATAGAGTTTGAGACAAGAAAATCATAGATAGCTATAGGAAGTTCATAGGCATTCTTGTCCATCCATTTGGCAAAAGGACAAGATCCAAACAATCAAAGCAACAAATGGATGTCCTTGAATGAGTAAAATATGCAACCAACATGCTCACACAATAAAATGACAAGTGGAATATGTGACAAAGCATGCACAAACACTCTAGCATCTATCAAGCAATTGGCGATGACTAGGTCATCTATATATGAGTATATTGACTTAGGAGTCAAATGAGAACATTTGATCATAGGTCATACTCATCGTTTAAGCACAAGTGTGGTTACCACTTTTACATAAAGCATTGTTGTGTTCACACCATTAGAGTTGCTTTACCTCAATATTTTGAGTAAAGCTCCCCCTAGATGTGATATCCCCTAAGAGGGATGAACTAACCTTAGGTTTTGTCGATGATGACTTCATGTAGATGTTAAAGATGTGGATGCTCAATGTTGATGTAGATCATTCGGAGCAATCCATTAGAGTGTGTTGCACTTTCAATACCTACATGGGTTAGTCCCACTAGGAACAAACAAGGATATCCATAGACATAGAGTGAAGTTCACACAAGATGATGTCCATGAAAGCATTAGGTTAACTTGTCCCTTGTTTTACCAACAAGAGGGTTTATGACTCCTTGGACTAGTGCAAGATGTGGAAATTGTTTGCACTTGTCCTTGCCAAGATGATATGAGTGAAGTGTTGGCGGAGTCACCCTCAAGAACGCTCTAGTTCTTCTTCTTCGCGATCCACATCAACTTGATGGGAATCCTTGGAGTTGTAGTCATACTTGATAAAGTAGAACTTGATGTAGTCTTGGGAACCCACTTGACCAAGGCGTTGGGAGCTTCTTCAAATGCATCAATCTCTTCTTGAAGCTTGTCCTTACCTTTTTGCTTATGGTCTTGTGGTGGAAGATCATCTTGAGCTTGTGTCCCCTTGAAATAAGCAGGATCATACTTCTCTTGTTGAGGAACAAACTTCGTCTTGGGGTATTGATCTTCTTCCCACTCAACTCCATTGGCATTGCACTTTCGTTCAAAACAAACACCTTGATTCTTTCGGTGCATTCCTTGCTTGCGTACAATTTCCTCAAATTGCTTACTTCCGGCAAGGCTCTTGTAAACACCTTTTGTCGGGGATATACCCCGCAGTGTAACCCGGCCGGATGTTTGACCCGACCGGACTTGGTGTTTCATTGGTAACCCGCCAGGGGATTGGCGACTCACGGATCTGGCGGCTCACGGGTCTGGCGACTCACAAGCCTGAAGACTCATTAGTGACCCGGCGGGTGCTTCAGACGGACGACAAGGCCCAAGGCCCAGTATGTCGGTTCATATAAAGGTGGGCCGATTTAAGAGGAAAGGCATAAGGAATATTCTCTTGCAAAGGAAGCAGGACTAGGACTCCACTTGTAATAGTGTAATCCTAATCCTACTAGGACTAGTCATGTAACCCGCCCCTTCAACATATATAAGGAGGGGCAGGGCACCCCAAGAGGGACAAGAAACAATCTCTAGGGCTAGACACAAAGGGTGAGCTGGCTTATGCGGCGACTCTCTCATGAGCATAATGAGATCTAGCCACAAACAGTATGTAGGGCTATTACCGGACGATGTTTCCCGGGGCCTGAAGCTGTCTAAATCCTTGTCTTGTGTTGCGTCTCTCGATTTCGCTCAACCCCTCTCAAGCTACTACAAAGATGTGTTGGCCTCACGACTAAGTCCTCACACTAGGACATCTGCCATGACAATTCCACGACAATTGGGGCCCACCATGGGACTCGCGCATGGTGGTGTTGAGTTCTTGGAGGGATCTCTCAGGGATCGAGAAATTCGAAATTTTCTGGATGAAAAGATTTAGGATTACGCGTGTGGCTGCACGCGACAGGCGAATCTGTGTGGATCGGTTTCCACTGTTTTACGAAGTCGCCGAGACGGACAAAAAGTTTCCCTTCGCACCACTGCAGAAATCTACCAAAGACGTCTTGTTTTCCGGATCAGAGGCGAACCTCGTTGTGGCTACGTATGGCAGTCAAGAAAATACGGCCACGTCTTACCATCTAAGGCGTCAAGTCCAAGGAACCATCAGATCAGGCGCACAAACCACTACGATGGTACATTGAGTAATTTTGGACGAGCAGAGTCTAGGATTGGACTGGAAAAAGAATCGACGAGATCGCCCGTACGTGGCGACAAGCGACTCATCCAATCTGTCTTCGGTTGCAACTCGAACTCTGTCTTCTGTGCCTACTTTTTCCATGGCGGGTTGTACGGAGCAGCAGATGAAGACAAATGAAAAACGACGGTAGTCTGGCCACGATCTAGTGTCCGCGTGGCAGTTTCCCCAAAAACTAGTACTAATTGGAATACACAATGGCACAATCTCCAATGGGACATCATACTCCACGTGAAAATCATCAGCAGCGCCAATCTCCAATGGGACTGACTTGAAGTCGTCGTTGACTCCGTGTTAGAACCACGATGGCCGCGTTGAGCCGTTGCTGTCACGCGTCGAGCCATCCTGGTGCTGTTGGTCTGCCGGCGCGATGTTCATCCTCCGTGAGCTGCCTCGCCGGGGGTTTCGACAGCTGCGGCACAAGCTGCCCTGCTGCCCTTGCCTTCGCATCGCACTCCGCCTCGGTCTTCACTTTTGAGCCGCTTACTGTGTTCCACCTGACCCGTGGCTAAGCCGCCGTTTCATCCCCGGCTCTGCTGCAGGCTGGTACCACTGAGCCGCCCGTCGCGCCGTCCCCGCCTCCTGCTGGGCGCTGCTGCTGCCGTGGGTCGCCTTGAGCCGGCCGCACTGCAAGCCACCTTTGAGCTGCAACTGCGACCCTTCCCTTTGTGGCTGTCGCGCCGCATCGCCGGGTCACCGATGTTGCGGTCATAGCTGTGCCATAAGCCGACGAGCCTCGCCGTTGCATCTGTTGCGTGTTCGCGGTCCCTTTAAATTGCCGCTATAGCCTCACCTCCTTACTCAGAGCCACCCTTGTTGCTACCGCGTTGAGCCGGCCCGCTGCCGTTGCGGCCTCCTCTCGCTGGTGTTGCCGTCGCGACCCGACCGACCCTGCTTTGCCTTTTATGGCCCGTTTTTGTTTATAGGAGGGACAACAGCTTGATGAGAAGGCAAGGACTGTGCGTGCTGATTTTCTACTACTACTACATGACCTTAATGGCCTGCTACTGTCGAGCAGTTGAAAACAACAACAGCACACGGCAATATGTGTATGGAGTTGACTGGCTATTACTAGTACTATTTTTTCTGAATAAAACTGCAAAGACAAGATTGAGCAGTTAAGAATGCAAGGACTTACAATGACAGTCTCCAAAAGCTCTTTTTGAGGAAGGGAACTCCTCTCACGGCAAAAATACCAGTCAAACAGCCGTCCGTGCGTTTTTTAATGGCTGGTTCTGAAGGACCTCTTGTTAGATTATGATGGTCAAAGATTTTCAGCAGTCATCTACACACCCTATATACGGATCAAAGGTCGTCCGAACAAATCACCAGGTGCTATCTATTCTATATATTTTATCAGCACGTATTAAATTGTTTGAGAACAATTACTCTGTCCTGCAATATTTTTTGTGCGTAGGAGAATTATCCATTACAAAGTAGTATTATACCACGCAGATGGAGACAAGCCAACACCATTCGGCACAGGTGGTCATCGTTACTCAACGGACTCCCGCACTGGCTTACAACGCCGTGGCCGTCTCTCGCAACCGTGCCAGCTTACAACACCGTGGCCGTCTCTCGCGTCCGCGCCGGCTTATAACGAGGAGGACAATTTGCTTGTCTGCACCGGCTTACAACATCGCGGCCGACTCATCTGTCTGCTGCCGCGACCGACTCGCCCGTGATTATTTTCAGCTTTGCCGTGGTGATCACCAACTCCACGACGGATATTTCCTGGCCTAACATATCAGGTGAATCCATCCATTATACTTTTATATTATATATTGCTTTCTTTAAAAGAGAAATTACTCTGGCTTGCAAGTGTTTCAATGCAGAACAAGTTGTCTAAGGAAAAAGGGATTTTTATATCACTGAGCTGTTGAATGATGCATACCGGTTTATATCATGGTTAAGTATGAAGAATCTCAAGCCAACTCTTCGGGTCGTCTTAAGACTCGGGGGCTACAATACATGACTTGGCAGAATTGGCCGGCTTAAGCAAATTCAAAAATTCGGGTCATTGGAGGGAAGATAACCCGGTCCCGGAGGCTACCGCCATATTGGTGAAATTTAAAGTCCGCTAGAGGATTTTCGTCTCAAAATGAAGATTCCAGTGTAAAATCCGGCTCAAGAGACATCTCTCTCCCATAAAGCTTTGAAGCTCTCAAATCCGGGTTAAAGTTCCGGTTCAAAAAGAATTAATCTCTTACAAGTTTGAGTTATCACAAAAATTAAAGGTTGCTAAAGAGAACTTACTGCCATGATGTGCGGTTCAAACATGGGTATCCTGCCTTATGGCTTATCTTATTATGGTCACTTGGGGGCTTCCTGTTCAAACATAGGTCGTATTCGAACCAAAGAGAACATAGCTGTCGGTACCCTCTTGATCAGCACAATGCCAAACCCACTGGGGGCTTCTTGATCGTATTCGAATCATAGCTTAACCCCTTTTGGGTCCGACTTTGATCGTATTTGAATCAGAGTCGTTAAAAAACTCTCAAGGTCATTTGGGGGCTTCCTGTTCAAACATAGGTCGTATTCGAACCAAAGAGAACATAGCTCTCGGTACCCTCTTGATTGGCGCAACGCCAAAGCCATTGGAGGCTACATGATCGTATTCGAATCCTAGCTTAACCCCCTTGGTCTGGCTTACTGATCATATTCGAATCAGAAGCCTCAAATTTTTCTTTCTATTTTGCTTAAGTTTTTTGAAAACAATCTTTGGTTTTGTCTTGAGACCTTTTTGTTGACATCTGAAGCATATATGTGGTTTCGATTAAACCGGTTGACTTTGGATGATAAGTCGCCATATATGGCAATCATAAACATTTGGAAGTTTTGGCTTCTAAAGATTGGGTTATCACCCTTACTGCACAGGTATCCTAAACCGGCAGTACGATTCAATATCACATGAACCGGTTTACCAAACCGGATTATATTATTCAAATCTTTAATAGCCAACATGGCTAGATTTTTATTATGGTTATCAATAGCCAATATTATGATGGAGGTCTTCAAAGTCGCTTCAGCGCAATGGTTATTATTTTATTAATGGACATGATTTATTTTTACAATGGAGGGAATAGTCCCGAGTCGCTGCAGGCTTACGACCTGGCACTTGGAGGCTACATTATTCAAATTGAGATTACATCAAATATGTAAGTCCCATGTCACTACCAGCATGTACCATGGCACTTGGGGGCTAATGCAATGTCATTTTTTGCTCAAACTTATTGAAGACCCGACTCATCACATTCTAAATGAGCCGGCCCTTGGGGCTACCAATTGCTCCTGTCGAAAATTCAAGGTACACAAGCCTTAATCCATTATATTGAAAGATCCACTACTCAGTTGGTAGAGTACAAAGCTCTTAACCTTGTGGACGTGGGTTCAAGCCCCACAGTAGAGATTACATCATATGATGTTATTATCAATGAATCATATACAAAGTCCCAGCTCAGTAATATCTTACTAAGCCCGCCCTTGGGGGCTACATGTTGCTGCTCAAGTTTACATGATCATATCTACAAAGTCCTTGCTCATTATTGCATAATGACCTGGGCCTTGGGGGCTACACTGGTTGAAGTTTTTATGAGCATAAGGCAATTACAAGTCCCAGGTTGCTGCAAGCATGACAACCCGACAGTTGGGGGCTACATATGTGGAATATTCAGTTTCCATTAATGAATGAGATGAACAATCTGGATTTCTTCGAAGTTGCAACATTTATATTGAAGCAAGTCTTAAGCTATCACTATGTTCTCCTCTTAAGACTTGGGGCTACATGTAATATGCATATAAGGAGGAATATCTCCAAAGTTATCAGTTTTGAGTAAGTCAGGGATCGTATTATTAGTCATGGCCTGAATAACTCAAGAAGATTAATTACATGACCCGGCGTCTGCAACAGTTATGACCCGACATCGTCTGTTTTTATAACCCGACAATTTTGTTAATGATAAACCGACAAGTTTTACCTCTTCAAACCGGCTGAAAGTCAGATGAGTATTTCAAAACCAATATTTTTTAAGCCGGCACTTTGGAAGCCGATTCAAGTGGATTATTTCTTACAATATTTCTCTACAAGAGACCAATGCCAGTAAATTGACTCTGAAGCTGTCCTATTGACCCGGATTTCTGAAAAGAAGTATTTGGATTGTTTGCATTCACAAAGTTCAAACATATCTACTAAAGGAGATTTGCTATGAGTTCATGGGGATGTATCAAGAAGGAAATGACAAGGATTTAAAGATGATCATGTGCCGGCTTACAAGAATTTTTAACCCAGAGCACAACTTGTCAAAGTTGTTCTAGTGTTTATTTTGCAGGATCAATTTAACATGGATGAATCCAAATTAACACCTTGATTCTTTCGGTGCATTCCTTGCTTGCGTACAATTTCCTCAAATTGCTTACTTCCGGCAAGGCTCTTGTAAACACCTTTTGTCGGGGATATACCCCGCAGTGTAACCCAGCCGGATGTTTGACCCGGTCGGACTTGGTGTTTCATTGGTAACCCGCCAGGGGATTGGTGACTCACGGATCTAGCGGCTCACGCGTCTGACGACTCAAAAGCCTGAAGACTCATTAGTGACCCTGCGGGTGCTTCAGACGGACGACAAGGCCCAAGGCCCAGTATGTCGGTTCATATAAAGGTGGGCCAGTTTAAGAGGAAAGGCATAAGGAATATTCCCTTGCAAAGGAAGCAGGACTAGGACTCCACTTGTAATAGAGTAATCCTAATCCTACAGGACTAGTCATGTAACCCGCCCCTTCAACATATATAAGGAGGGTCAGGGCACCCCAAGAGGGACAAGAAACAATCTCTAAGGCTAGACACAAAGGGGGAGCCGGCTTATGCGGCGACTCTCTCATGAGCATAATGAGATCTAGCCACAAACAGCATGTAGGGCTATTACCGGACGATGTTTCCCGGGGCCCGAAGCTGTCTAAATCCTTGTCTTGTGTTGCATCTCTCGATTCCGCTCAACCCCTCTCAAGCTACTACAAAGATGCGTTGGCCTCACGACTAAGTCCTCACACTAGGACATCTGTCGTGACAATTCCACGACACCTTTCTCTATAATTCCCTTCAATAAGCTATTTTCTTGCTCAAGTGTAACTTGGCTAAGAGAATCATTAGTGGAATCAAGAGAACTACTAGAAGCAACAATATTGGATTTAACATGATTATTGTTACAACTAGAGGAAGAATCTCTCTTACTAATGTTGCTAGTTTTTACTTGTGGCATGTAAGTAGATAAGAGTAAATGCTTGGCAATGTAAGAAGAACTTTTCTCGCGAAGATCATCATTGATTGCTTTTAAGAACCCATGCTCTTGCTCAAGGTTGAGCTTTTCAAAGCATAGCTTCTCATGAGTCTTTAAAAGTTCTCGATGATCTTCCAAGGTAGTTTCATAAGCTAACTTAAGAGTGTTTAATTCTTTAGTTAGACGCTCAATCTCCTTCTTATCATCATCATTCGTTTTATCTTGATTAACATGATTAATAGCAATTTCATCATAGTTTTCATCACTAGAGTTGTCAACAAGTAAATCATCATCACCTAGCAAATCATCTTCATCACTATTGAAATCAACATACTCGGCGTGTGATACCTTTGGGCCTTTAGACATGAAGCATCTTCTAATTCCTTCATTTGGTGAGTCAAATATGTCATAGGAGTCGGTTGACACAAGTGCTAGACCAGCAACACCTTCATCTTGAGTATATTCGGAGTCGGAGTGATAACTTCTCTCGGAGTGATGGTCGGAGTCGGAGCCGGATACCCATTCACCAACATGAGCTTGATGTCTTCGTTTGGTGTAGCTCCTTGATGACTTTTCCTTCCTTTCCGAATCCTTGCTCCCACGAGAGGTTCTTCGTTCATAACGATCATCTCTACTCCTTCTCTCTCTTGGAAGTGATTCTTAACTTCTCTTCTACTTCTCCTTTTGGGTGAATCTTCTCTTCTTTTGTAGGGGGGCGTACACTCATTGGAGTAGTGTCCGGATCTTCCACAATTGTAGCAATTACGCTCACGGCTAGAAGATCTTTTGTCATTGTAGGACCTTGACTTGGAACTTCTTTCTTTGCTTCTACTCTTGTAGAACTTGTTGAAATTCTTCACCATTAGGCTCAATTCCTTGTTGAAGGCTTGTTTCTCACCTGATGATGTAGGAGCATCACATGAGGCTTTGTAAGCACCACTTGTCTTGTTGTGAAGCTCTTCTTTATCCTTGAGTGGCATCTCATGAGCAACAATTCTTCCAATCACTTCCGTTGGCTTGAGATCTTTGTAATTGGGCATCATTTGGATCAATGTGCACACGGTATCATATTTTCTATCCAAGGCTCTTAGGATCTTCATGATGATGAATCTATCAGTCATCTCTTCACTTCCTAAGCCGGCAATCTCATTTGTGATGAGAGCAAACCTAGAGTATTTCAGTGACACCTTCACCATCCTTCATTTTGAACTTGTCAAGCTGACTTTGAAGCACATCCAATTTGGATTCCTTGAAGGAGTTGGTACCCTCGTGCATATCAATCAAAGTATCCCAAATTTCCTTAGCATTCTCAAGACGGCTGATTTTGTTGAATTCTTCGGGGCACAATCCGTTGAAGAGGATATTGCAAGCTTGAGCATTGTATTGCAACATCTTCAACTCTTCCGCGGTAGCTTCACGGTTTGGTTCTCTTCCATCAAAAAATTCACCTTGCAAGCCAATACACACAATAGCCCAAACGGCAGGGTTATGTCCAAGAATATGCATTTTCATATTTTGCTTCCAACTAGCAAAATTAGTACCATCAAAGTAAGGACCTCCACGGTGGTAATTTCCCTCGCTAGACGTCATACTCTCCTAGGTTGTGAAACCAAGGCTATGATCACCAAAAGCTATGGAAATCAAGGCAAATGGAGACTGAAGCTCTGATGCCACTTGTAGGATCGAAAGTATGTCTAGAGGGGGGGTGATTAGACTACTTGACCAAATAAAAATCTATCCTTTTCCCAATTTTAAGTCTTGGCAGATTTTAGCAACTTAGCACAAGTCAAGAAATCAACCTACACATGCAAGTCTAAGAGTATAGCAGCGGAATATAAAAACATTGCACATGAAGGTAAAGGGAGGAGTTTGGAGGGAGCAAACGCAATGTAGAGACGGGATATTTTGGCGTGGTTCTGATAGGTGGTGCTATCGTACATCCACGTTGATGGAGACTTCAACCCACGAAGGGTATGATGTCTACTATGCAACTTTCTTCTTGTTGACACGTGTTGGGCCTCCAAGCGCAGAGTTTTGTAGGACAGTAGCAATTTTCCCTCAAGTGGATGACCTAAGGTTTATCAATCCGTGAGAGGTGTAGGATGAAGATGGTCTCTCTCAAACAACCCTGCAACCAAATACAAGAAATCTCTTGTGTCCCGAACACACCCAATACAATGGCAAATTGTATAGGTGCACTAGTTCGGCGAAGAGATGGTGATAAACGTGTAATATGGATGGTAGAAATATATTTTTATAATCTGAATAAATAAAAACAGCAAGGTAGCAAATAGTAAACATGCACAAAAACGGTGTTTCAATGCTTAAAAACAAGGCCTAGGGTCCATACTTTCGCTAGTGCAATCTCTCAACAATGCTAACGTAGTTGGATCATATGATTAACCCTCAAAGTGTAACGAAGAATCACTCCCGAGTTCCTATTAGAGGAGAACAAAAGATAGGAATTGTTTGTAGGGTACTAAACCACCTCAAAGCTATTCTTTCCGTTCAATCTATTCAAGAGTTCGTACTAAAATAACGCAAAGCTATTTTTCCATTCGACCTATCCTACAGTTTGTACTAGAATAACACCAAAGCATATTCATATTCATAATACTCAATTCACACAACGAACTACAAGAGTGCCCCAAGATTTCTACCGGATAAACAAGGAAAAGAACATGCATCAACCCCTATTCATCATTACCCCAAGGTCACCACGGGAATCCGCAAGTTGAGTGCCAAAACATATATCAAGTGAATCAATATGATACCCCATTGTCACCACGAGTACTCAATTGCAAGACATATATCAAGTGTTCTCAAATCCATAAAAGTACTCAATCCGATGACAACGAGATCACAAAGTAAAAAACTCAATTCATCACAACAAGATAGAGAGGGGAGAAACATCATTTGATCCGACTATATTAACAAAGCCCATGATATAGATCACGAGAGAGAGAGAGAGAGAAATCACATAGCTACTGGTACAAACCCTCAGCCCCGAGGGTGGACTACTCCCTCCTCATCGTGGTGGCCGTCGGGATGATGAAGATGGCCACCGGAGATGATTCCCCCCTCCGGCAGGGTGTCGGAACGGGTCTAGATTGGTTTTTGGTGGCTACGGAGCCCTGCGGCGGTGGAACTTCTGATCTAGGTTAACCCCCTGGGGTTTCAGAATATATGGGAATTTATAGTGCAAAGAAGGGGTGCGGGAAGCCACCGAGGTGGGCACAACCCACCTGGGCGCGCTAGGGGGCCTGGCGCGCCCTGGTGGGTTGTGCCCCCTCAGGTGCAGCTCCGGCCCATAAAAAATCCACAAAAAGTTTCATGGTGTTTGGCACTGGGTCAATAGGTTAGTCCCAAAAATGATATAATGTGGCTATAAAACGATTGTAAAACATCCAAGAATGATAATATATTGGCATGAATACTTCATAAATTATAGATACATTGGAGACGTATCAGGGTAACGGCTGCGCGAGTCCAATGAGGGCTCCACCCACGAAGGATCCACGAAGAAGCAACCTTATCGATCCCACCATGGCCATCGCTTACGAAGGACTTGCCTCACTAGGGTAGATCTTCATGAAGTAGGAGATCTCCTTGCCCGTACAAACTCCTTGGTTCAACTCCACAATCTTGTCGGAGGCTCCCAAGTGACACCTAACCAATCTAGGAGACACCACTCTCCAAAAGGTAATAGATGGTGTGTTGATGATGAACTCCTTGCTCTTGTGCTTCAAATGTTAGTCTCCCCAACACTCAACTCTCTCTCACAGATTTGATTTTGGTGGAAAGATGATTTGAGTGGAAAGCAACTTGGGGAAGGCTAGAGATCAATATTCTTGTGGTTGGAATGGAATATCTTGGTCTCAACACATGAGTAGGTGGTTCTCTCTCAGAAAGTGTATGCTGGAAGTGTAGGCACGTTCTGATGGCTCTATCCCCGAATGAAGAGTGGGTGGAGCGGGTATTTATAGCCTCCACACAAAATCTAACCGTCACACACAATTTAAATAACTCGGTGAGACCGAATCATGAAACTCGGTCAGACCGATTTAGTTCAAAATGTGAACATTAGGATTTTCGGTGGGACCGACATGTCAACTCGGTGGGACCGATTTCATTAGGGTTAGGGTATGACGTAATCTCGGTGGGACCGATCACATAAACTCGGTAAGACCGATTTCTGTAATAGGCAAACAGAGAGTTGGTCAGGCAAACTCGGTGGGACCGAATCGCTCATTTCGATGAGACCGAAACATTACGAAAGGGAAACAGAGAGTTTGCATTGCGAACTCGGTGGGACTGATCGCACATCTTGGTTAGAACAAAACATTACGAAGGGAAACCAAGAGTTTGCAGTCCCATCTCAGTGAGACCGAGATCCCTATGTTTGCCTTACTCGGTGGCGCCGGAAAGATTAAATCGGTGGGGCCGAGTTTGACTTTTTGTTTGGGACATATGTGGATATGAGAAAGTGGATGAGGGCTTTTGGAGCATATCACTAAGCATTTTGAGCAAGCAAGCCATTAAGCAACACCTCAGACCCTTTTAATAGTATTGGCTTTTCCTATGGACTCAATGTGATCTTGGATCACTAAAATGAAAAAGTAGAGTCTTGAGCTTGAGCCAATGTGTGTCCTTAGCATTTTGAGGGGTCCACATTCCTAGTCCATGCCATGCCAATCATTGAACTTTCTGAAATGTTCATCTTAAAAGAGCATTAGTTCAATGAGCTATATGTTGTTAGGAATTACCAAAACCACCTAGGGATAGTTGCACTTTCACAATGATAATTTCAATCACTTTTCCTAGCAACATAACAACAAGTCTTTCTCATAAAACTTATCATGATAAAGTAGAAATTGAAAATGGAATTTTTGTTGTGGAAAGCTACCTATCATATTCATCATATACTCTTTTCTTTTGTAGCACGGACATTTGGACTTGAATGATTCAAAGCAATAGTACATAATTTGACACAAGGACATCAATACTCAAGCATATCAACAAGCAACCATGTCTTTTAAAATATCAACACTAAAGAAAGCTATCCCTAGCCCATCATGCTCAATCATTGATCCATTCATGTAACACACTCGCATATTAGCTACATCCAATGCTCAAGTATGATCATAGTGCCCCTTAGTTGGTGCTTTATAAGAGAAGATGGAGACTCAAATAAAAATAAAAATTGCATAAAGTAAATAGATAGGCCCTTCGCAGAGGGAAGTAGGGAATTGTAGAGGTGCCAGAGCTCAAAGCGAAAATTGAGAGATAAAAACATTTTGAGAGGCATACTTTGCCCACCAACGAAAACGACTTAGAGCTCCCAACACTTTCCATGCTAGATATATCATAGGCGGTTCCCAAACAGAAAATAAAGTTTATTCCTTTTTCAACCATACTTTCAGTTTCCATGGCTAACCGTATCCACGGGTGCCCTCCATACGAACACTTACCAAGGAATTTATTATTTGACAACATAAAGTAAATTCATTTTTCATTTCGGGACTAGGCATCCCTAATACTTTTGCCTTACTCTCGTGCAATGACAAGTGAATAAACACTCATCGTGGGAATAACACATCTAACATGGAAAATATTGGCCACCCCTCACCACCTCGCGAGCGGTACGAGCACAAAAAGAGAAATTTATTTTGAAAATTAGAGATGGAACATACAAATTTGCTTAGAACGGCAAAAGAATACCGCATATAGGTAGGTATGGTGGACGCATGTGGCAAAACTAGTTTAAAGGATTTTGGATACACAATAGTGATCATATTTAGTGCAAAATGAAGGCTAGCAAAAGATTCAGAAGCGACCAACCAAGAAATGAATAATCTCATAAGCGAGCATTGAGCATAATTAACACCAAATAAAAATCATACCAAAACCATATAAAATTGTTGTAAACATGGCATGAATATTTCATAAATTATAGATACGTTGGAGACGTATTAGCTTGCCAGGCAGCCCATTGACCATGATCCTCGTGGATGAGGTAGATAGCAGTCCACAAATCCAGGAAATCCACCTGGCTCCGAAGCCCAATCTTTGCAGCACTTGAAGCAAGAACGACCATTGAATAGAGTCAAAAGCTTTGGTGATGTCGAGCTTAAGCATGACCGTAGGGTTTTTGAGAGCGTGAAGCCGTCACGTTGTGCATTATACCAACATGAAATTGTCGCGAAGGGATCGGCCTTTGAAAAAAGCAATTTGATGGAGTCCCACAAGCCTCAGAAGCTCAACTGCCAGTCTCGTAGCCAGAATCTTATCAAAGATCTTGATCGGTCCACTCAGTAAGTTGATTGGTCAGAAGTCTTTGATATCCACCGCGCCGGCCACCTTGGGAAGTAGAGATACAGTGGCTTTATTGATGAAGGTCGGACCTCTCATGTCTCCTCAGTAAAAATGACCCAATGCTCGCATGAAATCATCTCTAATGATCTGCCAACATGTGACATAAAATCTGCCGGTGAATCCATCGGGGGTGGGGGACTTGTCCATCGGCATGGACTTATTAATGATCTTCTCCACCTCCTCCATAGAGAATGGATCCTCAAGATGTGCAAGATCATAAGAGGGAAGGTCTAGTCTGTCCAGATTTATCGTGCCCTCCCTGATAGGTGCCGTCCCAAGTAGATTAGAGTAGTAGTCATCCACCAGATCCGCAATGTTCTCCTGACCGGTATGCAACACACCATTATGCTACAACGAGGTGATCAAGTTCTTACGCTGCCTGTGCCGAGCCTGTTTCTGGAAGAAGGCCGTGTTAGCATCCCCTTACGATGGATACAACAAGCGAGAATGCTGGCTCGCAATGGTCCTTGGTATGTATCCAACGTATCTATAATTTATGAAGTATTAATGCCTTATATTATCATTCTTGGATGTTTTACAATCATTTTATAGCAACTTTATATCATTTTTTAGGACTAACCTATTGACCCAGTGCCCAGTGCCAGTTGCTGTTTTTTTGCTTGTTTTTTACATCGTAGGAAATCAGTATCAAACGGAGGCTAAACACCGCAAAACTTTTTGTGGATTTTTTATGGACCAGAACACTTCCAATGGGCCAGAGCAGCACATGGGGGGTGCCCCAAGGGGGGCACAACCCACTAGGGCATGCCTGGGGGCCCAGGCGCGCCCAGGTGGGTTGTGCCCACCTCGGTGCCCCCCCGCACCACCTCTTTATCCTATAAATTCCCAAATATTCCAAATGTTGGGGAAGGTAGCAATAATTCAAAATATTTCCTACGTGTCACCAAGATCAATCTAGGAGATACTAGCAACGAGAGAGAGGGAGTGCATCTTCATACAATTGAAGATCACTAAGCGGAAGCGTTACAAGAACGCGGTTGGTGGAGTCGTACACGCAGCGATTCAGATCGCGGTCGATTCCGATCTAAGCGCCGAACAACGGCGCCTCCGCGTCCAACACACGTACAGCCCGGGAATGTCTCCTCCTTCTTGATCCAGCAAGGGGAGAGGAGAAGTTGAGGGAGAACTCCGACAGCACGATGGCGTGGTGGTGATGGAGCTCGTGGTTCTCCGGCAGGGCTTTGCCAAGCACTACGGAGGAGGAGGACGTGTAGGAGAGGGGGAGGGGCTGTGCCAGGGGAAGGGTGCGGCTGCCCTCTCTCCCCCTCACTATATATAGGGGGAAGGGTGGAGGAGGCGCCCTAGGGTCCTAGGGGAGGGGCGGCGGCCACAGGGGAAACCCTAGATGGGTTTGGGCGCCCCCACCCCTAGGAAACTTGCCCCCCAAGCCGGGACGGGTGGCTGCCCTAGGGGAGGCGCCCCCACCTCTCCAGGTTACGTGAGATGGGGTGGGAGGGACGCTCAGACCCTTAGTGGGCTGATGTGCCCCCTCCCCTTGGCCCATAAGGCCACCCAATGCTTGCCGGGGCCTCCGAAACCCCTTTCGGACACGCTGGTCGTCACCCGGTACCCCCGGAACAATTCCGGACTCCAATACCCTTTGTCCAATATATCGATCTTCACCTCCGAACCATTCCGGAACTCCTCGTCACGTCCGGGATCTCATCCAGGACTTAGAACAACCTTCGGTAACCACATACTATTTCCCATAACAACTCTAGCGTCACCGAACCTTAAGTGTGTAGACCCTACGGGTTTGGGAACCATGCAGACATGACCAAGACACCTATCCGGCCAATAACCAATAGCGGGAGCTGGATACCCATATTGGCTCCCACATGTTCCACGATGATCTCATCGAATGAACCATGATGTCGGAGATTCAATCAATCCCGTATACAATTCCCTTTGTCTATCGGTATGTTACTTGCCCGAGATTCGATCGTCGGTATCCCCATACCTCGTTCAATCTTGTTACTGGCAAGTCTCTTTACTCGTTCTATAACGCATGATCTCGTCGCTAACTCCTTAGTCACATTGAGCTCATTATGATGATGCATTACCGAGTGGGCCCAGAGATACCTCTCCGTCATACGGAGTGACAAATCCCAGTCTCGATTCGTGCCAACCCAACAGACACTTTCGGAGATACCTGTAGTGCACCTTTATAGCCACCCAGTTATGTTGTGATGTTTGGTACACCCAAAGCATTCCTACAGTATCCGGGAGTTGCACAATCTCATGGTCTAAGGAAATGATACTTGACGTTAGAAAAGCTTTAGCAAACGAACTTCACAATCTTGTGCTACGCTTAAGATTGGGTCTTGTCCATCACATCATTCTCCTAATGATGTGATCCCGTTATCAATGACATCCAATGTCCATGATCAGGAAACCATAACCATCTATTGATCAATGAGCTAGTCAACTAGAGGCTTACTAGGAACATGTTGTGGTCTATGTATTCACACATGCATTACGGTTTCCGGTTAATACAATTATAGCATGAACAATAGACAATTATCATGAACAAGGAAATATAATAATAGCAATTTTATTATTTCCTCTAGGTCATATTTCCAACAGTCTCCCACTTGCACTAGAGTCAATAATCTAGTTCACATCGTTATGTGATTAACACTCATAGTTCACATCGCGATGTGACTAACACTCGAAGAGTTTACTAGAGTCAATAATCTAGTTCACATCGCCATGTGATTAACACCCAAGAGTTTACTAGAGTCAATAATCTAGTTCACATCACCATGTGATTAACACTCAATGAGTTCTAGGGTTTGATCATGTTATGCTTAGGAGAGAAGTGTCAGTCAACAGGTCTGCAACATTCAGATCCGTGTGTTCTTCGCAAATCTCAATTTCATACTGTAGATGTTGCTACTATGCTCCACTCGGAGCTATTCCAAATGGTTGCTCCACTATACGTATTCGGTTTCCTATCCGGATAGGTGTTAAAGCTTGTATCGACATAACCCTTTATGCCAAACTCTTTATCACCTCCATAACCGAGAAACATTTCCTCATTCCTAAGGACAATTTTAGCCGCTGTCCAATGATCCACTCCTGGATCACTCTTGTACCCCCTTGCCAGACACGTGGCAAGGCACATCATGGTACACAGCATGGCATATCGTATAGAGCCTATGGCTAAGGCATAGGGGACGACTTTCGTCCTTTCTCTTTCTTCTGTCGTGGTCGAGCTTCAAGTCTTAACTTCACACCTCACAACTCAGGCAAGAACTCCTTCTTTGACTGATCCATCTTGAACTCCTTCAAGATCATGTCAAGGTATGTGCTCTGTGAAAGTCTTATCAGGCGCCTTGATCTATCTCTATAGATCTTGATACCCAACATGTAAGCAGTTTTACACAGGTCTTCCTTTGAAAAACTCCATTCAAACAACCCTTTATGCTTTCTAGAAATTCTACATCATTTCTGATCAACAATATGTCATCCATATATACCTATCAGAAATGTTGTAGTGCTCCCACTCACTTTCTTGCAAATACAAGTTTCTTGCAAACTTTGTATAAACCCAAATGCTTTGATTGCCTCATCAAAGTGTATGTTCCAACTCCGAGATGCTTGCTGCAGTCCATAGAAGGATCGCTGGAGTTTTCATACCATTTAGCATCCTTAGGATTGAAAAACACCTTTTGGTTGTATCACATACAACCTTTCCTCACAGAAACCGTCAAGGAAACTTTGTTTTGACATCCATCTGCCTGATTTCTTAAATGAAAATGCAGCAACTGCTAACATAGTTCTAACAGACTTTAGCATCGCTATGATTAAGAGAGTCTCATCATAGTCAACTCCTTGAACTTGTTGGAAACTTCTTCGAGACAAGTCGAGCTTCACAAATGGTGACATTACCATCAGTGTATGTCTTCTTCTTAAAGATCCATTTATTCTCAACGGCTTACCATTCATCGGGCAAGTCCACCAAAGTCCATAATTTGTTCTCATACATGGATCCTATCTCAGATTTCATGGCTTCTAGCCATTTGTTGGAATCCGGGCCCACCATCGCTTCTTCATATCTCATAGGTTCATCGTTGTCCAACAACATGACCTTTAAGACAGGGTTACCACTAAGAAGTTGTACACACCCTTGTCGACCTACGAGGTTTGATAGTAATTTGATCTGAAGCTTCATGATCATCATCATTAGGTTTCTCTTCAACTGACGTAGTTGCCACATAAACATCTTTCTGTGCTGCGCTACTCTCTGGTTGAAGTGAAGGTTCAACAACCTCATCAAGTTCTATCTTCCTCGCACTCAATTCTTTCGAGAGAAACTCTTTCTTGAGAAAGGACCTATTCTTAGTGACAAACACTTCGCCCTCAGATCTGAGATAGAAGGTATACCCAATCGTCTTGTTTGGGTATTCTATGAAGATACTATTTTCTGCTTTGGGTCCGAGCTTTTTTGACCGAAGCCTATCGACATAAGCATCGTATCCCCAAACCTTAAGAAACAACAACTTCGGTTTCTTGCCAAACCATAGTTCATACGACATCGTCTCCACGAACTTAGATGGTGCCCTATTTAAAGTGAATGTAATTGTCTTTAATGCATAACCCCCAAAAATAGCGGTAGATTGGTAAGAGACATCATACACCATATCCAATAAGGTTCGATTACGACGTTCGGACACACCGTCATGCTATGGTGTTCCCATCGGCGTCAACTGTGAAACGATTCCACCTTGTCTTTAGTGATTGCCAAACTCATAACTCAGATACTTTCCCTTTGATCAGATCGAAGGAACTTGATCTTCTTGTTACGATGATTCTCAACTTCACTTTGAAATTGCTTGAACTTTTCAAACATTTTAGACTTATGCTTCATTAAGTAAATATACCCATATCTATTCAATTCACCAGTGAAGGTGAGAAAATAACGATATCCACCGCGCGCGTCAACACTCATCGGACCGCACACATCAGCATGTATGATTTCCAACAAGTCACTTTCCCATTCCATTGTTCCAAAGAATGGGGTTTTAGTCATCTTGTCAAAGAGGCATGGTTCGTATGTGTCATGTGATTCAAAATCAAGTGACTTCAAAAGTCCATTGGCATGGAGGTTCTTTCATGCGCTTTACACCAATATGACCTAAGCAGCAGTGCCACATGAAAGTGGTACTATCATTATCAACTCTACATCTTTTGGCATTAATGTTATGAACATGTGTATATATAACTACGACCGGGATTCAATAAACCATTCACATTGGGTGCATGACCATAGAAGGTATTATACATGTAAATAGAATAACCATTATTCTCTGACTTAAATGAATAACCGTATTGCAATAAGCATGATCTAATCATGTTCATGCTCAACGCAGACACCAATGCAAACAACATTTATCTAGGTTCAACACTAATCCTGAAGGTAGAGGGAGCGTGCGATGGTGATCACATCAACCTTGGAAACACTTCCAACACACATCGTCACCTCGCCCTTAGCTAGTGTCCGTTAATTCCGTAGCTTTTGTTTCGAGTTACCAATATTAGCAACTGAACTGGTATCTAATACCCATGTGCTACTAGGAGTACTAGAAAGGTACACATCAATAACACACATATATCAAATATACTTTTGTTGAAGTTGATAGCCTTCTTATCTACCAAGTATTTGAGGTAGTTCCGCTACCAGTCACCGTTCCCCTAATAGAAGCACTTTGTCTCGGGTTTGGGTTCTTGGGTTTCTTCACTGGAGCGCCAACTGGCTTGCCATTCAAGATGTTTCCCTTCTTGCTCTTGCCCTTCTTTGAAACCAGTGCCCTTGTTAACCATCAACACTTGATGCTCCTTCTTGATTTCTACCTTTACGGCCTTAAGCATGACGAACAGCTCCGGGACTATCTTCCCTTGCATGTTATAGTTCATCACGAAACTCTAGTATCTTGGTGATAGCGGCTGGAGAACTTTTGTCAATCACTCTCTTATCTGGAAGATTAACTCCCACTTGATTCAAGTGATTGAAGTACCCAGACATTCTGAGCACATGCTCACTGGTTGAGCTATTCTCCTCCATCTTGTAGGCAAAGGTCTTGTCAGAGGTCTTAACCTCTCAACACGGGCATGAGCCTAAAATACCAATTTCAGCTCTTCGAACATCTCATATGTTCTATGGCATTCAAAACGTTTTTGGAGCCCCGAATCTAAGCCATAAAGCATGGCGCACTAAACTATTAGGTAGTCATCAGAACGTGTCTACCAGATGTTCACAACATCCACAGACGACGCCAGAGGGGTTGGCACACCGAGCGGTTGATGTCTACTACACAACGTTCTTCTTGTAGACGTTGTTGGGCCTCCAAGTGCAGAGTGTCGGTGTCAAAACCGGCGGATCTCGGGTAGGGGGTCCCGAACTGTGCATCTAAGGCGGATGGTAACAGGAGGCAGGGGACACATACCCAGGTTCGGGCCCTCTTGATGGAGGTAATACCCTACGTCCTGCTTGATTATTCTTGATGATATGAGTATTACAAGAGTTGATCTACCACGAGATCGAAGAGGCTAAACCCTAGAAGCTAGCCTATGGTATGATTGTATGTTGTCCTACAGACTAAACCCTCCGGTTTATATAGACACCGGAAGGGGCTAGGGTTACACAAGGTCGGTTACAAAGGAGGAGATATACATATCTGTATTGCCTAGCTTGCCTTCCACACCAAGTAGAGTCCCATCTGGACACGGGACGGAGTCTTCAATCTCGTATCTTCATAGTCCAACAGTCCGGCCAAAGGATATAGTCCGGCTATCCGGAGACCCCCTAATCCAGGACTCCCTCAGTAGCGCCTGAACCAAGCTTTAATGATGATGAGTCCAGCGCGCAGTGTTGTCTTCGACATTGCAAGGCGGGTTCCTCCTCCGAATACACCATGGAAGAGTTTGAATACAAGGATAGTGTCCGACCCTACAAAATAAGTTCCACATGCCACCATAGAGAGAATAATATTTCCACAAATCTAATCTGCTGACATGTTTTGACAGCATGACATCACGCCATGGCCCGGTCATTATTTGAACCATTTTTCTCAACCAGCTCCGCACATAACGCGAGGCGGTTTTCTTGACACATCTTGTCAAAGAAGAGACCGTGTTCCCCTCATCACGGGATTCTCATCAATACAGACGTGGTAACCCAACCGTGCCTGTTGGTATGACGCCTAGATCTTAGGCAAGTCCCAAACGGCCACGAGGAGGACGCTTGATATTCACCCTCTTTATAAAGGGGACAAGGCTTTTTATTTTTTCCCTCCCATGCTCAATCGAATCCTTCCCCCGCCTCGAGTTCTAACACCCAAAGCTCAGGTCAGGTGCTCCGGACCTTCAACTATGTCCGGATCCAACCTTCAAGGTCGGTGGATGCCTTCCTCTGTCACAGAGGAGGACATCAAGAAGTTGAGAGAGGCCAGATACCTAACCGCTGAAATTTCGCATAGGCTTCCTACCCGAGGGCAGGTCGTCCCTACTCCCGAACCCAACAAGAGCGTCGTGTTCATCTCCCACTTCCTCCGAGGACTAGGTCTCGCTCTGGATCCCTTTGTTATGGGTCTGATGTTCTATTATGGGCTGGATTTTCACGATCTGGCCTCGAATTCCCTTCTTCACATCTCGTCATTTATTGTCGTATGTGAGGCCTTCCTCCGCATTACCCCTCACTTTGGTCTGTGGCTCGAGACCTTCGATGTGAAGCCAGAGATGATCGAGGGGCGGTACGCAGCGTGCGGAGGTGCTTTAATAAGCAAAATCACTGACGCTCCATGGCCAGAGGGTTCCTTCCCAGAGGTGTCCAGATTGTGGCAGCGGGAGTGGTTTTACATCACAGCTCCCCGAACTGCCAAGTGGGTAGCTGCCCCCACCTTTCGCTCTGGCCCCCCACCGCAATAGATGTCATGGATCAGCAGGGGGCTGACCTGGGGCCCAGCAAAGGACGTGCCAATACTGCAGAGCCGTATCCGAGATCTCTTTGAGAGAGATTTCAGTCTGGTTATGGTAATGCAAGTTATGCTAATTCGTCGAGTCCAGCCTTGCAAACGCCGGCCCCTCCGCATGTGGGAATTCAACCCGAAAGGACCGCGAGCTATTCAGCATTTCCTCAGCATGACGCTCAAAGAGATGTACAAATCATTCTTCGGACCCCAAATAGAGTGTCCGAACAGCAGCGAGGATGTGGGTCTGAGCTGCAACCGCCCCGCTGCCCAAGTAAGTAATCCCATGCCGAACATGCTATCCTTTGATTTATCATGGCATCATTCTAAAGAGCCGCTCTTTGACCAGGACTGGATAACAAAGGCGATAATGATCAGGTGTTCGCCCCCCCTTCCTGAGGGCTTGGACAATCCGGTACTGGACAAGATGCTCGAGCCGGCGCCTTATCCAGTGCCCTCAAAGGAAGATAATGGGGGGAATAGAGAGGGTGAAAGCGGGCCTCACTCGCTACTTATTCCAACCAGGGGAATGAGCGCCTCCGCGAGGGAGGACAACCAAAGGAAGGAATCTGACATTCTCTCTCCCCGGGAAGGAAGAGGACTACCTCTAAAGATCCGGAAACTAAGGTTTCCAAACGGGAGAAGAAATCCTCATCAGAGGGTCCTGCCTCGGAGGGCATTCTTGCCGCACAATGTCCATGCGGGGATCAGCCCTCTACCGAGCTGTAAGTAATTGAAAAGTACTTAATAGTGGAAACATCCTACCTTACTTCCGAAGACAATAACCGATGCTTATAAATTGTAGTCCGAATCGTAGCCCTTCTCGACACAGTTCGTCTTCGGGGGATCTTCTTCCGGAGATGATGGAGAGCGAAACGCCTGCCCCTGACACCCCGCCTCATGAAGCGGGCGACCTTGAAGTGTCGTCGCGAAGGATATCTTCGGATCCACTAAAGTCAGAGGATAACCCTTTGGCTACCAGGAATCCCCAGTATCCGGCTCCTAAGGAGAGCGACAGCAAGGGTCCGTACAGTGTGCGATCAGACGAGCTGAAGGATCTTCTGGGGCAAGCGGCCATCTCGGAAGCGCATCATACGCTAATGGGTACGGTAATTGAAAGGATTTCATCCGCTGAAAGCGGTTTGCATGAAGCCTTTATGAGTCTGCTGAAAGGCTTCGAGGTACATGAAATAATGTATGTTTTTGATAGTACCGCATACGTTAGGTGTGCCCTATGCAGATAGTAGCCCCTGAGACTCTGGTTGTCATCGAGAACGGCGGCAACCCGAGGATCATATACCCAAGTAATAACTCGACTGCCTTTATGTCCAGGTGGCTGAGGCTACAGTGGCTAGCCAAACTAATGGATTTACCGAGCTAAAGCGGCAACTTGATGCGGCCGATGCCGATATCGTGCTTGTCAACCAGCGGCTTGACGAGGCATAGGGTGAGTGATTTCTCTGGTGATCGTCACATAATAAGAGTAGCATGATGCCAGTATCTTTAATATGTTGTGACTGTAGATGGAGCTGCCACCATGGAGACCCTTCGGGCGGAGCTTGCCCGAGCCAAGGAGTAGCAATGCGGCCGCTCTAAAGGCGGCCGAAGAGTTAAGGGATGAACAGGCCGCGCATTGCGAGAGCAAGGAAAAAATAGCCAAGATGGATGCAGAGTTAAAAGATGTCGCTGACCGTTACCAGCTTCTTGAAGAAGAAAATCGGGCGAAGGCGACGGACCTGGAGAAGGCCCTGGTGGCTGCCAAGGAAGCCCGCTCCAAAATTAGAGCGACGAAGGAGGAGCTGAATCAAGCTATAGATATCGTGTCTGGGAAGCCCTTCTTGTTTCGGACTAAGTTCGAAGATCCGAAGTATTCTCCTCTGGACCGGCGATGGAGTTCTGCGGATGCCTACGTGGATTTGGCTGCAAGTGCTACTGATGCGGCCGAGTACTTCAAGGATCAGAAAGGTCCCGAAGTGGAAAAGTTGTTCTGGTCACAGTTTCACGCTCCAGTCCGTCCGCTGCTGTTGAATGAGTGAATGGCCGAGTGGGCCAAGCTCCATAGGTTGTCCGTACTTGCCATGAGGTCCGTTGTGGATCACCTGTGGCCGGGAGGGCCAAGGCCGAATAGCTATTTCAGTTTAGTGCAACAATTCCTTGGTGCTGTGCCACGCATCGATGTTGTAAAGAGATCGGCGTGCATAGAGGGTGCGCGGATGGCCTTTGCCCGTGTCAAGACATACTGTACAGAGATGGAGGCCACCACTGTTGCGATGCAGGGTTCGGCTGTAGGCCGAGTGGCTGGCGAGCACTACTTTGAAGAAGTTCTTGAAGGCGCTCGTTCGATAGAGGCTCAGTGCTCGAAGAATATTATGTTCTTGTGACATGTATTCCCATTGTAAAAACAATGTTTTATTTAATTATCAAGGCTGTATTTATACTTTTGCCCGAAAGTACTATGATGCCTCATGTGCGGCCGTTTATGTATATATGTATATAACCTGAAAGTTTGCAGTCGTCGGCTTCCGCCCCCACGCATATAATGCGGGGGTGTTTGCAGAAAATGCATATCCACACTTGATCCAACGTCTTGGTCCATTAAGGAGGTGATAACATAGCGAACAAGGCAATCGGACTATATTGCTTTACCACATTCATTTAGCCATAGGAGTTTGACGGTGGGGCTACTATATAGCCCCTGGTACTTCTGCGCTCGTTCGAATATGGGGCGCGTACGTACATGACCGGGAAATGGCCCTTCGTTAATGCGGAGGAATCCCGAAGATTCCAATGAGTCATCGAGTCGTTGACCAGTCTCTCGCTATATCATGATAGTCGATTTTCGGCTTTCTCTACCGAGGTGCTCATCCAGATGAACCAGGGCACAATCGCAGTAGTTCTCCTAGTGCTACCTTAGCCGATATAACGGAACGTAAGGTACCAAAACATGGGAGCCGGGCAAACCCAACATGTGACCAAAGACATGATTCGGAGCTGATGCATATAGGGCCAAACTCGCGGCACCGAACACTCCCTAAGGTGTTCGGTCTTTATAGCATATACCGGGCTAAAAATGCCCTTAATAAGAAACCCCATGTGTCCAGGTACATGCAAAATCCTGACATGGCCACATGCCAATAACACCAACATCCTTCTTGGTTGTGTGGAGTATCCGGAGGATGTGAGCAACAAGAGATAGTAAAAAAGGTTTACACAGGGTCTTAATCTAAAAAGAAACCTTTGGGCGGGTCCCTGCTGCACGTATGCGCCTGTGTCTCCATTGTGTCGTGTCCTGGACGGGTGTAGCATGATTGTCATCTGTAAAAGGAAAGAACTTAGGTGAAAGTTGTCGTGCCAAAAAGAGGAATTGGTTATTATTAATGAACTATCAAAATTCAAGAGAAGCCAAGTTAAGCGGGGCTGGCCCTGATTACACGCGGGAAGCCCCTGGTATCATTTATGAGGGTTTGATCATGAAACCAATCTCATGTATATATGATGGAATGCCGGATTTGTTTAACCGTGTCCGTGGTCTTGACGACCTACCTTTTTTCTGGTTGGTGAGGCCGTCTAGTTTGCGGCTGTTAGAGCCGCCGCATCCTCTTCCGTACGTAAGAAACGTTCGGTATTTCCGCTAACTGAGATGATGCCACATGTGAAGGAAATATGCCCTAGAGGCAATAATAGAGTTATTATTTATTTCCTTATATCATGATAAATGTTTATTATTCATGCTAGAATTGTATTAACCGGAAACATAATACATGTGTGAATACATAGACAAATAGAGTGTCACTAGTATGCCTCTACTTGACTAGCTCGTTAATCAAAGATGGTTATGTTTCCGAACCATGAACAAAGAGTTGTTATTTGATTAACGGGATCACATCATTAGGTGAATGATCTGATTGACATGACCCATTCCATTAGCTTAGCACCCGATTGTTTAGTATGTTGCTATTGCTTTCTTCATGACTTATACATGTTCCTATGACTATGAGATTATGCAACTCCCGTTTGCCGGAGGAACACTTTGTGTGCTACCAAACGTCACAATGTAAATGGGTGATTATAAAGGTGCTCTACAGGTGTCTCCAAAGGTACATGTTGGGTTGGCGTATTTCAAGATTAGGATTTGTCACTCCGATTGTCGGAGAGGTATCTCTGGGCCCTGTCGGTAATACACATCACATAAGCCTTGCAAGCATTGCAACTAATGAGTTAGTTGCGAGATGATGTATTACGGAACGAGTAAAGGGACTTGCCGGTAACGAGATTGAACTAGGTATTGAGATACCGACGATCGAATCTCGGGAAAGTAACATACCGATGACAAAAGGAACAACGTATGTTGTTATGCGGTCTGACCGATAAAGATCTTCGTAGAATATGTAGGAGCCAATATGAGCATCCAGGTTCCACTATTGGTTATTGACCGGAGACGTGTCTCGGTCATGTCTACATTGTTCTCGAACCCGTAGGGTCCACACGCTTAAGGTTTTGATGACAGTTATATTATGAGTTTATGAGTTTTGATGTACCGAAGTTAGTTCGGAGTCCCGGATGTGATCACGGGCATGACGAGGAGTCTCGAAATGGTCGAGACATAAAGATTGATATATTGGACGGCTATATTCGGACACCGGAAGTGTTTCGGGTGATTTCGGAGAAAACCGGAGAGCCGGAGGGTTACCGGAACCCCCCCCCCCCGGAGAAGTAATGGGCCATATGGGTCTTAGTGGAGAGAGAGAGGGGCAGCCAGAGGTGGGCTGCGCGCCTCCTCCCCCCTGGTCCGAATTGGACTAGGAGAGGGGGGCGGCGCCCCCCCTTTCCCTCTCCCTCACCACTTCCTTCCCCCTCCTAGTAGGAGTCCTACTCCTACTAGGAGGAGGACTCCTCCTGGTGCGCCTATAGGGGCCGGCCGGCCTCCTCCCCTTGCTCCTTTATATACGGGGGCAGGGGGCACCCCTAGACACACAAGTTGATCCATGTGATCATATTCTTAGTCGTGTGCGGTGCCCCCCTCCACCATAGTCCTCGATAATATTGTAGCGGTGCTTAGGCGAAGCCCTGCGACGGTAGTGCATCAAGATCGTCACCACGTCGTCGTGCTGACGGAACTCTTCCCCGACACTTTGCTGGATCGGAGTCCGAGGATTGTCATCGAGCTGAACGTGTGCTAGAACTCGGAGGTGCCGTAGTTTCGGTGCTTGATCGGTCGGGCCGTGGAGACGTACGACTACATCAACCAAACGCTTCCGTTGTCGATCCACAAGGGTACGTAGATCACACTCTCCCCTCTCGTTGCTATGCATCACCATGATCTTGCGTGTGCGTAGGAAATTTTTTGAAATTACTACGTTCCCCAACAGTGGCATCCGAGCCTAGGTTTTATATGTTGATGTTATATGCACGAGTAGAACACAAGTGAGTTGTGGGCGATATAAGTCATACTGCTTACCAGCATGTCATACTTTGGTTCGGCGGTATTGTTGGACTAAGCGGCCCGGACCGACATTATGCGTACGCTTACGCGAGACCGGTTCTCCCGACGTGCTTTGCACATAGGTGGCTTGCGGGTGACAGTTTCTCCAACTTTAGTTGAACCGAGTGTGGCTACGCCCGGTCCTTGCGAAGGTTAAAACAGCACCAACTTGACAAACTATCATTGTGGTTTTGATGCGTAGGTAAGATTGGTTCTTGCTTAAGCCCGTAGCAGCCACGTAAAACTTGCAACAACAAAGTAGAGGACGTCTAACTTGTTTTTGCAGGGCATGTTGTGATGTGATATGGTCAAGACATGATGCTGAATTTTATTGTATGAGATGATCATGTTTTGTAACCGAGTTATCGGCAACTGGCAGGAGCCATATGGTTGTCACTTTATTGTATGCAATGCAATCGCGCTGTAATGCTTTACTCTATCACTAAGCGGTAGCGATAGTCGTGGAAGCATAAGACTGGCGAGACGACAACGATGCTATGATGGAGATCAAGGTGTCGCGCCGGTGACGATGGTGATCACGACGGTGCTTCGAAGATGGAGATCACAAGCACAAGATGATGATGGCCATATCATATCACTTATATTGATTGCATGTGATGTTTATCTTTTATGCATCTTATCTTGCTTTGATTAACGGTAGCATTATAAGATGATCTCTCACTAATTATCAAGAAGTGTTCTCCCTGAGTATGCACCGTTGCGAAAGTTCTTCGTGCTGAGACACCACGTGATGATCGGGTGTGATAGGCTCTACGTTCAAATACAACGGGTGCAAAACAGTTGCACATGCGGAATACTCAGGTTATACTTGACGAGCCAAGCATATACAGATATGGCCTCGGAACATAGAGACCGAAAGGTCGAGCGTGAATCATAAAGTAGATATGATCAACATAATGATGTTCACCAATGAAACTACTCCATCTCACGTGATGATCGGACATGGTTTAGTTGATTTGGATCACGTAATCACTTAGAGGATTAGAGGGATGTCTATCTAAGTGGGAGTTCTTTAAGTCAATTAATTGAACCTAAATTTATCATGAAACTTAGTACCTGATAGTATCTTGCTTGTTTAAGCTTGATTGTAGATAGATGGCTCGTACTGTTGTTCCGTTGAATTTTAATGCGTTCCTTGAGAAAGCAAAGTTGAAAGATGATGGTAGCAATTACACGGACTGGGTCCGTAACTTGAGGATTATCCTCATTGCTGCACAGAAGAATTACGTCCTGGAAGCACCGCTGGGTGCCAGGCCTGCTGCTGGAGCAACACCAGATGTTATGAACGTCTGGCAGAGCAAAGCTGATGACTACTCGATAGTTCAGTGTGCCATGCTTTACGGCTTAGAATCGAGACTTCAACGACGTTTTGAACGTCACGGAGCATATGAGATGTTCCAGGAGTTGAAGTTAATATTTCAAGCAAATGCCCGGATTGAGAGATATGAAGTCTCCAATAAGTTCTATAGCTGCAAGATGGAGGAGAACAGTTCTGTCAGTGAGCATATACTCAAAATGTCTGGGTATAATAATCACTTGATTCAATTGGGAGTTAATCTTCCAGATGATTGCATCATTGACAGAATTCTCCAATCACTGCCACCAAGCTACAAGAGCTTCGTGATGAACTATAATATGCAAGGGATGAATAAGACTATTCCCGAGCTCTTCGCAATGCTGAAAGCTGCGGAGGTAGAAATCAAGAAGGAGCATCAAGTGTTGATGGTCAACAAGACCACTAGTTTCAAGAAAAAGGGCAAAGGGAAGAAGAAGGGGAACTTCAAAAAGAACAGCAAGCAAGTTGCTACTCAAGAGAAGAAACCCAAACCTGGACCTAAGCCTGAAACTGAGTGCTTCTACTGCAAGCAGACTGGTCACTGGAAGCGGAACTGCCCCAAGTATTTGGCGGATAAGAAGGATGGCAAGGTGAACAAAGGTATATGTGATATACATGTTATTGATGTGTACCTTACTAATGCTCGCAGTAGCACCTGGGTATTTGATACTGGTTCTGTTGCTAATATTTGCAACTCGAAACAGGGACTACGGATTAAGCGAAGATTGGCTAAGGACGAGGTGACGATGCGCGTGGGAAACGGTTCCAAAGTCGATGTGATCGCAGTCGGCACGCTACCTCTACATCTACCTTCGGGATTAATATTAGACCTAAATAATTGTTATTTGGTGCCAGCGTTAAGCATGAACATTATATCAGGATCTTGTTTGATGCGAGACGGTTATTCATTTAAATCTGAGAATAATGGTTGTTCTATTTATATGAGTAATATCTTTTATGGTCATGCACCCTTAAAGAGTGGTCTATTTTTATTGAATCTCGATAGTAGTGACACACATATTCATAGTGTTGAAGCCAAAAGATGCAGAGTTGATAATGATAGTGCAACTTATTTGTGGCACTGCCGTTTAGGTCATATCGGTGTAAAGCGCATGAAGAAACTCCATACTGATGGACTTCTGGAACCACTTGATTATGAATCACTTGGTACTTGCGAACCGTGCCTCATGGGCAAGATGACTAAAACACCGTTCTCCGGTACTATGGAGAGAGCAACAGATTTGTTGGAAATCATACATACAGATGTATGTGGCCCGATGAATATTGAGGCTTGTGGTGGATATCGTTATTTTCTCACCTTCACAGATGACTTAAGCAGATATGGGTAGATCTACTTAATGTAACATAAGTCTGAAACGTTTGAAAAGTTCAAAGAATTTCAGAGTGAAGTTGAAAATCATCGTAACAAGAAAATAGAGTTTCTACGATCTGATCGTGGAGGAGAATATTTGAGTTACGAGTTTGGTGTACATTTGAAACACTGCGGAATAGTTTCGCAACTCACGCCACCCGAAACACCACAGCGCAATGGTGTGTCCGAACATCATAATCGTACTTTACTAGATATGGTGTGATCTATGATGTCTCTTACTGAATTACCACTATCGTTTTGGGGATACGCTCTAGAGACAGCCGCATTCACGTTAAATAGGGCACCATCAAAATCCGTTGAGACGACGCCTTATGAACTGTGGTTTGGCAAGAAACCAAAGTTGTCGTTTCTAAAAGTTTGGGGCTGCGATGCTTATGTGAAAATGCTTCAACCTGATAAGCTCGAACCCAAATCGGAGAAATGTGTCTTCATAGGATATCCAAAGGAGACTATTGGATACACCTTCTATCACAGATCCGAAGGCAAGACTTATGTTGCTAAGTTCGGAAACTTTCTGGAGAAGGAGTTTCTCTTGAAAGAAGTGAGTGGGAGGAAAGTAGAACTTGACGAGGTAACTATACCTGCTCCCTTATTGGAAAGTAGTGCATCACAGAAAACTGTTTTAGTGACACCTACACCAGTTAGTGAGGAAGCTAATGATGATGATCATGAAACTTCAGAACAAGATACTACTGAACCTCGTAGATCAACCAGAGTGAGATCCGCGCCAGACTGGTATGGTAATCCTGTTCAGGAAGTCATGCTACTAGATCATGATGAACCTACGAACTATGAAGAAGCGATGGTGAGCCCAGATTCCGCAAAATGGCTTGAAGCCATGAAATCTGAGATGGGATCCATGTATGAGAACAAAGTATGGACTTTGGTTGACTTGCCCGATGATCGGCAAGCAATTGAGAATAAATAGATCTTCAAGAAGAAGACTGACGCTGATGGTAATATTACTGTCTACAAAGCTCGACTTGTCGCAAAAGGTTTTCGGCAAGTTCAAGGGATTGACTACGATGAGACCTTCTCACCCGTAGCGATGCTTAAGTCTGTCCGAATCATGTTAGCAATTGCCGCATTTTATGATTATGAAATTTGGCAGATGGATGTCAAAACTGCATTCCTGAATGGATTTCTGGAAGAAGAGTTGTATATGATGCAACCAGAAGGTTTTGTCGATCCAAAGGGAGCTAACAAAGTGTGCAAGCTCCAGCGATCCATTTATGGACTGGTGCAAGCCTCTCGGAGTTGGAATAAACGTTTTGATAGTGTGATCAAAGCATTTGGTTTTATACAGACTTTTGGAGAAGCCTGTATTTACAAGAAAGTGAGTGGGAGCTCTGTAGCATTTCTGATATTATATGTGGATGACATATTACTAATTGGAAATAATATAGAATTTCTAGATAGCATAAAGGGATACTTGAATAAGAGTTTTTCAATGAAAGACCTCGGTGAAGCTGCTTACATATTAGGCATTAAGATCTATAGAGATAGATCAAGACGCTTAATTGGACTTTCACAAACCGCATACCTTGACAAAGTTTTGAAGAAGTTCAAAATGGATCAAGCAAAGAAAGGGTTCTTGCCTGTATTACAAGGTGTGAAGTTGAGTAAGACTCAATGCCCGACCACTGCAGAAGATAGAGAGAATATGAAAGATGTTCCCTATGCTTCAGCCATAGGCTCTATCATGTATGCAATGCTGTGTACCAGACCTGATGTGTGCCTTGCTATAAGTCTAGCAGGGAGGTACCAAAGTAATCCAGGAGTGGATCACTGGACAGCGGTCAAGAACATCCTGAAATACCTAAAAAGGACTAAGGATATGTTTCTCATATATGGAGGTGACAAAGAGCTCATCGTAAAAGGTTACATTGATGCAAGATTTGACACTGATCCGGACGATTCTAAATCACAAACCGGATACGTGTTTACATTAAACAGTGGAGCTATAAGTTGGTGCAGTTCTAAACAAAGCGTTGTAGCGGGATCTACATGTGAAGCGGAGTACATAGCTGCTTCGGAAGCAGCAAATGAAGGAGTCTGGATGAAGGAGTTCATATCCGATCTAGGTGTCATACCTAGTGCATCGGGTCCAATGAAAATCTTTTGTGACAATACCGGTGCAATTGCCTTGGCGAAGGAATCCAGATTTCACAAGAGAACCAAGCACATCAAGAGACGCTTCAATTCCATCCGGGATCTAGTCCAGGTGGGAGACATAGAGATTTGCAAGATACATAAGGATCTGAATGTTGCAGACCCGTTGACTAAGCCTCTTCCACGAGCAAAACATGATCAGCACCAAGGCTCCATGGGTGTTAGAATCATTACTGTGTAATCTAGATTATTGACTCTAGTGCAAGTGGGAGACTGAAGGAAATATGCCCTAGAGGCAATAATAAAGTTATTATTTATTTCCTTATATCATGATAAATGTTTATTATTCATGCTAGAATTGTATTAACCGGAAACATAATACATGTGTGAATACATAGACAAACAGAGTGTCACTAGTATGCCTCTACTTGACTAGCTCGTTAATCAAAGATGGTTATGTTTCCTAACCATGAACAAAGAGTTGTTATTTGATTAATGGGATCACATCATTAGGTGAATGATCTGATTGACATGACCCATTCCATTAGCTTAGCACCCGATCGTTTAGTATGTTGCTATTGCTTTCTTCATGACTTATACATGTTCCTATGACTATGAGATTATGCAACTCTCGTTTGCCGGAGGAACACTTTATGTGCTACCAAACGTCACAACGTAAATGGGTGATTATAAAGGTGCTCTACAGGTGTCTCCAAACGTACATGTTGGGTTGGCGTATTTCGAGATTAGGATTTGTCACTCCGATTGTCGGAGAGGTATCTTTGGGCCCTCTCGGTAATACACATCACATAAGCCTTGCAAGCATTGCAACTAATGAGTTAGTTGCGAGATGATGTATTACGGAACGAGTAAAGAGACTTGCTGGTAACGAGATTGAACTAGGTATTGAGATACCGACGATCGAATCTCGGGCAAGTAACATACCGATGACAAAGGGAACAACGTATGTTGTTATGCGGTCTGACCGATAAAGATCTTCGTAGAATATTTAGGAGCCAATATGAGCATCCAGGTTCCGCTATTGGTTATTGACCGGAGACGTGTCTCGGTCATGTCTACATTGTTCTCGAACCCGTAGGGTCCGCACGCTTAAGGTTTCGATGACAGTTATATTATGAGTTTATGAGTTTTGATGTACCGAAGTTAGTTCGGATTCCCGGATGTGATCACGGACATGACGAGGAGTCTCAAAATGGTCGAGACATAAAGATTGATATATTGGACGGCTATATTCGGACACCGGAAGTGTTTCGGGTGATTTCGGAGAAAACCGGAGAGCCGGAGGGTTACCGGAACCCCCCCCCCCCCCCGGAGAAGTAATGGGCCATATGGGCCTTAGTGGAGAGGGAGAGGGGCAGCCAGAGGTGGGCTGCGCGCCTCCTCCCCCCTGGTCCGAATTGGACTAGGAGAGGGGGCGGCGCCCCCCCTTTCCCTCTCCCTCACCACTTCCTTCCCCCTCCTAGTAGGAGTCCTACTCCTACTAGGAGGAGGACTCCTCCTGGCGCGCCTATAGGGGCCGGCCGGCCTCCTCCCCTTGCTCCTTTATATACGGGGGCAGGGGGCACCCCTAGACACACAAGTTGATCCGTGTGATCATATTCTTAGCCGTGTGCGGTGCCCCCCTCCACCATAGTCCTCGATAATATTGTAGCGGTGCTTAGGCGAAGCCCTACGACGGTAGTGCATCAAGATCGTCACCACACCGTCGTGCTGACGGAACTCTTCCCCGACACTTTGCTGGATCGGAGTCCGGGGATCGTCATCGAGCTGAACGTGTGCTAGAACTCGGAGGTGCCGTAGTTTCGGTGCTTGATCGGTCGGGCCGTGGAGACGTACGACTACATCAACCAAACGCTTCCGTTGTCAATCTACAAGGGTACGTAGATCACACTCTCCCCTCTCGTTGCTATGCATCACCATGATCTTGCGTGTGAGTAGGAATTTTTTTGAAAATATTACGTTCCCCAACAACATGGACCGGCCATCTTAACCTTGAGAAAAGCATAATGCGGTATTGCGTTAAAACGAGCGAAAGCCGTTCTTCCGAGTAGTGCTTGATAACCACTTCGGAATGGGGCGATGTGAAAAGTTAACCTTTCGCTTCGGAAGTTATCGGGAGAACCGAATACCACCTCTAGTAGTAGAGAGCCCGTACAACGGGCCTCTTGGCATGGTATTACTCCCTTGAAGGTAGTAGTACTGTGGCTTATTTGTGTCGGGTCTATCCCCATTTCGCGGACTGTGTCCTAATATATCAGATTTAGATCACTGCCGCCGTCCATGAGGACTCGTGTGAAACGGTACCCATTTATTATTGGGTCTAACATCAAGGCCGTCAGTCCTTCGTGCCGGATATTTGTCTCGTCATCCCTACGATCAAAAGTGATCGGGCAGGCCAACCAGGGGTTGAACCTAGCGGTGATGGGCTCTATGGCGCGTGTGCCTTGGAGTGCATGCTTGCTTCTCCTCTTTGTCACATGGATCACGTTTACCGTTTTAACCTCTGGTGGGAACTTTTTCTGTCCTCTGGCGCTTTGCTGGCGAGGTTCATCCTCGTCTTCACGTGGTGTCTCTTCCCCTTTGTGTTCGGCGTTTAGCTTACCGGCCTGCTTGAAGACCCAACATTCTCTGTGGGTATGATTTGCAGGTTTGTCTGGGGTGCCGTGAATCTGACAGAGTTTGTCAAGAATTTTGTTTAGGCCAGATTATCCTTCTCTGCTGCCTTTGAAAGGCTTTTTCCGCTAACCTGGTCGGGAGCCCCTGAATCCGATGTTTACTGCCGTGTTATCTGGGCTACCTTCTTTATTTTGATGCTTGTTTTTGTTGCGTCGTGGTTTACCATTGCCATCCCTGACTTCGGATGTGCTTGGGTCGCTGGTGCTGCTACGGGCCAACCAGCTGTCCTCGCCCGCACAAAAGCAGGTCATGAGGCTTGTTAGGGCTGCCATTGTTCTCGGTTTTTCTTGGCCGAGGTGTCTGGAGAGCCATTCGTCTCAGATGTTGTGTTTAAAAGCTGCTAAGGCTTCGACGTCCGGACAGTCGATGATTTGGTTCTTCTTGGTGAGGAACCTGTTCCAAAGCTTTCAGGCAGACTCTCCGGACTGTTGGATTATATGACTTAAATCGTCTACATCTGGAGGTCGGACATAAGTCCCTTGAAAATTGGCCCGAAAATCGTCCTCGAGCTCTTCCCAACTTCCAATTGAGTTTTCGGGGAGGCTTTTCAGCCAGTGCCGAGCTGGCCCTTTAAGCTTGAGGGGCAAGTATTTAATGGCATGGAGATCTTCTCCATGAGCCATATGAATATGCAGGATAAAGTCCTCTATCCAGACTCCAGGGTCTGTGGTCCTGTTGTACGCCTCTATGTTCACCGGTTTGAATCCCTCTGGGAATTCGTGATCCAACACCTCATCAGTGAAACATAAGGGGTGTGCGGCACCCCTGTATTGGGATGTGCCATGGTGTTCGGACAGTTGTAGTATTCTGTGTTGGTTTTGTACCGTAGCGCGCTTCCTAGATCCATAGATGGATCTGGTCGCGCCGGATTTTTGACGCAAGTTCTCACGTAGATCGTGTGTGGACTTATGCGCGACATTGTTAGCCGCTCTATCGCGTTCACAAGGTGGTGGATCCGGCCGGTTGGCCGTATCATTCTTCGGCTGTATGGGCTCTAAGGCCTCATCATCAAATTCCGGTAATAGCTTGCGCTTTGGATAGCTATTTTTATGGTAACTTCCACCATACTTTTTTACTTTGTTCCACCTCCTGTTGAGCGTATCTTGTGCGACCTTGAGCCTTTGCTTATGTTTCTTCAGGCTCCTCGTTGTGGCAATAAGCCTTCTGCGGAGGTTCTCTTGATCCAAGTGTGTTTCCGGGATGATGTGTGCATCTTCGTTCGGACTGTTTTCTTCCCCATACGTGGTTTGATGAGGCTTATCCTTGGCGTCGTCGTGTTCAGACGTCGGATCCATACTATGTTTGCAGTTTGCATCTTGATCGTGCTCTGCCACCGGGGTGGTGCAGTCATCGTTTCTTCTAGAGTCGACTGGACTGTTATTTCCTCTTGCGTTGTTATCACTATTTTTGCTATGTCAGGACTTAGAGCGGCGCCGCTCACGTTGGTGCTTGGGTTGCTTGGAGGGGGCATCCTCCGTTGTCTCTTTGCCATTGCCCTCTCAGGGTGTATCCACCATGTATACGTCATGTGACGAAGTGGCCGTCCAGCACCCTATGGGCGGTGGTTCCTGTTTGTCTCCTGCATCATCGTCCATACCGTTGATGTCTTCGGAGCCGAAGTCGAGCATGTCGGTTAAGTCGTCGACAGTGGCTACTAAGTGGGTGGTGGGTGGGCAGTGAAATTCTTCGTCGTCCGCATCCCATTCTAGCCGGACATAGTTCGGCCAAGGTTCTCCTGACAGGGAGAGAGACCTTAATGAATTTAGCACATCTCCGAAAGGTGAGTGCTGAAAGATATCCGCGGAGGTGAACTCCATGATCGGCGTCCCGTCGGATTCGACGGGCACGGATGTAGGCGGCTCGGAGTCCGTGGCCGAAGGTAAATCCAGTGGTTCGGCGACGAGGCTCTCGAAAGGGGTGAAGTCAGTATCTGGCTCTATCGCCACTAAGAGTGCGGCCTCCATGGCGGGGTCTATCCCTCCGCTCCCGGGTGGCGCAATTTGCCTCGGTTTAACGGCCAGAGTAGTTGCAGATGCGATCTGCCGAACACTGTCCGACGGCAGAGTTACGTCATGCTCGTCGTGACTGTGCGGCGCATCCGACATGGGCTCGAATCCGTCGAAGATCAAGTCTCCGCGGATGTCGGTGGTGTAGTTTAAGTTTCCGAACCTGACCTGATGGCCAGGGGCATAGCTCTCGATCTGCTCCAGATGGCCAAGCAAATTAGCCCGCAGTGCGAAGCCGCCGAATACGAAGATCTGTCCGGGGAGGAAAGCCTCACCCTGGACCGCATCGCTAGCGATGATCGAAGGAGCCATCAAGCCTTATGGTGACGACACAGTGGAACTCTCAATGAAAGCACCAATGTCGGTGTCAAAACCGGCAGATATCGGGTAGAGGGCCCGAACCTGGGTAAACATCGTGTCCCCTGCCTCCTGTTACCATCCGCCTTAGACGCACAGTTCGGGACCCCCTACCCGAGATCCACCGGTTTTGACACTGACACAGAGGTTTGTAGGATAGTAGCAAATTTCCCTCAAGTGGATGACCTAAGGTTAATCAATCCGTAGGAGACGTAGGATGAAGATGGTCTCTCTCAAGCAACCCTCCAACCAAATAACAAAGAGTCTCTTGTGTCCCCAACACACCCAGTACAATGGTAAATTGTATAGGTGCACTAGTTCGGCGAAGAGATGGTGATACAAGTGCAATATGGATAGTAGATAATAGTTTTTGTAATTTGAAAATATAAAAACAGCAAGGTAACTAATGATAAAAGTGAGCGTATACGGTATTGCAATGCGTTGAAACAAGGCCTAGGGTTCATACTTTCACTAGTGCAAGTTCTCTCAACAATAATAATATAATTGGATCACATAACTATCCCTCAACATGCAACAAAGAGTCACTCCAAAGTCACTAATAGCGGAGAACAAACGAAGAGATTATGGTAGGGTACGAAACCACCTCAAAGTTATCCTTTCTGATCAATCTATTCAAGAGTCTGTAGTAAAATAACATGAAGCTATTCTTTACGTTCAATCTATCCTAGAGTTCGTACTAGAATGACACCTTAAGACACAAATCAATCAAAACCCTAATGTCACCTAGATACTCCAATGTCACCTCAAGTATCCGCGGGTATGATTATATGATATGCATCACACAATCTCAGATTCATCTATTCAAACCAACACAAAGTACTTCAAAGAGTGCCCCAAAGTTTCTACCAGAGAGTCAAGATGAAAACATGTGCTAACCCCTATGCATAGGTTCATGGGTGGAACCCACAAGTTGATCACCAAAACATACATCAAGTGGATCAATAGATACGATGGAGATGTATCAGCATCCCCAAGCTTAATTCCTGTTCGTCCTCGAGTAGGTAAATGATAAAAAAGATAATTTTTGATGTGGAATGCTACCTAGCATAATCTTGATCATATGTCTAATCATGGCATGAATATTAAGACACGAGTGATTCAAAACAATAATCTATCCTTTGACATAAAGACAATAATATTTCAAGCATACCAACCAAGCAATTATGTCTTATTGAAATAACATAGCCAAAGAAAGCTCATCCCTACAAAATCATATAGTCTGGCTATGCTCCATCTTCACCACACAAAGCATTCACATCATGCACAACCCCGATGACAAGCCAAGCAATTGTTTCATACTTTGACATTTCTCAAACCTTTTCAACTTTCACGCAATACATGAGCGTGAGCCATGGACATAGCACTATAGGTGGAATAGAATATGATGGTGGGGGTTATGTGGAGTAGACAAAAAAAGAGAAAGTCTCACATCAACTAGGCGTATCAACGGGCTATGGAGATGCCCATTAATAGATATCAATGTGAGGAGTAGGGATTGCCATGCAACGGATGCACTAGAGCTATAAGTATATGAAAGCTCAAACTGAAACTAAGTGGGTGTGCATCCAACTTGCTTGCTCATGAAGACCTAGGGCATTTGAGGAAGCCCATCGTTGGAATATACAAGCCAAGTTCTATAATGAAAATTCCCACTAGTATATGAAAGTGATAACTCAAGAGACTCTCCATATGAAGAACATGGTGCTACTTTGAAGCACAAGTGTGGAAAAAGGATAGTAACATTGCCCCTACTCTCTTTTTCTCTCATTTTTTTGTTTTCTCTTTTTTTTTTTTTTTTTTTTTTGGGCCTTCTTTTTTTTATGGCCTTTTTTTGGAGTCTCATCCCGCCTTGTGGGGGAATCATAGTCTCCATCATTCTTTCCTCACTGGGGCAATGTCCTAATAATGATGATCATCACACTTTTATTTACTCACAACTCAATATTACAACTCGATATCTAGAACAAAGATATGACTCTATATGAATGCCTCCGGCGGTGTACCGGGATGTGCAATGCTCTAGCGTAGCAATGACATCAAAAAATGGACAAGCCATGAAAACATCATGCTAGCTATCTTACGATCATGCAAAGCAATATGACAATGAATGCTCAAGTCATGTATATGATGATGATGAAAGTTGCATGGCAATATATCTCGGAATGGCTATGGAAATGCCATGATAGGTAGGTATGATGGCTGTTTTGAGGAAGGTATATGGTGGGTTTATGGTACCGGCGAAAGTTGCACAGTACTAGAGAGGCTAGCAATGGTGGAAGGGTGAGAGTGAGTATAATCCATGGACTCAACATTAGTCATAAAGAACTCACATACTTATTGCAAAAATCTATTAGTCATCGAAACAAAGTACTACGTGCATGCTCCTAGGGGGATAGATTGGTAGGAAAAGACCATCGCTCGTCCCCGACCGCCACTCATAAGGAAGACAATCAATAAATAAATCATGCTCCGACTTCGTTACATAACGGTTCACCATACGTGGATGCTACGGGAATCACAAACCTCAACACAAGTATTTCTACAATCCACAATTACTCGACTAGCATAACTCTAATATCACCACCTTTATATCGCAAAACTATTGCAAGGAATCAAACATATCATATTCAATGATCTACTAGTTTATGTAGGATTTTATGACTAACCATGTGAATGACCAGTTCCTGTCATCTCTCTAAATAGATATAAGTGAAGCAAGAAAGTTTAATTCTTTCTACAAAAGATATGCCCACGCTCTAACAAGTATAAGTGAAGCAAAAGAGCATTCTACAAATGGCGGTTGTCTAAGTGAAGAGAAACAGGCAATCCAAACTTTAAATGATATAAGTGAAGCACATGAAGCATTCTATAAAGCCATACTCAAAAGATATAAGTGAAGTGCAATGAGAATTCTATAAATCAACCAAGGACCATCTCATACCAGCATGGTGCATAAAAAATGAAAACCTAAATGCAAAAGACGCTCCAAGATTGCACATATTGCATGAACGAAACGAATCTGAAAACATACCCATATTTGTTGAAGAAAGAGGGGATCCCTTCCCAGCATCCCCAAGCTTAGATGCTTGAGTCTCCTTGAATATTTACTTGTGGTGCCTCAGGCATCCCCAAGCTTGAACTCTTGCCTCTCTTCCTTCTTCTCACATCGAAACCTTCTCAATTATCGAACACTTCATCCACACAAAACTTCAACAGAAAACTCGGTAAGATCCGTTAGTATAATAAAGCAAATCACTACTCTAAGTACTGTTGCAAACCAATTCATATTTTGTTTTTTCATTGTGTCTACTGTAATATAACTTTTCCATGGCTTAATCCACTGATATAAATTGACAGTTTCATCAAAACAAGCAAACTATGCATCAAAAACAGAATCTGTCTAAAACAGAACAGTCTGTAATAATCTGAACATTCACCATACTTATAATACCTGAACAATTCTACCAAAATCATGAAAAATGAAAAATTTCTACATAAAGACAGTGCAAAAAGAATCAGAACCATTTGACGTTCCAGTAAAAAACTAAAATTCATGCACTACAGCCAAAGTTTCTGTCCTGCGCCGCACAAACCAACAAGCATTGTAAACATCCTAAAGGCAAACCTTGGCACATTATTTTTATAATACAGTGGAATTGTACAAGGGGATAATTATTTTTATTGAAAAGTTTCTGTAATCAAGATTCACAAAGTTTTTGTGAGCATGAACAAAGTTCAAGGCTAGCTCCCACTTCAACAATGCTTGTCTTTCTCACTTTCACTTTTCTTTTTGAAAAAGCTTTGGGTTCCCCTCTTTATTTTTGTTGTTTTTAAACTATATGAAAGCACTCAACAGAAATAAATGACTCTCTAAAACTTCCGGGTTGTCTCCCTGGCAGCGCTTTCTTTAAAGCCGTTAAGCTAGGCATATAGTCCTCAAGTAGTGAATCCACCCGGATCCCAAGGTATATCAAAGACAATTTTAATTAGCAACAATTTGGCATTTAGTAGTGAGCACAAAGCAACATATATCAAGCAATGGCGAAGTCTAACTCTCTTTCTATGCATCGGCATGTCATAAAAGAACAATTCATGCACACCTAGTAAAGGCCAATGCATAGTATAAATAGTTTCTTGCAATTTTATCGTATTGGAAACATAGAGAGGTGGAGATATAGCTCCTCTCTCATAATAATTGCAAGTAGTAGCAGCAAGCACATGCATATTATATTCATCAAAATCATCATGTGAAATGGTAAAAGGCAACCCATCAATATAATCCTTAATAAGTCCAAACTTCTCCGATATAGTGTAGTTGGGAGAATTCAAAAAGATAATAGGACTATCATGCGTGGGTGCAATAGCAACAATTTCATGTTTAACATAAGGAACTATAGCAAGTTCATCTCCATAAGCATAATTCATATTGGCATCTTGGCCACAAGCATAGCAAGCATCATCAAAAAGGGATATTTCAAAAGAATCAACGGGATCATAACAGTCATCATAGCAATCATCCTTCGGTAATCACGAAGGGAATTTAAACAATGTATGAGTTGAAGAGTTACTCTCATTAGAAGGTGGGAATGGGTAGCTAATCCGCTCTTCCTCCTTTTGTTCTTCGCTCTCCTCATCGTCTTTTTCATCCAATGAGCTCACAGTTTCATCAATTTCTTCTTCCATAGACTCATGCAAAATATTAGTTTCTTCTTGGGCAGCGGAGTACTCCTCAATATATTGTTTAACATAGGCATTAGAAGCATAATTCTCATAACAATATTCAAGTATGGCAAAATTTTCAGATTTGTAAAGAGTAGCATCATACTTTTCAATCAAAGAAGCAATTTCAAAAGCACCCTTAAAAGAAACAAATTCTTCAATTTGTTGAACATCATAGTAACTATAAGCACCTTTAGCATACGAAGATAAGATTCCATTATCACTAAACTCACATTGGTCGGGAAGGTGTTTCTTAGGGTTTTCAGAACAACAAGTAAAATCATAATAATAGCATAAATCCCAAGCATAGCACTGCATAGTATTAATTTGATGTTGTAAAAGTTTCCCTTTTGAGATATATGGTGTCACACATAACAAGCATGCTCATCTAAAGATTTGCCCTCAACTAAGCTAGTTGGGGTTTCAGCACGAGCACATAGGGATCAAAGATGATCCAAGTAATAAGCTTCAGCAGTGTGATAGATTTTGAGTGGTTCTTCAACCATTGGTTCAGTAGGTACCACTAATTTTTTTGGTATTTTGCGTTTCCTACCCATGACTAAAGATAGAAAACAACTAAGAACAACAAATAAAAATTACTTAGTGATAAAGCAAACAAGCACACATGAGAATATTCACCGCACGCTATTGCTCCCCGGCAACGGCGCCAGAAAAAGGTCTTGATAACCCACAAGTATAGGGGATCAATTGTAGCCTCTTTCGATAAGTAAGAGTGTCGAACCCAACGAGGAGCTAAAGGTAGAACAAATATTCCCTCAAGTTCTATCGACCACTGATACAACTCTACGCACGCTTGACGTTCGCTTTACCGGAAACAAGTATGAAACTAGAAGTACTTTGTAGGCGTTTTTGGGTATGCTTGCAAGAAAGTAAAGAGCAAGTAAATAAAAGCCAGGGGTTGTTTAGATAAAGACACAACTAAATTAGTTTTAGTAAAGAGCTTTTGTCAACAAGAAAGTTATTTGTCCCTAGGCAATCGATAACTAGATCGGTAATCATTATTGCAATTTTATTTGAGGGAGAGCATAAGCTAACATACTTTCTCTACTTGGATCATATGCACTTATGATTGGAACTTTAGCAAGCATCCACAACTACTAAAGATTCATTAAGGTAAAACCCAACCATAGCATTAAAGCATCAAGTCCCCTTTATCCCATACGCAAACAACCTACTTACTCGGGTATGTGCTTCTGTCACTCACGCCACCCACCATAAGCAAATCATAAGCATATTGCAAACCCTACAATGGGAATCCCTCACGCTTGTGCGACGCGGAGAGCACCATAGGACAGCACCAATAATAAAACATACAACTCAAACCAATCACGATCATCAAATAGCCATTAGGACAAAACAGATCTACTCAAACATCATAGGATAGCCATACATCATTGGGAAATAATATATAGCGTTGAGCACCATGTTTAAGTAGAGATTACAGCGGGTAAGAGAGAGGTTACACCGCTGCATAGAGGGGGGAAGAGTTGGTGATGATGGCGGTGAAGTTGTTGGTGAAGATGGCGGTGATGACGATGGCCCCGGCAGCGCTCCGGCGCCACCGAAAGCAAGGGGGAGAGGACCCTTCTTCTTCTTCTTCCTTGACCTCCTCCCTAGATGGGATAACAGTTTCCCCTCTGGTCCTTGGCTCCCATGGCGTGGGAGGGGCGAGAGCCCCTCCGAGATTGGATCTATCTCTCTGTCTCTCTCTATTTATGCGTTCTCCCCTGGCTCTGTTTCACCGTTTCGTATATATATGGAGATCCTTAACTCCGATTGGCCTGAAACCTTCGCCGTGATTTTTTCCGAATATTAGCTTTCTTGTGGCAAAAGAAGAGCGTCAACCGCCTTACGGTGGGCTCACGAGGGTAGGGAGCACGCTTTAAGGGGGGGCGCCCCCCTGCCTCGTGACCACCTCGGGCACTGGTTCGCGTTGATTTTCCTTCCAAATTTTCCATATTTTCCAGAAATAAGCTCCGTCCGTTTTTATCCCGTTTGGACTCCGTTTGATATGGATATTCTGCGAAACCAAAAACATGCAACAGACAGGAACTGGCACTGGGCACTGGATCAATATGTTAGTCCCAAAAATAATATAAAAAGTTGCCAAAAAGTATATGAAAGTTGAATAATATTGGCATGGGACAATAAAAAATTATAGATATGACGGAGACGTATCAATAGCTACTGGTACATACCCTTAGGCCCGAGGGAGAACTACTCCCTCCTCGTCTTGGAGAGCGCCGGGATGATGAATATGGCCACCGTAGAGGGATTCCCCCTCCGGCAGGGTGCCGGAACGGGTTTAGATTGGTTTTCGGTGGCTACGAAGGCTTATGGCGGCGGAACTCCCTATCTATTGTGCTCCCCGATGTTTTTAGGTTGTATGGGTGTCGGTGTCAAAATCGGCGGATCTCGGGTAGGGGGTCCCGAACTGTGCGTCTAAGGCGGATGGTAACTGGAGGCCCAATCTAACAGATCGGGAGATGACGTGTTGAGTACCCCCTAGTCCAGGACACCGTCAATGGGTATATATGGGAGGATGAAGTACGTCAGGGGAGCCACGGGGGTCCCACAAGGGTGGAGGGCGCGCCCAAGGGGGGTGGGCGCGCCCCCCTGCCTCGTGCCTTCCTCGTTGCTTCCCTTACGTACACCCCAAGTCTTCTGGATTGCTTCTGTTCCAAAAATAACTCTCCCGAAGGTTTCATTCCGTTTGGACTCCGTTTGATATTCCTTTTTTGTGAAACACTGAAATAAGGGGAAAACAGGAACTGGCACTAGGCTCTGGGCTAATAGGTTAGTCCCAAAAATAATATAAAAGTGTAAAATAAAGCCCATAAACATCCAAAACAGATAATATAATAGCATGGAACAATAAAAAATTATAGATACGTTGGAGACGTATCAGCATCCCCAAGCTTAATTCCTGCTCGTCCTCGAGTAGGTAAATGATAAAAATAGAATTTTTGATGTGGAATGCTACCTAACATATTTATCCATGTAATTCTCTTTATTGTGGCAAGAATATTCAGATCCATAAGATTCAAGACAAAAGTTTAATATTGACATAAAAATAATAATACTTCAAGCATACTAACTAAGCAATTATGTCTTCTCAAAACAACATGGCCAAAGAAAGATATCCCTACAAAATCATATAGTCTGGTTATGCTCTATCTTCACCACACAAAATATTTATATCATGCACAACCCCGATGACAAGCCAAGCAATTGTTTCATACTTTTGATGTTCTCTAACTTTTTCAATCTTCACGCAATACATGAGCGTGAACATAGCACTATAGGTGGAATAGAATGGTGGTTGTGGAGAAGACAAAAAGGAGAAGATAGTCTCACGTCAACCAGGCATATCAACGGGCTATGGAGATGCCCATCAATAGATATCAATGTGAGTGAGTAGGGATTGCCATGCAACGGATTCACTAGAGCTATAAATGTATGAAAGCTCAACAAAAGAAACTAGTGGGTGTGCATCCAACTCACTTGCTCACGAAGACCTAGGGCATTTTGAGGAAGCCCATCATTGGAATATACAAGCCAAGTTCTATAATGAAAGATTCCCACTAGTATATGAAAGTGACAACATAGGAGACTCTCTATCATGAAGATCATGGTGCCACTTTGAAGCACAAGTGTGGTAAAAGGATAGTAGCATTGCCCCTTCTCTCTTTTTCTCTCATTTTTAATTTTTTATTTGGGCCGTTTTCTCTTTTTTTATGGCCTCTTTTTTTCTCTTTTTTTATTTTTCGTCCGGAGTCTCATCCCGACTTATGGGGGAATCATAGTCTCCATCATCCTTTCCTCACTGGGACAATGCTCTAATAATGAGGATCATCACAGTTTTATTTACTTACAACTCAAGAATTACAACTCGATACTTAGAACAAATATGACTCTATATGAATGCCTCCGGCAGTGTACCGGGATGTGCAATGACTCCTGAGTGACATGTATGAAAGAATTATGAATGGTGGCTTTGCCACAAATACGATGTAAACTACATGATCATGCAAAGGAATATGACAATGATGGAGCATGTCATAATAAACGGAATGGTGGAAAGATGCATGTCAATGTATCTCGGAATGGCTATGGAAATGCCATAATAGGTAGGTATGGTGGCTGTTTTGAGGAAGATATATGGTCGGTTTATGGTACCGACGAAAGTTGCGCGGTACTAGAGAGGCTAGCAATGGTTGAGGGGTGAGAGTGCGTATAACCCATGGACTCAACATTAGTCATAAAGAACTCACATACTTATTGCAAAAATCTATTAGTTATCGAAACAAAGTACTACGCGCATGATCCTAGGGGGATAGATTGGTAGAAAAAGACCATCGCTTGTCCCCGACCGTCACTCATAAGGAAGACAATCAATAAATAAATCATGCTCCAACTTCATCACATAACGGTTCACCATACGTGCATGCTACGGGAATCACAAACTTCAACACAAGTATTTCTCAAATTCACAACTACTCAACTAGCATGACTCTAATATCACCATCTTTACATCTCAAAACAATCATCAAGTATCAAACTTCTCATAGTATTCAATGCACTTTATATGAAAGTTTTTATTATATCCCTCTTGGATGCCCATCATATTAGGACTAATTTCATAACCAAAGCAAATTACCATGCTGTTATAAAAGACTCTCAAAATAATATAAGTGAAGCATGAGAGATCAATTATTTCTATAAAATAAATCCACCACCGTGCTCTAAAAGGATATAAGTGAGGCACTAGAGCAACGACAAACTACTCCGAAAGATATAAGTGAAGATCAATAAGCAGTCGAATAATTATGCAACTATGTGAAGACTCTCTAACATTTAAGAATTTCAGATCTTAGGACATTTTTCAAACAGCAAGCAAAACTAAATAAAATAAAATGACGCTCCAAGCAAAACATATATCATGTGGTAAATAAAAATATAGCTCCAAGTAAAGTTACCAATGAACGAAGACGAAAGAGGGGATGCCTTCTGGGGCATCCCCAAGCTTAGGCTCTTGGTTGTCCTTGAATATTACCTTGGGGTGCCTTGGGCATCCCCAAGATTAGGCTCTTGCCACTCCTTATTCCATAATCCATCGAATCTTTACCGAAAACTTGAAAACTTCACAACACAAAACTTAACAGAAAACTCGTAAGCTCCGTTAGCGAAAGAAAACAAAACACCACTTCAAGGTACTGTAATGAACTAATTCTTTATTTATATTGGTGTTAAACCTACTGTATTCCAACTTCTCTATGGTTTATAAACTCTTTTACTAGCCATAGATTCATTAAAATAAGCAAACAACACGTGAAAAACAGAATCTGTCAAAAACAGAACAGTCTGTAGTAATCTTTAAGTTTCGACCACTTATGGAACTCATAAAATTCTCAAATAAATTTCTGGACGTGAGGAATTTATCTATTAATCATATGCAAAACTAATTAAGTAAATATCACTCTCCAATAAAAACTGGCAGCAATTCTCGTGAGCGCTAAAGTTTCTGTTTTTCACAGCAAGATCAACAAGACTTTCCCCAAGTCTTCCCAATGGTTCTACTTGGCACAAACACTAATTAAAAGCATAAAACCACATCTAAACAGAGTCTAGATGAATTATTTATTACTAAACAGGAACAAAAATAAAATTGGGTTGCCTCCCAACAAGCGCTATCGTTTAACGCGCCTAGCTAGGCATGATGATTTCAATGATGCTCACATAAAAGATAAGAATTGTAACATAAAGAGAGCATCATGAAGAATATGACTAGCACATTTAAGTCTAACCCACTTCCTATGCATAAGGATTTTGTGAGAAAACAACTTGTGGGAACAAGAATCAACTTGCAAAGGAAGGTAAAACAAGCATAACTCCAAAATTTTAAGCACATAGAGGGGAAACTTGATATTATTGCAATTCCTACAAGCATATGTTCGTCCCTCATAATAATTTTCAGTAGCATCATGAATGAATTTAACAATATAACCAGCACCTAAAGCATTCTTTTCATGATCTACAAGCATAGAAATTTTATTACTCTCCACACAAGCAAAATTCTTCTCATGAATAATAGTGGGAGCAAACTCAACAAAATAATTATCATGTGAGGCATAATCCAATTGAAAACTAAAATCATGATGAAAAGTTTCATGGTTATAATTATTCTTAATAGCATACAAGTCATCACAATAATCATCATAGATAGCAACTTTGTTCTCATAATCAATTGGAACCTCTTCTGAAATAGTGGAATCATTACTAAATAAAGTCATGACCTCTCCAAATCCACTTTCATCAATATAATCATCATAAATAGGAGGCATGCCTTCATCATAATAAATGTGCTCATCAAAACTTGGGGAACAAAAAATATCATCTTCATCAAACATAGCTTCCCCAAACTTGTGGCTTTGCATATCATTAGCATCATGGATATTCAAGGAATTCCTACTAACAACATTGCAATCATGCTCATCATTCAAATATTTAGTGCCAAACATTTTAATGCATTTTCTTCTAACACTTTGGCACAATTTTCCTTTCCATCATACTCACAAAAGATATTAAAAAGATGAAGCGTATGAGGCAAACTCAATTGCATATTTTTGTAGTTTTCTTTTATAGACTAAACTAGTGACAAAACAAGAAACAAACAGATTCGATTGCAAGATCTAAAGATATACCTTCAAGTGCTAACCTCCCCGGCAATGGCGCCAGAAAAGAGCTTGATGTCTACTACACAACCTTTTTCTTGTAGACGTTGTTGGGCTTCCAAGTGCAAAGGTTTGTAGGACAGTAGCAAATTTCCCTCAAGTGGATGACCTAAGGTTTATCAATCCGTAGGAGGCATAGGATGAAGATGGTCTCTCTCAAGCAACCCTGCAACCAAATAACAAAGAGTCTCTTGTGTTCCCAACACACCCAATCCAATGGTAAATTGTATAGGTGCACTAGTTCGGCGAAGAGATGGTGATACAAGTGCAATATGGATAATAGATAATAGTTTTTGTAATAAAACAAGAAACTAAAAGACTTGATTGCAAGATCTAAAGATATACTTTCAAGCACTAACCTCCCCGGCAACGGCGCCAGAAAAGAGCTTGATGTCTACTACACAACCTTCTTCTTGTAGACGTTGTTGGGCCTCCAAGTGTAGAGGTTTGTAGGACAGTAGAAAATTTCCCTCAAGTGGATGACCTAAGGTTTATCAATCCGTAGGAGGCATAGGATGAAGATGGTCTCTCTCAAGCAACCCTGCAACCAAATAACAAAGAGTCTCTTGTGTCCCCAACACACCCAATACAATGGTAAATTGTATAGGTGCACTAGTTCGGCGAAGAGATGGTGATACAAGTGGTATATGGATAGTAGGTAATAGTATTTGTAATCTGAAATTATAAAAACAGCAAGGTAACTAATGATAAAAGTGAGCATAAACGGTATTGCAATGCGTTGAAACAAGGCCTAGGGTTCATACTTTCACTAGTGCAAGTTCTCTAAACAATAATAACATAATTGGATCACATAACTATCCCTCAACATGCAACAAAGAGTCACTCCAAAGTCACTAATAGCGGAGGACAAACGAAGAGATTATGGTAGGGTACAAAACCACCTCAAAGTTATCCTTTCTCATCGATCTATTCAAGAGTACGTAGTAAAATAACATGAAGCTATTCTTTCCGTTCAATCTATCCTAGAGTTTGTACTAGAATAACACCTTAAGACACAAATCAATCAAAACCCTACGTCACCTAGATACTCCAATGTCACCTCAAGTATCCGCGGGTATGATTATACGATATGCATCACACAATCTCAGATTCATCTATTCAAACCAACACAAAGTACTTCAAAGAGTGCCCCAAAGTTTCTACCGGAGAGTCAAGATGAAAACGTGTGCCAACCCCTATGCATAGGTTCATGGGTGGAACCCGCAAGTTGATCACCAAAACATACATCAAGTAGATCAATAGAATACCCCATTGTCACCACGGGTATCCCACGCAAGACATACATCAAGTGTTCTCAGATCCTTAAAGACTCAATCCGATAAGATAACTTCAAAGGGAAAACTCAATCCATTACAAGAGAGTAGAGGGGGAGAAACATCATAAGATCCAACTATAATAGCAAAGCTGGCGATACATCAAGATCGTACCACCTCAAGAACAAGAGAGAGAGAGAGAGAGATCAAACACATAGCTACTGGTACATACCCTCAACCCCGAGGGAGAACTACTCCCTCCTCGTCATGGAGAGCGCCGGGATGATGAAGATGGCCACCGGAGAGGGATTCCCCCTCCGGCAGGGTGCCGGAACGGGTCTAGATTGGGTTTCGGTGGCTACGGAGGCTTCTGGCGGCGGAACTCCCGATCTATTATGCTCCCTGATGTTTTTAGGGTATATGGGTATATATGGGAGGAAGAAGTACGTCAGGGGAGCCACGAGGGTGGAGGGCGCGACCAGGGGGTGGGCGCGCCCCCCTGCCTCGTGCCTTCCTCGTTGCTTCCCTTACGTACACCCCAAGTCTTCTGTATTGCTTCCGTTCCAAAAATAACTCTCCCAAAGGTTTCATTCCGTTTGGACTCCATTTGATATTCCTTTTCTGCGAAACACTAAAATAAGGGGAAAACAGGAACTGGCACTGGGCTCTGGGTTAATAGGTTAGTCCCCAAAATAATATAAAAGTGTAAAATAAAGCCCATAAACATCCAAAACAGATAATATAATAGCATGGAACAATCAAAAATTATAGATACGTTGGAGACGTATTAGCGGTGCATCAAGGACAGAAGCCTTCTATGTAGCAGTGAGGACAATCCTCACACTACGGCCCTAGACCGCACAATTGCTTACAATATATTTCATCTTAGTCTTTCTCTAGGAACGTATTAAAACAAAGAGCTAAAGCGCGAGCTATTAATCCACAACTGATGTCTACTAGACAACCTTCTTCTTGTAGATGTTGTTGGGCCCCCAAGTGTAGAGGCTTGTAGGACAATAGCAAATTTCCTTCAAGTGGATGACCTAAGGTTTATCAATCCGTAGGAGGCGTAGGATGAAGATGGTCTCTCTCAAGCAACCCTACAACCAAATGACAAAGAGTCTCTTGTGTCCCCAACACACCCAATACAACGGTAAATTGTATAGGTGCCCTTGTTGGGCGAAGAGATGGTGAAACAAGTGGTATATGGATAGTAGATAAAGGTATTTGTAATCTGAAATTATAAAAACAGCAAGGTAGCAAGTGATAAAAGTGAGCGTAAACGGTATTGCAATGCGTTGAAACAAGGCCTAGGGTTCATACTTTCGCTAGTGTAAGTTCCCTTAACAATAATATCATAATTGGATCACATAACTATCCCTCAACATGCAACAAAGAGTCACTCCAAAGTCACTAATAGCGGAGAACGAACGAAGAGATTATGGTAGGGTACGAAACCACCTCAAAGTTATTCTTTCCAATCAATCCATTGGGCTATTCCTATAGGTTTCACAAACAGCCCTAGAGTTCGTACTAGAATAACACCTTAAGACACAAATCAACCAAAACCCTAATGTCACCTAGATACTCCAATGTCACCTCAAGTATCCGTGGGTATGATTATACGATATGCGTCACACAATCTCAGATTCATCTATTCAACCAGCACATGCATAGAACCTCAAAGAGTGCCCCAAAGTTTCTACCAGAGAATCATGACGAAAACATGTGCCAACCCCTATGCATAGGTTCATGGGCGGAACCCGCAATTTGATCACCAAAACATACATCAAGTGAATCACGTGGTATCCCATTGTCACCAAAGATACGCACGGCAAGACATACATCAAGTGTTCTCAAATCTTTAAAGACTCAATCCGATAGGATTACTTCAAAGGGGAAACTCAATTCATTACAAGAGAGAAGAGGGGGAGGAGAAACATAAAATCCAACTATAATAGCAAAGCTCGCGATACATCAAGATCGTGCTAAATCAAGAACACGAGAGAGAGAGAGAGAGAGAGAGATCAAACACATAGCTGCTGGTACATACCCTTAGCCCCGAGGGAGAACTACTCCCTCCTCGTCATGGAGAGCACCGGGATGATGAAGATGGCCACCGGAGAGGGATTCCCCCTCCGGCAGGGTGCCGGAACGGGTCAAGATTGGCCTTCGATGGCTACGGAGGCTTATGGTGACGGAACTCCTGATCTATTGTATGTTCTGGAAGTTTTAGGGTACATGAGTATATATGGGTGCAGAAAGTACGTCGGTGGAGCTTTGGGGGCCCCACGAGGCAGGGGGCGCGCCCCCACCCTCGTGAGCTCCTCCCTTGACTCCTGACATGGGGTCCAAGTCCATCCGGTAGCTTTCCTTCCAAAAATAACTTCTCCAATTGATTTCGTTCCGTTTCGACTCCGTTTGATATTCCTTTTCTTCGAAACACTGAAATAGGCAAAAAAACAGCAAATCTGGGCTGGGCCTCCGGTTAATAGGTTAGTCCCAAAAATAATATAAAAGTGTATAATAAAGCCCAATATTGCCCAAAACAGTAGATAACATAGCATGGAGTAATCAAAAATTATAGATACGTTGGAGACGTATCAAGCATCCCCAAGCTTAATTCCTGCTCGTCCTCGAGTAGGTAAATGATAAAAACATAATTTTTGATGCGGAGTGCTACTTGGCATAATTTCAATGTAATTATTCTTAATTGTGGTATGAATATTCAGATCTGAAAGATTCAAGACAAAAGTTCATATTGACATAAAAATGATAATACTTCAAGCATACTAACTAAGCAATTATGTCTTCTCAAAATAACATGGCCAAAGAAAGTTCATCCCTACAAAATCATATAGTTTAGTCATGTTTCATTTTCGTCACACAAGAATGCTCTCATCATGCACAACCCCGATGACAAGCCAAGCAATTGTTTCATACTTTAGTAATCTCAAACCTATAAACTTTCACGCAATATATGAGCGCGAGCCATGGACATGCACTATGGGTGGAATAGAATATAATGAAGGGGGTTATGTGGAGAAGAAAAAAAAGGAGAAAGTCTCACATCAATGAGGCTAATCAATGGGCTATGGAGATGCCCACCGATTGATGTTAATGCAAGGAGTAGGGATTGCCATGCAACGGATGCAAATGTATGAAAGCTCAATAAAAGAAACTAGTGGGTGTGCATCCAACTTGCTTGCTCACGAAGACCTAGGGCACTTGAGGAGTCCCATTGTTGGAATATACAAGCCAAGTTCTATAATGAAAAATTCCCACTAGTATATGAAAGTGATACATGAGAGACTCTCTACTATGAAGATCATGGTGCTACTTTGAAGCACAAGTGTGGTAAAAGGATAGTAACATTGTCCCTTCTCTCTTTTTCTCTCATTTTTGGGCCTTTTTTTATGGCCTTTCTTTTTTTTGGGCCTTCTCTTTTTTATGGCCTTTCTCTCTTTTTTTATTCCTCACTTGGGACAATGCTCTAATAATGATGATCATCACAATTCTATTTATTTACAACTCAATGATTACAACTTGATACTAGAACAAAATATGACTCTATATGAATGCCTCCGACGGTGTACCGGGATTGCGATGAATCAAGTGTGACAAGTATGAAAAATTATGAACGGTGGCTTTGCCACGAATACGATGTCAACTACATGATCATGCAAAGCAATATGATAATGATGAATGTGTCATGATAAATGAAATGGTGGAAAGTTGCATGGCAATATATCTTGGAATGGCTATGGAAATGCCATAATAGGTAGGTATGGTGGCTGTTTTGAGGAAGATATAAGGAGGTTTATGTGTGAAAGGGCGTATCATATCACAGGGTTTGGATGCACTGGCGAAGTTTGCACCAACTCTCAATGTGAGAAAGGGCAATGCACGGTACCGAAGAGGCTAGCAAGGATGGAAGGGTGAGATTGTGTATAATCCATGGACTCAACATTAGTCATAAAGAACTCACATACTTATTGCAAAAATCTACAAGTCATCAAAAACCTCGGCACTACGTGCATGCTCCTAGGGGGATAGATTGGTAGGAAAAGACCATCGCTCGTCCCCGACCGCCACTCATAAGGAGGACAATCAAATAACACCTCATGTTTCAAATTTGTTACATAATGTTTACCATACGTGCATGCTACGGGACTTGCAAACTTCAACACAAGCATTTATCAATTTCACAACTACTCAACTAGCACGACTTTGATATTATTACCTCCATATCTCAAAACAATCATCAAGCATCAAACTTCTCTTAGTATTCAAAACACTCATAAGAGAATTTTACTAATCTTGAACACCTAGCATATTAGGATTATTTAAGAAAATTACCATGCTATTTAAGACTCTCAAAATAATCTAAGTGAAGCATGAGAGTTCATTAATTTCTACAAAATAAAACCACCACCATGCTCTAAAAGATATAAGTGAAGCACTAGAGCAAATGACAAACTACTCTGAAAGATATAAGTGAAGATCAATGAGTAGTTGAATAATTATGCAACTATGTGAAGACTCTCTAACATTTAAGAATTTCAGATCTTGGTATTTTATTCAAACATCAAGCCAAACATAATGAAATAAAATGACGCTCCAAGCAAAACACATATCATGTGGCGAATAAAAATATAGCTCCAAGTAAAGTTACCGATGAATGAAGACGAAAGAGGGGATGCCTTCTGGGGCATCCCCAAGTTTAGGCTCTTGTATATCCTTGAATATTACCTTGGGGTGCCTTGGGCATCCCCAAGCTTAGGCTATTTCCACTCCTTATTCCATAGTCCATCGAATCCTTACCCAAAACTTGAAAACTTCACAACACAAAACTTAACAGAAAACTCGTAAGCTCCGTTAGTATCAGAAAATAAATCACCACTTCAATGTACTGTAATGAACTCATTGTTTATTTATATTGGTGTTAAACCTACTGTATTCTAACTTATCTATGGTTTATAAACTATTTTACTAGCCATAGATTCATCAAAATAAGTAAACAACACACGAAAAACAGAATCTGTCAAAACAGAACAGTCTGTAGTAATCTGAATCAAACTTATACTTATGGAACTCATAAAATTCTCAAATAAATTTCTGGACCTGAGTAATTTATCTATTAATCATATGCAAAAATAATTAACTAAATATCACTCTCCAAATAAAAATGGCAGCAATTGTCGTGAGCGCTAAAGTTTCTGTTTTTTACAGCAAGATCAACACGACTTTCCCCAAGTCTTCCCAACGGTTCTACTTGGCACAAACACTAACTAAAACATGAAAACTCAATCATAACAGAGGCTAGATAAATTATTTATTTCTAAACAGGAGCAAAAAGCAAGGAACAAAAATAAAATTGGGTTGCCTCCCAACAAGCGCTATCGTTTAACGCCCCTAGCTAGGCATGATGGTTTCAATGATGCTCACATAAAAGATAAGAATTGAACATAAAGTGAGCATCATGAAGAATATGACTAGCACATTATAGTCTAACCCACTTCCTATGCATAGGGATTTTGTGAGCAAATAACTTGTGGGAACGAGAATCAACTTGCATAGGAAGGTAAAACAAGCATAACTTCAAAACTTTAAGCACATAGAGAGGAAACTTGGTATTATTGCAATTCCTACAAGCATATGTTCCTCCCTCATAATAATTTTCAGTAGCATCATGAATTAATTCAAAAATATAACCAGCACCTAAAGCATTCTTTTCATGATCTACAAGCATAGAAAATTTACTACTCTCCACATAAGCAAAATTCTTCTCATGAATAATACTTGGAGCTAACTCAACAAAATAACTATCATGTGATTGAAAATTAAGATCAAGATGACAAGTTTCATGGTTATCATTATTCTTTAAAGCATACGTGTCATCACAATAATCAACATAGATAGGAGGCATGCTTTCATCATAATAAATTTGCTCATCAAAACTTGGGGGACAAAAAATATCATCTTCATCAAACATAGCTTCCCCAAGCTTGTGGCTTTGCATATCATTAGCATCATGGATATTCAAAGAATTCATACTAAAAACATTGCAATCATGCCCGTCATTCAAATATTTAGTGCCGAACATTCTAATGCATTCTACTTCTAGCACTTGAGCACAATTATCGGAATCCTTATTCTCACAAAAGACATTAAAAAGATGAAGCACATGAGGTAACCTTAATTCCATTTTTTGTAATTTTCTTTTATAAACTAAACTAGTGATAAAACAAGAAATTAAAAGACTCGATTGCAAGATCTAAAGATATACCTTCAAGCGCTAACCTCCCCGGCAACGGCGCCATAAAGGAGCTTGATGTCTACTACACAACCTTCTTCTTGTAGACATTGTTGGGCCTCAAAGTGCAGAGGTTTGTAGGACAGTAGCAAATTTCCCTCAAGTGGATGACCTAAGGTTTATCAATCTGTAGGAGGCGTAGGATGAAGATGGTCTCTCTCAAGCAATCCTGCAACCAAATAACAAAGAGTCTCTTGTGTCTCCAACACACCCAATACAACGGTAAATTGTATAGGTGCACTAGTTCGGCGAAGAGATGGTGAAACAAGTGGTATATGTATAGTAGATAAAGGTATTTGTAATCTGAAATTATAAAAACAGCAAGGTAGCAAGTGATAAAAGTGAGCGTAAACGGTATTTCAATGCGTTGAAACAAGGCCTAGGGTTCATACTTTCGCTAGTTTAAGTTCCCTCAACAATAATATCATAATTGGATCACATAACTATCCCTCAACATGCAACAAAGAGTCACTCCAAAGTCACTAATAGCGGAGAACGAACGAAGAGATTATGGTAGGGTACGAAACCACCTCAAAGTTATTCTTTCCAATCAATCTGTTGGGCTATTCCTATAGGTGTCACAAACAGCCCTAGAGTTCGTACTAGAATAACACCTTAAGACACAAATCAACCAAAACCCTAATGTCACCTAGATACTCCAATGTCACCTCAAGTATCTGTGGGTATGATTATACGATATGCGTCACACAATCTCAGATTCATCTATTCAACCAGCACATAGAACCTCAAAGAGTGCCCCAAAGTTTCTACCGGAGAATCATGACGAAAACATGTGCCAATCCCTATGCATAGGTTCATGGTCGGGACCCGCAAGTTGATCACCAAAACATACATCAAGTGAATCACGTGGTATCCCATTGTCACCATAGATACGCACGGCAAGACATACATCAAGTGTTCGCAAATCTTTAAAGACTCAATCCGATATGATTACTTCAAAGGGGAAACTCAAGTCATTACAAGAGAGAAGAGGGGGGAGGAGAAACATAAGATCCAACTATAATAGTAAAGCTCGCGATACATCAAGATCGTGCTAAATCAAGAACACGAGAGAGAGGGATCAAACACATAGCTACTGGTACATACCCTCAGCCCCGAGGGAGAACTACTCCCTCCTCGTCATGGAGAGCGCCGGGATGATGAAGATGGCCACCGGAGAGGGATTCCCCCTCCGGCAGGGTGCCGGAACGGGTCTAGATTGGCTTTCGATGGCTACGGAGGCTTCTGGCGGCGGAACTCCCGATCTATTGTATGTTCCGGAAGTTTTAGGGTACGTGAGTATAAATGGGTGTAGGAAGTACGTCAGTGGAGCTTCGGGGGCCCCACGAGGCAGGGGGCACGCCCCCCACCCTCATGAGAACCTCCGGTAGCTTTACTTCAAAAAATAACTTCTCCGGTTGATTTCGTTCCGTTTCAACTCCGTTTGATATTCCTTTTCTTCGAAACACTGAAATAGACAAAAAAAGAGCAAATCTGGGCTGGGCCTCCGGTTAATAGGTTAGTCCCAAAAATAATATGAAAGTGGATAATAAAGCCCAATATTGCCCCAAACAGTAGATAACATAGCATGGAGTAATCAAAAATTATACATACGTTGGAGACGTATCATTGCAAAGACAATTTAGACTATGTTCATGATAATTAAGTTCATCTAATCAAATTATTCAATGAACTCCCACACAGATAGACATCCCTCTAGTCATCTAAGTGATACATGATCCGAATCGACTAGGTCATGTCCGATCATCACGTGATACGGACTAGTCATCAACGGTGAACATCTCCATGTTGATCGTCGGTCTCACCCGTTGTATTCGAACGTTAGAATCTATCACACCCGATCATCACATGGTGCTTTGAAACAACGAGCCTTCGCAATGGTGCACAGTTAGGGGGAACACTTTCTTGAAATTTTAGTGAGGGATCATCTTATTTATGCTACCGTCATTCTAAGCAAATAAGATGCAAACATGATAAACATCACACGCAAATCATAAAGTGACATGATATGGCCAATATCATCTTGCGCCTTTGATCTCCATCTTCGAGGCGCGGCATGATTACCTTCGTCATCAGCATGACACCATCATCTCCATCATCATGATCTCCATCATCGTGTCTTCATGAAGTTGCCTCGCCAACTATTACTTCTACTACTATGGCTAACGGTTAGCAATAAAGTAAAGTAATTACATGGCGTTTTCATTGACACGCAGGTCATAAATAAATTAAGACAACTCCTATGGCTCCTTCTGGTTGTCATACTCATTGACATGCAAGTCGTGATTCCTATTACAAGAACATGATCAATCTCATACATCACATCCTTTTGGCCATATCACATCACATAGCATACCCTACAAAAACAAGTTAGACGTCCTCTAATTGTTGTTGCATGTTTTACGTGGCTGCTATGGGTTTCTAGCAAGAACGTTTCTTACATACGAAAAACCACAAGGGTGATATGCCAATTGCTATTTACACTTCATAAGGACCCTTTTCATCGAATCCGATCCGACTAAAGTGGGAGAGACAGACACCCGCCAGCCACCTTGTGACGCTCCTGATTCGATCGTACACTAATCATACACGCAAACGTGTACGATCAAGATCAGGGACTCACGGGAAGATATCACAACACAACTCTACAAATAAAATAAGTCATACAAGCATCATATTACAAGCCAGGGGCCTTGAGGTCTCGAGTACAAGAGCTCGATCATAGACGAGTCAGCGGAAGCAAAAATATCTGAGTACAGACATAAGTTAAACAAGTTTGCCTTAAGAAGACTAGCACAAACTGGGATACATATTGAAAGAGGCGCAGGCCTCCTGCCTGGGATCCTCCTAAACTACTCCTGGTCGTCGTCAGCGGCCTGCACGTAGTAGTAGGCACCTCCCGTGTAGTAGGAGTCGTTGTCGACGGTGACATCTGGCTCCTGGACTCCATCATCTGGTCGCGGCAATCGGGTATAGAAAGGGGAAAAGAGGTAGCAAAGCAACCGTGAGTACTCATCCAAAGTACTCGCAAGCAAGGAGCTACACTACATATGAATGCATTGGTATCAAATGGAATAAGGGTATCATATGTGGACTAAACTACAGAATGCCGGAATAAGAGGGGGATAGCTAGTCCTATCGAAGACTATGCTTCTGGCCACCTCCATCTTGCAGCATGTAGAAGAGAGCAGAAGGTAAGTTCACCAAGTGGCATCGCATAGCATAATCCTAACCGATGATCCTCCCCTCATCGCCCTGTGAGAGAGTGGTCATCGGTTGTATCTGACACTTGGAAGGGTGTATTTTATTAAGTATCTGGTTCTAGTTGTCATAAGGTCAAGGTACAACTCCAAGTCATCCTGTTACCGAAGATCACGGCTATTCGAATAGATTAACTTCCCTGCAGGGGTGCACCACATTTCCCAACACACTCGATCCCCTTTGTCCGGACACACTTTTCTGGGTCATGCCCGGCCTCGGAAGATCAACACATCGCATCCCTACCTAGGCACAACAGAGAGGTCAGAACGCCGGTCTAAATCCTATGCGCGCAAGGGTCTAGGCCCATCGCCCATTGCACACCTGCACGTTGTGTACGCGGCCGGCAAGCAGACCTAGCAACCTCCATTACAAAGGAAGTTGCGTTACGCGGTCCAACCCGGCGTGCGCCACTTAGTCGCTGAAGTCACGAAGGCTTCGGCTGATACCATGATGTCGAGTGCCCATAACTGTTCCTGCGTAGTTGGTTAGTGCGTATAGGCTAGTAGCCAGACTCAGATCAAATACCAAGATCTTGTTAAGCGTGTTAAGTATCCGCGAACACCGACCAGGGCCAGGCCCACCTCTCTCCTAGGTGGTCTCAACCTGCCTTGTCGCTCCGCCTGAAAGTAACAGTCGGAGGCCATCGGGAACTCAGGCCCACCACTACCTGGATGGAGCCACCTGCCCCTTCAGCCCCCACATCAGAATCACCTGCGGGTACTCAACGAGCCGACCCGACTTTAGTCACCACCTGTATAGTATGTATATGTGTATAAGTATATACCCGTGATCACCTCCCGAGTGATCACGGCCCGATAGTATAGCATGGCAGACAGACAAGAATGTAGGGCCACTATGATAAACTAGCATCCTATACTAAGCATTTAGGATTGCAGGTAAGGTATCAACAGTTGTAGCAGCAATGACAGGCTATGCAGCAGAATAGGACTAACGGAAAGTAGTAACATGCTACACTACTCTAATGCAAGCAGTAGAGAGAAGAGTAGGCGATATCTGGTGATCAAGAGGGGCTTGCCTGGTTGCTCTGGCAAGAGAGAGGGGTCGTCAACACCGTAGTCGTGCTGGGTAGCAGCGGCGTCGGTCTCGGTGTCTAACAAGAGAAGAGGGGGAAGAAACAATAAATATTAAGCAAATAAATGCATGACGATGCATGACATGACAAAGCATGATGCTAGGGGTGCCCTAACGCGGTCTGAGGTGGTACCGGTGAAGGGGGGAAACATCCGGGAAAATATCCCCGGGGTTTCACGTTTTTGGACAGATGAACCGGAGGGGAAAATTGCGTGTTCGCTATGGTAGGGATGCGTGGTGGATGAACGGGCTACGTATCCGAACTCGGGTTCGTAGGGGATTGGCAGTGAGCTCGGGGAGGACTCGAGGTCGCGTCCGGTGAGGAGACGAGGATGCCAGGGCGATGTTCAGGAGGCGGTTCGGCAACGGAGAGGAGGGGCGAGGAGGCAACGACGACGGCAGGCGGCGGCGGTCCATGGCGGCGGCGCCAGGTCGCAGTGGGAGGGCGAACGGGGGGGCAGCGGGTCGATGGGGTCGGGGCGCCGTTGCCCAGATCTGGATCGAGGGGGGAAACAAAGGGAGTGGGGATCGTGGTGGTGGGGGAGTTAGGGTTTCGGGGAGTAGTGGGGATATAGGCCAGGGGGCAGTGGGCTGCCTGGGTGGCCGACTGGGCCGGCCTGTTGGGTCGGTTGGCCCGGGGTCTTTTTTTCTGCTTTGCTTTTTTTATGTTGTTTTTCCTTTCTTTCTTTTATTTTATTTCTTTTCTGTTTTAGCTTAGTTTCCTTATATTTTTGTTTTAGCAAAAATACTAAAATGGCACTTAATTTGATACTACCAAATATGTCACTGCCACATTAACTAGCTACCTAATCTAAAGTGGTTTTGTAATTATTTATTATTTAAAAGTATTTAAATAATAGTTTTCGCTACTATTTTATTCATCTTATAGCATTTAAATACTTTATAAAAGTATGGTTTCTTCACCATAACCACTTATGCATTATCTGGTACATACACAACATTTTAGTTTTAATATTTGAAAGCTTTTGATGTTGCCTCCATTTTGAATTTGAATTTGAATCGGTTTCGATCTAACTCTAGATTAGCAACTGTAATCGAGGTGGCATGGCATGATTAGCAGAGGTTATTGTAGCTTGATTATCCGGGCGTCACAATTCTCCTCCACTAAAAGAAATCTCGTCCCGAGATTTAAGAGGTAGAGAAGGGGGGAGGTCTAGTTATGAAATTCGAATGGATCTTCTCGGCCCTGGTTGCTCTTGTTGAAGAGGTCTGTCCATTACATTGACGTCTTCATTCCTCGGCTTTAGGTCATCATGGTGAAGTTGTCCTTTTCTTTGGGAAATCCAACGTACTTACGAATAGGTAAGGGGCAGCTCGGCAACGACGGAATGCTTATGAGGGAAACAATCTAGGGTTAACCCATGAATGAGCATAAGATTATCTCTCGAGTTGAACATATAAAATACATCGAGAGTAAGGTACGAAGGTACAATGAGAGGGTCCAAGCGGATAGATAGCTGCTCAAAGTCTGAACCAGAGTGAGAAAGGGGTTTCAGAGCAGCGAGAGTAAGTATTGCATCTGATACTAGAATAGAGCACTAGGAAGGTGGTTCGCGAATTACCTATGAAACCAAGAGCAAGGGATAACTTGTCAACAAGGTGCATAGGAGAGTCAGGTTTCGATCCTGGGACATGTGGGTTATGGGCCCACCATGTGGGATAAAAGTAGGGAGGGCGTTGTCTTCTTACACGATCATGATAGCAAGGCATCATGATAGCCATGCATGTTAGAGAAGAGACTGTCAGTTATGTTGGCAACAACTTTGGTACCAAGGGTGAGGGACGAAGAGAACCATTTTCCTGCTCGTTGAAACGAGGCGAACCTATAGGCAAAGTTCTCGTCCATCGGTGGTTACCGGAATGTCATTGACAATAGTAACAAGGTCTTGCTGACAGAATTGTACAACGAGGTGTTTACATAAGCAGTGTATTATTACTGCTTAGTTTATATAGATCACAAGAAAGGTCAAACAAACCAATGGAAAGGAAAATGTGAGCATCAGGTTAAACAGAACAATGGAAAGGAAAGTGTGTTAAAACACATATTTCGGGGGTATATCCTTCGCAAGGACAAGCATAGAAGAAATGTCCATGACGGGATATAAAAAAGAAAACCCTTTAGGTAAGGGGAGAGAAATTTCATGAAATTACCCATACCACGGTGTTTGGATAATTGAGCAAGAAACATTTAGCATTGGGCTTCAAATGTTCTTGTTGAAAATCGGAGTATCACAGACATGCTTCGAGATAGCATTGACATGGTCACTGGGTAAAGATCAGACTATAACACTAGGTCCTCCGGTCAGATGTGCTAGGCATGACATCACCTTACCGGGTCATATAAAGACCAATGTTATAACTGTTGGAAATATGTTACAACCATCATATCTGACTGAGATTCAGATCTGATCGGTGTTAGGGTACCTCAGACTCAGGATGCCTGAGAAGAAAAGGTGCAAAACAAATTGACGAGACGACATTGTAAGATTATCGGGAAATGCTCTATGGAAGCGAGTTCCGAAACAAGAGTTTGTCATTAAACCAAGGAGAGAATGAGGAGGTGGCTGATGGACCCAATGATAATTCATCGAGATTACCAAAAACATGGATTCCACAATTATGTGAACAAGGAGATAACATTTGTGAGATCAAATGGTATAATGATGTATGCTTGAGGGAAACATACACAATTAAACATTGGTTGAAAGGTGCACCCGAAATATGGCTTAGGTAGCACGATCAATGTTAGAATGGTGATCCAATAACCAATATTTAAGAATGAACTATCAACCATTAACTTCAAAGTAGTAGGGTTGCTAGTGTTGGGTTTCGTAGTAATTTCAAAAAAATTCCTACGCACACGCAAGATCATGGTGATGCATAGCAACGAGAGGGGGAGAGTGTGATCTACGTACCCTTGTAGATCGACAACGGAAGCGTTTGGTTCATGTAGTCGTACGTCTCCACGGCCCAACCGATCAAGCACCGAAACTACGGCACCTCCGAGTTTTAGCACACGTTCAGCTCGATGACGATCCCCGGACTCCGATCCAGCAAAGTGTCGGGGAAGAGTTCCGTCAGCACGACGGCGTGGTGACGATCTTGATGTACTACTGTCACAGGGCTTCGCCTAAGCACCGCTACAATATTATCGAGGACTATGGTGGAAGGGGGCACCACACACGGCTAAGAATATGATCACGTGGATCAACTTGTGTCTCTAGGGGGTGCCCCTGCCTCCGTATATAAAGGTTCAAGGGAGGGGGGCCGGCCGGCCAGGAGAGGCGCGCCAGGAGGAGTCCTACTCCCTCTGGGAGTAGGACTCCCCCCCCTTTCCTAGTTGGAATAGGATTCATGAGGTGGGAAAAGAGAGAGAGAGAGAAGGAGGGGGCGCCGGCCCCCTCTCTCCTTGTCCTATTCGGACTAGGGGTGGAGGGGCGTGCGGCCCAGCCCTGGCTGCCTCTTCTCTTCTTCCACTAAGGCCCACTAAGGCCCATATACCTCTCGGGGGGTTCCGGTAACCTCCCAGTACTCCGGTAAAATCCCGATTTCACCCGGAACACTTCCGTTATCCAAACATAGGCTTCCAATATATCAATATTTATGTCTCGACCATTTCGAGACTCCTCGTCATGTCCGTGATCACATCTGGGACTCCGAACAACCTTCGGTACATCACAATGCATAAACTCATAATATAACTGTCATCGTAACCTTAAGCGTGCGGACCCTATGGGTTCGAGAACAATGTAGACATGACCGAGACACATCTCCGGTCAATAACCAATAGCGGAACCTGGATGCTCATATTGGCTCCTACATATTCTACGAAGATCTTTTATCGGTCAGACCGCATAACAACATACGTTGTTCCCTTTGTCATCGGTATGTTACTGTTGGGGAACGTAGCAGAAATTCAAAATTTTCCTACGTGTCACCAAGATCTATCTATGGAGAGACCAGCAACGAGGGGAAGGAGAGTGAATCTACATACCCTTGTAGATCGCAAAGCGGAAGCGTTCAAGTGAACGGGGTTGATGAAGTCGTACTCGTCGTGATTCAAATCATCGATGATCAAGTGCCGAACGCACGGCACCTCCGCGTTCAACACACGTACAGCCCGGTGACGTCTCCCATGCCTTGATCCAGCAAGGAGGAGGGAGAGGTTGATGGAGATCCAGCAGCATGACGGCGTGGTGGAAGTAGCGGGATTCCAACAGGGCTTCGCTAAGCGCTGCGGGAGGAGGAAGATGTGTCACGGGAGGGAGAGGGAGGCACCAGGCCTTAGGTATGGTCGCTCCTCCTTTTCCCCACTATATATAGGGCCAAGGGAGAGGGGGGAGGCGCAGCCCTTGCCCCTTCCTCCAAGGAAGGGTGCGGCCAAGGGGGGGAGGAGTCCATCCTCCCCAAGGCACCTCGGAGGTGCCTTCCCCTTTTAGGACTCTCCCCTTTTTTCTCTCTCTTGGCGCATGGGCCTCTTGGGGCTGGTGCCCTTGGCCCATATAGGCCAAGGCACACCCCCTACAGCCCATGTGGCCCCCCGGGGCAGGTGGCCCCACCCGGTGGACCCCCGGGACCCTTCCGGTGGTCCCGGTACAATACCGATGACCCCGAAACTTGTCCCGATGGCCGAAATAGCACTTCCTATATATAATTCTTTACCTCCGGACCATTCCGAAACTCCTCGTGACGTCCGGGATCTCATCCGGGACTCCGAACAACTTTTGGGTTACCGCATACTAATATCTCTATAACCCTAGCGTCACCGAACCTTAAGTGTGTAGACCCTACGGGTTCGGGAGACATGCAGACATGACCGAGATGACTCTCCGGTCAATAACCAACAGCGGGATCTGGATACCCATGTTGGCTCCCACATGTTCCACGATGATCTCATCGGATGAACCACGATGTCAAGGACTTAATCAATCCCGTATTCAATTCCCTTTGTCTAGCGGTATTGTACTTGCCCGAGATTCGATCGTCGGTATCCCTATACCTTGTTCAATCTCGTTACCGGCAAGTCTCTTTACTCGTTCTGTAACACATCATCCCGTGATCAACTCCTTGGTCACATTGCGCATATGATGATGTCCTACCGAGTGGGCCTAGAGATACCTCTCCGCTTACACGGAGTGACAAATCCCAGTCTCGATTCGTGCCAACCCAACAGACACTTTCGGAGATACCTGTAGTGCACCTTTATAGTCACCCAGTTACGTTGTGACGTTTGATACACCCAAAGCATTCCTACGGTATCCGGGAGTTGCACAATCTCATGGTCTAAGGAAATGATACTTGACATTAGAAAAGCTTTAGCATACGAACTACACGATCTTTGTGCTAGGCTTAGGATTGGGTCTTGTCCATCACATCATTCTCCTAATGATGTGATCCCGTTATCAACGACATCCAATGTCCATGGTTAGCAAACCGTAACCATCTATTGATCAACGAGCTAGTCAACTAGAGGCTTACTAGGGACATGGTGTTGTCTATGTATCCACACATGTATCTGAGTTTCCTATCAATACAATTATAGCATGGATAATAAACGATTATCATGAACAAGGAAATATAATAATAATCAATTTATTATTGCCTCTAGGGCAGATTTCCAACAGTTACTTGCCCGAGATTCGATCGTCGGTATCCCATACCTAGTTCAATCTCGTTACCGGCAAGTCTCTTTACTCGTTCTGTAATACATCATCCCGCAACTAACTCATTAGTTGCAATGCTTGCAAGGCTTAAGTGATGTGCATTACCGAGAGGGCCCAGAGATACCTCTCCGACAATCGGAGTGACAAATCCTAATCTCGAAATACGCCAGCCCAACATGTACCTTTGGAGACACCTGTTGAGCTCCTTTATAATCACCCAGTTACGTTGTGACGTTTGGTAGCACACAAAGTGTTCCTCTGGCAAATGGGAGTTGCATAATCTCATAGTCATAGGAACATGTATAAGTCATGAAGAAAGCAATAGCAACATACTAAACGATCGGGTGCTAAGCTAATGGAATGGGTCATGTCAATCAGATCATTCAACTAATGATGTGATCCTGTTAATCAAATGACAACTCTTTGTCCATGGTTAGGAAACATAACCATCTTTGATTAACAAGCTAGTCTAGTAGAGGCATACTAGTGACACTCTATTTGTCTATGTATTCACACATGTATCATGTTTCCGGTTTAATACAATTCTAGCATGAATGATAAACTTTTATCATGATATATAAGGAAATAAATAATAACTTTATTATTGCCTCTAGGGCATATTTCCTTCAGTCTCCCACTTGCACTCGAGTCAATAATCTAGATTACACAGTAATGATTCTAACACCCATGGAGCCTTGGTGCTGATCATGTTTTGCTCGTGGAAGAGGCTTAGTCAACGGGTCTGCAACATTCAGATCCGTATGTATCTTGCAAATCTCTATGTCTCCCACCTGGACTAGATCCAGGATGGAATTGAAGCGTCTCTTGATGTGCTTGGTTCTCTTGTGAAATCTGGATTCCTTCGCCAAGGCAATTGCACCAGTATTGTCACAAAAGATTTTCATTGGACCCGATGCACTAGGTACGACACCTAGATCGGATGTGAACTCCTTCATCCAGACTCCTTCATTTGCTGCTTCCGAAGCAGCTATGTATTCCGCTTCACACGTAGATCCCGCCACGACGCTTTGTTTAGAACTGCACCAACTGACTGCTCCACCGTTTAATGTAAACACGTATCCGGTTTGCGATTTAGAATCGTCTGGATCAGTGTCAAAGCTTGCATCAACGTAACCGTTTACGATGAGCTCTTTGTCACCTCCATATACAAGAAACATATCCTTAGTCCTTTTCAGGTACTTCAGGATGTTCTTGACCGCTGTCCAGTGATCCACTCCTGGATTACTTTGGTACCTCCCTGCTAGACTTATAGCAAGGCACACATCAGGTCTGGTACACAACATTGCATACATGATAGAGCCTATGGCTGAAGCATAGGGAACATCTTTCATTTTCTCTCTATCTTCTGCAGTGGTCGGGCATTGAGTCTAACTCAACTTCGCACCTTGTAACACAGGCAAGAACCCTTTCTTTTCTTGATCCATTTTGAACTTCTTCAAAATCTTGTCAAGGTATGTGCTTTGTGAAAGTCCAATTAAACGTCTTGATCTATCTCTATAGATCATTATGCCTAATATGTAAGCAGCTTCACTGAGGTCTTTCATTGAAAAACTCTTATTCAAGTATCCCTTTATGCTATCCAGAAATTCTATATCATTTCCGATCAGTAATATGTCATCCACATATAATATCAGAAATGCTATAGAGCTCCCACTCACTTTCTTGTAAATACAGGCTTCTCCAAAAGTCTGTATAAAACCAAATGCTTTGATCACACTATCAAAGCGTTTATTCCAACTCCGAGAGGCTTGCACCAGTCCATAAATGGATTGCTGGAGCTTGCACACTTTGTTAGCTCCCTTTGGATCGACAAAACCTTCCGGTTGCATCATATACAACTCTTCTTCCAGAAATCCATTCAGGAATGCAGTTTGACATCCATCTGCCAAATTTCATAATCATAAAATGCGGCAATTGCTAACATGATTCGGACAGACTTAAGCATCGCTACGGGTGAGAAGGTCTCATCGTAGTCAATCCCTTGAACTTGCCGAAACCCTTTTGCGACAATTCGAGCTTTGTAGACAGTAATATTACCGTCGGCGTCAGTCTTCTTCTTGAAGATCCATTTATTCTCAATTGCTTGCCGATCATTGGGCAAGTCAACCAAAGTCCACACTTTGTTCTCATACATGGATCCCATCTCAGATTTCATGGCTTCAAGCCATTTTGCGGAATCTAGGCTCACCATCGCTTCTTCATAGTTCGTAGGTTCATCATGATCTAGTAGCATGACTTCCAGAACAGGATTACCGTACCACTCTGGTGCGGATCTTACTCTGGTTGATCTACGAGGTTCAGTAGTATCTTGTTCTGAAGTTTCATGATCATTATCATTAGCTTCCTCACTAATTGGTGTAGGTGTCACAGAAACAGTTTTCTGTGATGCACTACTTTCCAATAAGGGAGCAGGTACAGTTACCTCATCAAGTTCTACTTTCCTCCCACTCACTTCTTTCAAGAGAAACTCCTTCTCTAGAAAGTTTCCGAACTTAGCAACAAAAGTTTTGCCTTCGGATCTGTGATAGAAGGTGTAGTCTCCTTTGGATATCCTATGAAGACACATTTCTCCGATTTGGGTTCGAGCGTATCAGGTTGAAGCTTTTTCACATAAGCATCGCAGCCCCAAACTTTCAGAAACGACAACTTTGGTTTCTTGCCAAACCCTAGTTCATAAGGCGTCGTCTCAATGGATTTTGATGGTGCCCTATTTAACGTGAATGCGGCCGTCTCCAAAGCATAACCCCAAAACGATAGCGGTAAATCAGTAAGAGACATCATAGATCGCACCATATCTAGTAAAGTACGATTACGACGTTCGGACACACCATTACGCTGTGGTGTTCCGGGTGGCGTGAGTTGCGAAACTATTCCGCATTGTTTCAAATGTACACCAAACTCGTAACTCAAATATTCTCCTCCACGATCAGATCGTAGAAACTTTATTTTCTTGTTACGATGATTTTCAACTTCACTCTGAAATTCTTTGAACTTTTCAAACGTTTCAGACTTATGTTTCATTAAGTAGATATACCCATATCTGCTTAAATCATCTGTGAAGGTGAGAAAATAACGATATCCGCCACGAGCCTCAATATTCATCGGACCACATATATATGTATGTATGATTTCCAACAAATCTGTTGATCTCTCCATAGTACCGGAGAACAGCGTTTTAGTCATCTTGCCCATGAGGCACGGTTCGCAAGTACCAAGTGATTCATAATCAAGTGGTTCCAAAAGTCCATCAGTATGGAGTTTCTTCATGCGCTTTACGCCGATATGACCTAAACGGCAGTGCCACAAATAAGTTGCACTATCATTATCAACTCTGCATCTTTTGGCTTCAATATTATGAATATGTGTGTTACTACTATCGAGATTCAATAAGAATAGACCACTCTTCAAGGGTGCATGACCATAAAAGATATTACTCATATAAATAGAGCAACCATTATTCTCTGATTTACATGAATAACCGTCTCGCATCAAACAAGATCCAGATATAATGTTCATGCTTAATGCTGGCACCAAATAACAATTATTTAGGTCTAATATTAATCCCGAAGGTAGATGTAGAGGTAGCGTGCCGACTGCGATCACATCGACTTTGGAATCGTTTCCCACGCGCATCGTCACCTCGTCCTTAGCCAATCTTCGCTTAATCCATAGTCCCTGTTTCGAGTTGCAAATATTAGCAACAGAACCAGTATCAAATACCCAGGTGCTACTGCGAGCATTAGTAAGGCACACATCAATAACATGTATATCACATATACCTTTGTTCACCTTGCCATCCTTCTTATCCGCCAAATACTTGGGGCAGTTTCGCTTCCAGTGACCAGTCTGCTTGCAGTAGAAGCACTCAGTTTCAGGCTTAGGTCCAGACTTGGGTTTCTTCTCTTGAGCAGCAACTTGCTTGCTGTTCTTCTTGAAGTTCCCCTTCTTCTTCCCTTTGCCCTTTTTCTTGAAACTAGTGGTCTTGTTGACCATCAACACTTGATGCTCCTTTTTGATTTCTACCTCCGCAGCTTTCAGCATTGCGAAGAGCTTGGGAATAGTCTTATTCATCCCTTGCATATTGTAGTTCATCACGAAGCTCTTGTAGCTTGGTGGCAGTGATTGGAGAATTCTGTCAATGACGCAATCATCTGGAAGATTAACTCCCATTTGAATCAATTGATTATTATACCCAGACATTTTGAGTATATGCTCACTGACAGAACTGTTCTCCTCCATCTTGCAGCTATAGAACTTATTGGAGACTTCATATCTCTCAATCCGGGCATTTGCTTGAAATATTAACTTCAACTCCTGGAACATCTCATATGCTCCATGACGTTCAAAATGTCGTTGAAGTCCCGGTTCTAAGTCGTAAAGCATGGCACACTGAACTATTGAGTAGTCATCAGCTTTGCTCTGCCAGACGTTCACAACATCTGGTGTTGCTCCAGCAGCAGGCCTGGCACCCAGCGGTGCTTCCAGGACGTAATTCTTCTGTGCAGCAATGAGGATAATCCTCAAGTTACGGACCCAGTCCGTGTAATTGCTACCATCATCTTTCAACTTTGCTTTCTCAAGGAACTCATTAAAATTCAATGGAACAACAGCACAGGCCATTTATCTACAATCATACATAAACAAGCAAGATACTATCAGGTACTAAGTTCATGATAAATTTAGGTTTAGTTAATCATATTACTTAAAGAACTCCCACTTAGATAGACATCCCTCTAATCATCTAAGTGATTACGTGATCCAAATCAACTAAACCATGTCCGATCATCACGTGAGATGGAGTAGTTTCATTGGTGAACATCACTATGTTGATCATATCTACTATATGATTCACGCTCGACCTTTCGGTCTCCGTGTTCCGAGGCCATATCTGTATATGCTAGGCTCGTCAAGTATAACCTGAGTATTCCGCGTGTGCAACTGTTTTGCACCCGTTGTATTTGAACGTAGAGCCTATCACACCCGATCATCACGTGGTGTCTCAGCACGAAGAACTTTAGCAACGGTGCATACTCAGGGAGAACACTTCTTGATAATTTAGTGAGAGATCATCTTATAATGCTACCGTCAATCAAAGCAAGATAAGATGCATAAAAGATAAACATCACATGCAATCAATATAAGTGATATTATATGGCCATCATCATATTGTGCTTGTGATCTCCATCTCCGAAGCACCATCACGATTACCATCGTCACCGGCGCAACACCTTGATCTCCATCGTAGCATCGTTGTCATCTCGCCAATCTTATGCTTCCACGACTATCGCTACCGCTTAGTGATAAAGTAAAGCATTACAGCGCGATTGCATTGCATACAATAAAGCGACAACCATATGGCTCCTGCCAGTTGCCAATAACTCGGTTACAAAACATTATCATCTCATATAATAAAATTTAGCATCATGTCTTGACCATATCACATCACAACATGCCCTGCAAAAACAAGTTAGACGTCCTCTACTTTGTTGTTGCATGTTTTACGTGGCTGCTACGGGCTTAAGCAAGAACCAATCTTACCTACGCGTCAAAACCACAACGATAGTTTGTCAATTTGGTGTTGTTTTAACCTTCGCAAGGACTGGGCATAGCCACACTCGATTCAACTAAAGTTGGAGAAACTGTCGCCCGCAAGCCACCTATGTGCAAAGCACGTCGGGAGAACCGGTCTCGCGTAAGCGTACGCGTAATGTCGGTCCGGGCCGCTTCGTCCAACAATACCGGCGAACCAAAGTATGACATGCTGGCAAGCAGTATGACTTATATCGCCCACAACTCACTTGTGTTCTACTCGTGCATATAACATCAACATGTAAAACCTAGGCTCAAATGCCACTCTTGGGTTTCGTAGTAATTTCAAAAAAATTCCTATGCACACGCAAGATCATGGTGATGCATAGCAACGAGAGGGGGAGAGTGTGATCTACGTACCCTTGTAGATCGACAACGGAAGCGTTTGGTTGATGTAGTCGTACGTCTCCACGGCCCAACCGATCAAGCACCGAAACTACGGCACCTCCGAGTTTTAGCACACGTTCAGCTCAATGACGATCCCCGGACTCTGATCCAGCAAAGTGTCGGGGAAGAGTTCCGTCAGCACGACGGCGTGGTGACGATCTTGATGTACTACTGTCGCAGGGCTTCGCCTAAGCACCGCTACAATATTATCGAGGACGATGGTGGAAGGGGGCACCGCACACGGCTAAGAATATGATCACGTGGATCAACTTGTGTCTCTAGGGGGTGCCCCTGCCTCCGTATATAAAAGTTAAAGGGAGGGGGGCCGGCCGGCCAAGAGAGGCGCGCCAGGACGAGTCCTACTCCCTCTAGGAGTAGGACTCCCCCCCTTTCCTAGTTGGAATAGGATTCGTGAGGTGGGAAAAGAGAGAGAGAGAAGGAGGGGGGCGCCGGCCCCCTCTCTCCTTGTCCTATTCAGACTAGGGGTGGAGGGGCGCGCGGCCCAGCCCTAGCTGCCTCTTCTCTTCTTCCACTAAGGCCCACTAAGGCACATATACCTCCCGGGGGGTTCCGGTAACCTTCCGGCACTCCGGTAAAATCCCGATTTCACCCGAAACACTTCCGTTATCCAAACATAGGCTTCCAATATATCAATCTTTATGTCTCGACCATTTCGAGACTCCTCGTCATGTCCGTGATCACATCCGGGACTCCGAACAACCTTCGTTACATCAAAATGCATAAACTCGTAATATAACTGTCATCGTAACCTTAAGCGTGCGGACCCTACGGGTTCGAGAACAATGTAGACATGACCGAGACACATCTCCGGTCAATAACCAATAGCGGAACTTGGATGCTCATATTGGCTCCTACATATTCTACGAAGATCTTTATCGGTCAGACCGCATAACAACATACGTTGTTCCCTTTGTCATCGGTATGTTACTTGCCCGAGATTCGATCGTCGGTATCCCATACCTAGTTCAATCTCGTTACCGGCAAGTCTCTTTACTCGTTCTGTAATACATCATTCCGCAACTAACTCATTAGTTGCAATGCTTGCAAGGCTTAAGTGATGTGCATTACCGAGAGGGCCCAGAGATACCTCTCCGACAATCGGAGTGACAAATCCTAATCTCGAAATATGCCAACCCAACATGTACCTTTGGAGACACCTGTAGAGCTCCTTTATAATCACCCAGTTACGTTGTGATGTTTGGTAGCACACAAAGTGTTCCTCTGGCAAACGGGAGTTGCATAATCTCATAGTCATAGGAACATGTATAAGTCATGAAGAAAGCAATAGCAACATACTAAACGATCGGGTGCTAAGCTAATGGAATGGGTCATGTCAATCAGATCATTCAACTAATGATGTGATCCTGTTAGTCAAATGACAACTCTTTGTCCATGGTTAGAAAACATAACCATCTTTGATTAACAAGCTAGTCTAGTAGAGGCATACTAGTGACACTCCGTTTGTCTATGTATTCACACATGTATCATGTTTCCGGTTTAATACAATTCTAGCATGAATAATAAAATTTTATCATGATATATAAGGAAATAAATAATAACTTTATTATTGCCTCTAGGGCATATTTCCTTCAGCTAGAAGTGTGAATTCACACATCATAGTTAAATGTCTGGTATCCCGGTTAGAAACAACACGGGGACCAAGATATGAACGGAGATGGCGAGAAGTATTACGATATCAAGAATTCTTAAGAGGTGGTGAAATTCTCACAACCTTCTTGTCATGAAAGATGGTAATACTCCAAGCTAAAGAAGAACAATGTTGGATAGCAAGGAACTCAAGGTATAACCCAGAACACGAACAAGTTTGTGTTCGAGGGAAGGCAATAAAGTGGTCGATGACAACACAAATCATTGAGGGCAAGCATGGAACTTCTCATCATGAATTCAATTTGATATCTCGGAAGAAGTTAAAATGTTGACGATGATCACGACACACTTGTCGAGAGGTTTCTTGAAGATGTAATCGATCGGCAACGACATCAAGTCAAAAGAATGGTGAAGTGAAAAGTTATTGGAACCAAGGGTACGACACAAACTCGAAATCAAGCTTGCTGTTCAAGGCGAAATGGTATGACGAGGAAGATCGACGTAAGTTTTAGCTCCTCATCGAAATTTGTGCTCCGGGAATAAGGACCAGGTAGCACAATTGACATTTAGCACAATAATGAATATAGCCGATCAGGCTAGGAATGACGTGATGGACTATTAAACTCCTCAACAACAAAGTACTAGAAGGTACTGAATTGTAGTGCAGATTCGATTCACTAATCGGCATTCTCGATTGACGACAACCCATAACCCGTGGAGTGATTAGTACGGGGAAAGGTACTACTTCATCAGAAATTCATAAGATGGAGTGCAATGGGTTGATATCCTCGAGATACCAGGGGGTAATATTCGAAGGTAGAACAAAATAGAGGTTGGGCAGGCTTACTGATCTGTAGGAGACAAGTACTTTAACTTGTCCGAGAAATAGAATCAAAGGAGAACAATCATGGTCAGATCCATGGTTCCAAAGGGTCAATTCACAGATACCAGATGATACTTATCAAGGAAATAGTTATTATTACAAGAAGCTTCCATGATAGGATCTACATCGTGTCCATGGGCATGAACACAAAGTTCAAGGTCGACTCCCACTTCTCTAATGCATAACCTTTCATTCACTTCTCGCCTTCAACAAAGTTGTGTTGAAATTTTATCTGACATAACAACAGTAGAGTATGACTCATGAAAACTTTCGGGTTCACACGGTTTTAGAGAATGTATACGTTCAACCCATCGGGACATCTTAGAAACATATACCACAAGCTTCAAGAGTAAATATCACCAGCTCGAGAGCAGAGCAAGGTTGAGAAAGCAGAGGATACAATTTACCAAAGGCATTATGTATCTGAGGGAAGGCTCACAAGGTTATTGAATATGAAGGATGTTGTCAGATAAAATCCAACAAAGGATCTGGTGGTCCATAAGGGATCTGATGTGAGCATCGGTACTCAACCAGAAGAAGAAAGAATGCACGAAGATCAGACTTTAGAAACAACTGACTAATTCAAGGCTCAAATGCAAAAGAATTATTAATTCTAAGACAAGGGATCAGAAGCAATGCTCTGATCAGGGATGGATAAATTGAATAGCCTTAGGGGTACAATCGATGGCAGTTTGATTGGTCAAAATTCAGCTCATTCTTAAAATGACGTCTGGGCCGAAAGGATGAATTCTGGGTTGGATTGATGATTGCGAGCATTCGCAAACATATTGGATCAAAGACTCAAAATGACGGTGACAAAGGATGCTCGTGAATATTGCTAGACATATGGAAAGTAACCATAATGCAAGCAGACAAGTATTTTCTGAGCAACAGTTGACAATGGATTATCGGCAGATCGGATAGTATTTCAAAGTATCTTGTGGATCACATGATCAACTAGGAATGAACAAATCCTCGATGAGTGTGAGGAATTATCCGTAGTGGTATTCATGTGGCAAAGAACAACAAGGCAGTAAGCTCAAAGGATTCTCGGAACAATAGAGAGAATTTCAGGGTATCTTGTAATAACAAGATCAACTGGGAAGCATCGTATGAATGGCGAGTATACGTGGTTATCCACAGGGGTTTATCGATGGAAGGGAATTGCAAAAGCGACGCCATAAAGTCTCAAGAGAACATCGGAGAGTATCTTCGGATTCTTCTGGTGCAGCAGACGATCATCTATAATAAGGGGCTCTCCAGGAGAAAGTATTATCGAGAACCAAGAGTCAGAGTTAGTAAAATCGTTTAACCCAAATAGAAGAGATGTCATAGTCCGAGAGTATAGGTTGAGGAATAAAAGATCCTACTACCACCCAATGGCGACGTTTGCCCGTAAGACACACAGCCATGTTAGTAAAAGTTTTGCAATGTCTAGACTCGACTTCGGCCAAGGAGTTGGAAAGGGGGATTCCTACAGGCAGTCGGCTCTGATACCAACTTGTGACGCCCCCAATTCGATCGTACACTAATCATACACACAAACGTGTATGATCAAGATCAGGGACTCACGGGAAGATATCACAACACAACTCTACAAATAAAATAAGTCATACAAGCATCATATTACAAGCCAGGGGCCTCGAGGGCTCGAATACAAGAGCTCGATCATAGACGAGTCAGCGGAAGCAACAATATCTGAGTACAGACATAAGTTAAACAAGTTTGCCTTAAGAAGGCTAGCATAAACTGGGATACATATCGAAAGAGGCGTAGGCCTCCTGTCTGGGATCCTCCTAAACTACTCCTGGTCGTCATCAGTGGCCTGCACGTAGTAGTAGGCACCTCCCGTGTAGTAGGAGTCGTCATCGACGGTGACATCTGGCTCCTGGACTCCATCGTCTGGTCGCGGCAATCGGGTATAGAAAGGGGAAAAGAGGGAGCAAAGCAACCATGAGTACTCATCCAAAGTACTCGCAAGCAAGGAGCTACACTACATATGTATGCATTGGTATCAAATGGAATAATGGTATCATATGTGGACTGAACTGCAGAATGCCGGAATAAGAGGGGGATAGCTAGTCCTATCGAATACTACGCTTCTGGCCACCTCCATCTTGCAGCATGTAGAAGAGAGCAGAAGGTAAGTTCACCAAGTAGCATCGCATAGCATAATCCTAACCGATGATCCTCTCCTCGTCGCCCTGTGAGAGAGCGGTCACTGGTTGTATCTGGCACTTGAAAGGGTGTATTTTATTAAGTATCCGGTTCTAGTTGTCATAAGGTCAAGGTACAACTCCAAGTCGTCCTGTTTTCGAAGATCACGGCTATTCGAATAGATTAACTTCCCTGCAGGGGTGCACCACATTTCCCAACACGCTCGATCCCCTTTGCCCGGACGCACTTTTTTGGGTCATGCCCGGCCTCGAAAGATCAACACGTCGCAGCCCTACCTAGGCACAATAGAGAGGTCAGCACGCCGGTCTAAATCCTATGCACGCAAGGGTCTGGGCCCATCACCCATTACACACCTGCACGTTGCGTACGCGGCCGGTGAGCAGACCTAGCAACCTCCATTACAAAGGAAGTTGTGTTACGCGGTCCAACCCGGCGCGTGCCGCTCAGTCGCTGAAGTCACGAAGGCTTCGGCTGATACCACGACATCGAGTGCCCATAACTGTTCGCACGTAGTTGGTTAGTGCGTATAGGCCAGTAGCCAGACTCGGATCAAATACCAAGATCTTGTTAAGCGTGTTAAGTATCCGCGAATGCCGACCAGGGCCAGGCCCACCTCTCTCCTAGGTGGTCTCAACCTGCCTTGTCGCTCTGCCTCAAAGTAATAGTTGGAGGCCATCGGGAACTCAGGCCCACCACTACCTGGATGGAGCCACCCGCCCCTTCAGCCCCCACATCAGAATCACCTGCGGGTACTCAACGAGCCGACCTGACTTTAGTCACCACCTGTATAGTATGTATATGTGTATAAGTATATACCCGTGATCACCTCCCGAGTGATCACGGCCCGATAGTATAGCATGGCAGACAGACAAGAATGTAGGGCCACTATGATAAACTAGCATCCTATACTAAGCATTTAGGATTGCGGGTAAGGTATCAGCAGTTGTAGCAGCAATGACAGGCTATGCAGCAGAATAGGATTAACAGAAAGCAGTAACATGCTACACTACTCTAATGCAAGCAGTAGAGAGAAGAGTAGGCGATATCTGGTGATCAAAGGGGGGGGGCTTGCCTGGTTGCTCTGGCAAGAGAGAGGGGTCGTCAACACCATAGTCGTACTGGGTAGCAGCGGCGTCGGTCTCGGTGTCTAGCGAGAGAAGAGGGGGAAGAAACAATAAATATTAAGCAAACAGATGCATGATGATTCATGACAAGACAAAGCGTGATGCTAGGGGTGCCCTAACGCGGTATGAGGTGGTACCGGTCAAGGGGGGAAACATCCGGGAAAATATCCCCGGGGTTTCGCGTTTTCGGACAGATGAACTGGAGGGGAAAATTGTGTGTTCGCTATGCTAGGGATGCGTGGCGGATGAACGGGCTACGTATCCGAATTCGTCTCGTTGTTCTGAGCAACTTTCATGTACATAGTTTTTCCATCCGAGCTACGGTTTATTTTATATTAATTTTAAAAGATTTAAATTAATTTTAGCATTTATTTAATTAATTTAATCCAACATTATCCAGAATAGTGTTTGCTGACGTCATCATGACGTCAGCAGTTGACCTGGTCCACCTGACATGTGGGACCCACCTGTCATTGACTGTTTAGTCTAATTACGGTTTTATTAACTTAACTAATTGATTAGATTAATTAAACAGGATTAATTAATTAATTTAATTAATTAATTAATATTTTATTTATTATTTATTTATTTTTAATTCTCTTTTTTTAATTGTTCTCAGGGGCGTGGGGCCCCCATGTCATTGGCCCTAGGGGCCAACGGGCGCTGGGCGCGGGCATCGCCCGAGTGGACGCACGGCCCGAAGCTGGCGGGTGTGGCCATGGTCGGTGCAGGGCGGCGTCGCGGGGCTAGGCGGGGTAGCAGCGGGCGTAGCGCGTGCGGGCGGTGGCCTCCAGCGAGCGGCGATGGGGGAAGCAGCAAGGAGCAACGACGGCAGCGGTGCACGGGCACGGGTAAGAGGTGGGGCGCGGCAAGGGCGCAGGCAGAGGCGGGGAATAGCGGGCGCGCGACCAGTGGAGGCGGGCGCGCGAGTGGTGCGGGACGGAGAGGAGCACGGGGAGAGAGCGGGACCGCGGCGATTGAGGGCAATCGGGCGTCGAGCGGAGCACGGGAACACGACGGGGGCACGAGCTCCAGTGAGCTCAGTCACGCCGTCGGTGATGCAGCGGCGCAAGGCGTGAAGTTGGGTTCGTGGCGACCGGAAGGGGTGCGGGCCAGAGCGCTTGACGAGCGCGGCGTCGCGATGGCGAACGCGTACGAGGCGCGGCGACCGTCCGGGGCGGGGGGGAGCGTGAGGAGGGGGAGCTCACGGGGGTTCGTAGGGGATTGGCAGTGAGCTCGGGGAGGAGTCGAGGTCGCGTCCGGCGAGGAGATGAGGACGCCGGGGCGACGTTGGGGAGGCGGTTCGGTGACGGAGAGGAGGGGCGAGGAGGCAATGACGACGGCAGGCGGCGGCGGTCCATGGCGGCAGCGCCAGGTCGCAATGGGAGGGGGAACGGGGGCAGCGGGTCGATGGGGTCGGGGCGCCGTTGCCCCGATCTGGATCGAGGGGGGAAACAGAGGGAGTGGGGATCATGGGGGTGGGGGAATTAGGGTTTCGGGGAGTAGTGGGGATATAGGCCATGGGGTAGTGGGCTGCCCGGGTGGCCGACTGGGCCGGCCTGTTGGGTCGGTTGGCCCGGGGTCTTTTTTGTGCTTTGCTTTTTTTGTGTTGTTTTTCGTTTCTTTCTTTTATTTTATTTCTTTTCTGTTTTAGCTTAGTTTCCTTATATTTTTGTTTTAGCAAAAATACCACCTAATTTGATACTACCAAATATGTCACTGCCACATTAACTAGCTACCTAATCTGAAGTAGTTTTGTAATTATTTATTATTTAAAAGTATTTAAATAATAGTTTTCGCTACTGTTTTATTCATCTTATAGCATTTAAATGTTTTATAAAAGTATGGTTTCTTCACCATAATCACTTATGCATTATCTGGTACATACCCAACATTGTAGTTTTAATATTTGAAAGCTTTTGATGTTTGCCTCCATTTTGAATTTGAATTTGAATCGGTTTCGATCTAACTCTAGATTAGCAACAGTAATCGAGGTGACATGGCATCATTAGTAGAGGTTACTGTAGCTTGATTATCCGGGCGTCACACACCTTATGCATCAAGTGCATGTCAGTCGGTGGAACCAGTCTCACGTAAGCGTATGTGTAAGGTCGGTCCGGGCTGCTTCATCCCACAATGCCGCCGGATCAAGATAAGACTAGTAACGGTAAGCAAATTGAACAAATCATCGCCCACAATTGCTTTGTGTCCTACTCGTGCATAGAATCTACGCATAGACCTAGCTCATGATGCCACTGTTGGGGAACATAGCAATAATTCAAAAAAAATCCTACGTATCACCAAGATCAATCTAGGACATACTAGCAATGAGAGAGAGGGAGTGCATCTTCATACCATTGAAGATCACTAAGCAGAAGCATTACAAGAACGCGGTTGGTGGAGTCGTACACGTAGCGATTCAGATCGCGGTCGATTCCGATCTAAGCGCCGAATAATGACGTCTCCGCGTTCAACACACGTACAGCCCGGGAACGTCTCCTCCTTCTTGATCCAGCAAGGGGAGAGGAGAAGTTGAGGGAGAACTCCGACAGCACGACGTCGTGGTGGTGATGGAGCTCGTGGTTCTCCGCCACGGCTTCGCCAAGCGCTACGGAGGAGGAGGACGTGTAGGAAAGGGGGAGGGGCTGTGCCAGGGGAAGGGTGCGGCTGCCCTCTCTCTCCCTCACTATATATAGGGGGAAGGGGGTGGAGGAGGCGCCCTAGGGTTTCCTAGGGGAGGGACGGTGGCCATAGGGGAAACCCTAGATGGGTTTGGGCGCCCCCGCCCCTAGGAAACTTGCCCCCCAAGCCGGGACGGGTGGCTGCCCTAGGGGAGGCGCCCCCACCTCTCCAGATTACGTGAGATGGGGTGGAAGGGATGCTCAGCCCCTTAGTGGGCTGATGTGCCCCCTCCCCTTGGCCCATAAGGCCCCCCAACGCTTGCCGGGGCCTCCGAAACCCCTTTCGGACACGCTGGTCGTCACCCGGTACCCCCGGAACAATTCCGGACTCCAATACCCTTTATCCAATATATCAATCTTCACCTCCGGACCATTCCGGAACTCCTCGTCACGTCCGGGATCTCATCCGGGACTCCGAACAACCTTTGGTAACCACATACTATTTCCCATAACAACTCTAGCGTCACTGAACCTTAAGTGTGTAGACCCTACGGGTTCGGGAACCATGCAGACATGACTGAGAAACCTATCCGGCCAATAACCAATAGCGGGATCTGGATACCCATATTGGCTCCCACATGTTCCATGATGATCTCATCGGATGAACCACGATGTCGGAGATTCAATCAATCATGTATACAATTCCCTTTGTCTATCAGTATGTTACTTGCCCGAGATTCGATCGTCGATATCCCCATACCTCGTTCAATCTTGTTACTGGCAAGTCTCTTTACTCATTCCGTAACGCATGATCCCGTGCCTAACTCCTTAGTCACATTGAGCTCATTATGATGATGCATTACCGAGTGGACCCAGAGATACCTCTCTGTCATACGGAGTGACAAATCCCAGTCTCGATTCGTGCCAACCCAACAGACACTTTCAGAGATACCTATAGTGCACCTTTATAGCCACCCAGTTACGTTGTGACGTTTGGTACACCCAAAGCATACCTACGGTATCCGGGAGTTGCACAATTTCATGGTCTAAGGAAATGATACTTGACATTAGAAAAGCTTTAGCAAACGAACTTCGCGATCTTCTGCTACGCTTAAGATTGGGTCTTGTCCATCACATCATTCTCCTAATGATGTGATCCCGTTATCAATGACATCCAATGTCCATGGTCAGGAAACCATAACCATCTATTGATCAACGAGCTAGTCAACTAGAGGCTTACTAGGGACATGTTGTGGTCTATCTATTCACACATGTATTACGGTTTCCGGTTAATACAATTATAATATGAAAAATAGACAATTATCATGAACAAGGAAATATAATAATAACCATTTTATTATTGCCTCTAGGGCATATTTCCAACACCAAAAACCCTCAGGGTTAACTTGGATCAAAAGTTTTGCTGCCGCAGGCCTCTGTAGCCACCGAAAACCAATCTAGACCCCGTTCCGGCACTCCACCGGAGGGGGGAATCATCACCGGTGGCCATCTTCATCATCCCGATGGGCACCACAATGAGGAGGGAGTAGTCCACCCTCGGGGCTGAGGGTTTGTACCAGTAGCTATGTGTTTAATCTCTCTGTCTCTCTCGTCTTCTTGAAATTTCACGATCTTGATGTATTGCGGGCTTTGTTAATATAGTCAGATCATATGGTGTTTCCCCCTCTTTATCTTGTTGTGATGAATTGAGTTTTCCCTTTGAGATTTCGTTTTATCGGATTGAATACTTTTATGGATTTGAGAGCACTTGATATATGTCTTGCATATGAATACTTGTGGTGACAATGGGTATCATATTGATTCACTTGATATGTGTTTTGGTACTCAACTCGCGGATTCCCGAGGTGACATTGGGTAATCTACGCAAAGGGGTTGATGCACGTTCTTGTCTTTGTTTCTCCGGTAGAAATCTTGGGGTACTCTTTGAGGTTCTCTGTGATGGATTGAGTATTATGAATATGAAATTATTTGGTATTATTTTAGTACGAACTCTTGGATAGATCGATCGGAAAGAATAGCTTCAAGATGGTTCGTACCCTACAAACAATTTCTTCTTATGTTCTCTGCTAGATAGGAACGTTGTTAGTATGAATTCTTTGAATATCCAAAATGCTAATGATGATGGCACAAGTCATGACAAAAATGTTTCTTATAAGCATGTCAATTTTTATGGAGTGCATAAAGTTTGTGAAGACGTGCCTTCCGGGAGATCGGCGGCAGGGAAGATCAAAACCTTAGCGGCAGCGAGTCGCCTCCAGGAGGAAAGAGAAAACCAAACGAGAGGGAAAAAGATGATCGCCGGTGTATGGCCGAAAAGGTTTAGGCTTAAGTTTGGTCCACAACTCACACCTCTCTCCCCTTTGATACATTCTAATGGGCCGGCCCAACTAAGGCATGAGCGGGGAAGCTCCCTCCCGTGCTCCCGGCTTTGTGACGCTTCTGGAAGCTTTTGATAGGTTTTTCTGTTGTTTGTGGTTTTTCTGGACCAGTTTGTGTCTAGTTATTTATTTGACTTTATTTTTATTTTTTATAATGCGTGAAATTTTTTTGAAGTCATAATTATTTCAAATCCGATATTTGTTTTTCAATCTTGTGATTTTTTTCAGATTTTTTAATTTCTTTCCCTCAAAATTCATGAACTTTTCCAAATTCCCAATTTCCCCCCAAATTTCTGTATTTTTTTCTAAAAATTCGTAAACTCTTTTATTTTCGCCAACTATTTATAAATTGGTGACATATTTTTAAATTTATGATCTTTACAAAATCATTTTTTTAAAAATTCATGAATATTTTACATTTTTGCAAAATTTTCTTGATTTTATGAAGTAAATTTCCTTTTGAACCTGGGAAGTTTTTTCAAATCCCTGAACTGTTTTCAAATTCACAAAAAACATCAAATTCTGCGAACAAAATTTTCAAATCCATGAACCATTTTTTGCGGGGATATCCATGAACGCCAGGGCTCCTGCCGAGAATTTCCATGAACGCTCAGGCCCGGATATCCCCGAGAATTTACATTTTTACATTTTTTGCGGGGAACAAAATTTCGGCAAGATTTCAATTTTTGGTAGAATTTCGGTCGTTTTTCGTTCAAATTTTGCTCATTTTTCGTTCAATAATTCAATTTTTGATTCAGTATTTTCGTCCGGAATTTTCTGAAAAAATCCGAAATTACCGAAATTCGCCCATTTCGTCTGGCGACGGTAAAATTTGCAAAACGAAATCCAAATCCTTGCTTTCGACACTATTCGGCGCGCGTGGGGCAAGGAGGGCGACTGGGAGCTGCCCTTTGAAGGTCGCGGCCTCGTCACCCCCGAGCTCGGCGGCCTCTGCTTCGGCCTGTGCCCCAAGGAGAACTGCCTGTGTGCCTGCGACATGCAGCAGTCCCCGCCGGCGGTCCGGTACGTGTGGGAGGAGACGCGGCCACCGTGCCCTCCGTCCGGCACCCGTTTCTGCTTCTACCCACAAGAACAAACCTTGATCTATCTTGGGAATGGAAAGTTTTGCATCTCATGGAGCATGGGATTCGGTAACCAGCAGGCGCCCCTGCGCCCCGCCATCTTGTTGACGGGCCTGCAAGTCCTCACCTCCGCTGTCGGCAAGCTCCGGGTTGTCAACCACAAGGTTCGCTTCTATCAGATGCCAAGCCAGGGGACGTTTGCACATGCTCTTCAGCCTGACTTGTTAAATTAACAGGGAATTCGTCCTATTAGTCCGTCGTTCGTTGTGTGGATACAATTGTAATTAGCACCTTGTAGTAGTTTGGCAATCGACTGAATTCAAATTTAGCGTCACACTAATTTACACTCAATGACAGCTCTGAAAATCCATGTAATTTTGCAGTCACAGTTGAGTCTTGAGTGATATGTAACTTTTGTCCGGGTCAAAGTTTGACTTCTCAAAAATTCTATACAAACTATATTATAAATCGGGGGGCTTTTTAGAAAGTTGACCTATGGCAGATCTGACATCAACGAATGTACAAAATTGATACTTGATTTATAGAATATATATACCCACAGTAGTTGTTATATGCTCTAGTTATTGCATATTTAAGTGAGTGAATCAAGCATAAAAATAAAAAAGAAAAAATATATTTATACGAATCTTAATGTAAGATCAATGACATATGACTTAGATGTGCAATAATTATGGTACTTTAGCAAAACTGTTGTTATATACTCCCTTTGTCTCAAATCATGCATGACTCAACTTTATACCAAAGTTAGTACAATGTTGAGTCACTTATGAAACAGAGTTAGTACTAGTGAGCGCAAGGGTATTGGCGTATTGCCCAACATAAAAAGTAAAGGCCATTGTTTATGAAATTAAACAAAATCTTACATGATGTTAGTGTCAAATCATTCGCATCTGAAATTGCCTACATGGACACCCCAGGGACAGGTACATCGTTTGACGTGGTATCGTTGTTGAGCGCGATCGCTCGCTATCTGAGAATAAAGTATTTGTTTTAAATGAGACAGGAGATCAATGTAGTTTCTTTTAAGCGGATTACTCCCTTCAAAATACCATCCATCGTCTTTGTTAAAGTATGGAATTCATCGGGTGACCGATTTGGTCAACGTGTCAGCAACCCGCCATGGCGCGACGCATCCTGGGGACCCACACCCCTTCATGTCCTCCTACCACATACACTGCATTGAATCAGACGTCGCACCTAGACTTATCTCCCTATCTCACACACCCCGCCGCCGATAGAACAACTCTCCTCATGCGTGTATCTTTGCAGCGTATTAACCCTCATCCCAACCTCCTTCTAGCCCGCATTAAGGGCGGGCGTACACGGACAGTTTGAGGGTCCACTTTAAAGATACGCTAATGTCGAGGGAGGTAGGATTGTGTGTGAGACCCACTGACGCGTGGCGTGTGGGGAGCAGTGTGGGGAGCACGACTGATTGAGAGCATGTTCAATGCAACGATGCTTATACAGGGGCTTAGGATCTGAGTTTTTTTCCACAAGCGCCTAGGCGCTAGTAGCAAGCGCTAGGATGTGATTTTTGTACGTAATTTCTAAGCGCTTGACTCCTACTTGGGCATCGATGCCAGAAATAGAGCCGGGAATAACTTGGAAACTGCCACAAGAGATAGGATTTAATTTCTAGCGTCCCTAGCTTAGCGCCTGCGTTGTATGTGCCCGGATGCGCGTGATCGGGCGCCCCATCAGAGTCTTTTCCTAACGAACAGATGGGGATGGTTTAAATGGCGCTCGTCGAGATCAAACAGAGATCGATCATGCTACGTCCGGGTTACCAGCCGTCACATGCAACAACCCGGTTGATTTCGTGCACGGCTATCCTCCGTACGGTCCAAATACCCACCGCAAAAGAAAAGAAAAAAACAATACAAATCAACCTGGATGGCCCGCGGCATGGAGGGATTAGGCGACGATGGGGACGTGGCCCTCGGCCACCCGCTGATCGACGACCTCGAGCGTGGGCAGAGGAAGCTGCCGCCGGAGAGAAGGGATCCACGACCGTCGCCGGCGGCCACAAGACCACCACCCCGTGACAAGTGCGCCTCCTGCAAGATGTTCACCAAGGTGCGTACGGCAGAAGCAGATCGAGATCGTACTTTAAGTACTCCTACTTCAACCGATCTTCAATTCACGTTCAATTATGCTCTGGGTCCAGTGGTCAAATTGGCCATGGTTGCACTCCTCTCACACGGTCACACCCGTCTCTTTGTCATTGCAGGGTTTTCTGGTTACCCTGGGGACCGTGTTGATCACCGAGTTTGTCCTGGGCGGCTTGATTCCCAAGAGAGCACCGCATCCCCTCTTGGTGTTGTTATGTTCGCCCTTTTATCCTATTGTCTGTGCTGGGCTTATCATGCTGATTGCCAACTGTGAAACGTCAGAATCAGACATTCAGGACGACTAGGTAAAACAGAAATAGCTAGGCTAGGGTAAGTTGATGGGAGCTGCTAAACCTCTTCTTCATTCTCTAGCTAGATATTTAGGGGCGTTCTTTCTTGTTGTACTTTATAGAATTGTACTTTCTATAAACAATTGTAATACGATTGTATTAGGTCACCAATAAGACGTTTTATAGGTTACTAAAAGCAGCGATCTAAAACGTCTTACATTTATTTACGGAGGGGGCATTTCTTTCAAAAAAAAATCGATGTGGTTTGTTTGAATACCTGTAATGACAATATTCTTCCACAGTTCGGCTAAAACTCATTCAACTGAGATTTGGCAAAGTCTCAGACATCCCTGTTGTCTTCGTATACTTGTGTTTCAAGATTCATGTGTTTTGTGCAAGCTGGGACGGTTGTTGTGTTGTGTCGGCTAGCAGGGACGTCCATATATGATTGTGGCCCTTTTGTCCAATCTGAGTTTTATGGTGAAAGTGCTCTTTTGATCCCAAGCTCACATGCTCCCTCGTGAACAGTAAAGTAAAAAAATCTTCAAAAAAATGATTTTTTTTGTGATAACCATTGATGAATATTTTCACTGCATGCAATTTTTTTTTATGAAATGACAATTGTGGAAATGTGGGCATAAAAAAAATCGATGCTCCAAAAATGCTTCCAACAATAGTCTTTTTGAAGCATCAATTTTATTTTTTGCCCATATTTCCACGAATGTCATTTCATCACAAATTTTGTGTGCAATGAAAACATCCGTCAATGTTTATCATAATGTTTTTTGAAATTTTTGTACTATTTTTCAATTTTTACTGTTCATGAGGGAGCATGTGAGCTCAGGTGCAAAAACTCCACGTCGAAGGAGGATGGAGAGTTGAAGACTAGAGAGGATGCGTTTGTTGTGGAGTGCGTTTATGAAAGACAAGGGAAGATGGGTGTGGCGGTGGCCATCGTTGTTGTGTGAGTTGGGAGTCTCTATCAACTTCAACATTTCAAAAACATGTTCATGAAATTGGTATTCGACGGCTTCAAGATATGCAAGTATCAAGGGGAGTATCTTTCTGAAATACTCATGTTCAAAGCATCAAATTATACTTTTTTTCTTTATCAGTTTACCTTTTCAAGTTCTCATCAAGGTTTTTTAATGAGGTAATATCAAAATAAAATCATATGTCATACTGTCTGTTTTTTCCATCGGGCGAAGAGTTAGACTATGTTAACTTCCAAACACTTTTGTTTAATTGGAATATGTGAAAATGTAATAATTTGGTCCGGACCCAACGAAAATTATTCGGTTCGCATGAAAAACGTTTAGTTTGAAATATATACGGGCAGGGTTCGATGGTCAACTCCCGTATCATCGTCCCGTCCACGAACAAATATTATGTCCAGTTTAGGTCCGGCGTTCAAGGTACTGATCCTAAAAAAAAAGACGGGAATGCCCAGAGTTAAGTAGTATGGCTATGGCTCTCGCGAACGCGCTCGCGGCGGGCGTGCTCGCGACGGCGCCGCCCTGATCTCTTCCCTCCGGTCGTCCCTGTGTCAGGCTCGACCAGATCCGGGACCCTCGTCGAGCCCTCTCTTCGCCGCTGTCCTTCTTCCGCGAAGCTCCCTCGTGCTCCTCCACCTCCCGCCCGTCAGCTACGTCGGCCTCGACCCGACGCGATGGCTCCTTGTCCGCTCCCCCGGCCTGCGTCCGCGTCGGCGGCGGCTGCAGCTGCCTCTCCGGCCTTGCTGCGCGTTGGCTCTGCGTCCGCGTCGGCTGCTGCCGCTCCAGCCAAGGTGAGCGCCGGCTCTGCGCCCCTGTGGGAGGCGGCGGCCGCCGCGGCCTTGCTAGGCGTCGCCTTGGCATCCGAGCCGCCCCTGTTCGTCGTCCCGGCATCCCAGACGACCTCGATGCTGCTGCCGTCTGCCTTGCCCGGCGACCCGTCTGGTCCGGGCGATGTGGTGATGCCCGTCACAGTGCAGGGAGCTCCCAATGCTCTGGCAGCAGCCTCCCAATGCAGTCTGCAGCTCGTCCCAATCGCTCCACTTGTGCCGCTTCAGACGTCGACTGCATCGCCCACCGCCGCCGCTCTAGCGGCGGATGCCCTTGCTCGGCGCAGGTCGGACCCGGCCATTAGTGGGCTTATGGCCGGTGCTCGTCCCAATTGCGGTCGTGGCCTGCAGGCCACCACCCCGGCTCCTCTTGCCACCGGCAAGTCTCTTTACTCGTTACTTGTCTGAGATTCGATCGTCGGTATCATCATACCTAGTTCAATCTCGTCACCGGCAAGTCTCTTTACTCGTTCCATAATGCATCATCCCGTAACTAACTCATTAGTCACATTGCTTGCAAGGCTCATAGTAATGTGCATTACCGAGAGAGCTCAGAGATACCTCTCCGATACACGGAGTGACAAATCATAATCTTGATCTATGCCAACTCAACAAACACTATCGGGGACACTTGTAGAGCATCTTTATAATCACCCATTTATGTTGTGACGTTTGATAGCACACAAGGTGTTCCTCCGGTATTCGGGAGTTGCATAAGCTCATAGTTAGAGGAACATGTATAAGTCATGAAGAAAGCAATAGCAATAAAACTTAACGATCATAATGCTAAGCTAACGGATGGGTCTTGTCCATCACATCATTCTTTAATGATGTGATCTCGTTCATCAAATGACAACACATGTCTATGGTTAGGAAACTTAACTATCTTTGATTAACGAGTTAGTCAAGTAGAGACATACTAGGGACACTCTGTTTGTCTATGTATTCACACATGTACTAAGTTTCCGGTTAATACAATTCTAGCATGAATAATAAACATTTATCATGATATAAGAAAATATAAATAACAACTTTATTATTACCTCTAGGACATATTTCCTTCACTCTATGGGCATGCCATCAGGACCGGCAACCCTATTATGTTTCATAGAAAAAACAGCAAGCTTAATCTCATCTGGAAAAACAAGCTATCAACTTGCTCTTGTCATCACTATCCAAAACAACAGGAACAAGAATGCTCAAAGAAACAGGTAATAGGTCTACTGGACCAAACAACCTCTTGTAAAACTTAATGGCATAATCAAGCAGCTTATCATCCCCTTGAATAATCCCTTCCTCCTAAACAAATCTATTTTTTTTGCTCTTACGCTTTCTACCACTAGCTTTAATCATAAGATACCTACTGATATTATCGCCTTCCCTAATGTCCCTCTCTTTAGAGGGTTGGTACCATTTAATCTCTTCCTCTTGAAGCAATTTATTCAAGTTATGTTGTAAAGCATCTCTTAACTCATAGTCAGCAATGGAGAATCCAGTTTGCTCACATCTTTTATCAATATTATCTAGCTGAGTAATTAAGCCATTTCTACTTTTCTTATACATCCCTTCAACATTGAGATTCCAGCCCTTCAGGTACATAGGAGTGTAAATGCTACAAAAGATAAATCATCTGAAATGCTTAATGCATATGATCAGTCCACAAAAGCATTGTCATCAACCACCAAAACCACTAAAGCTGAAATATGAGGCTTTCCGCCCATTGTTGGCATTGAAGACGGGGCGCCGACTGGAGTGCAGCGGTGGTGGCAGCCCGCTATGGACCGATGTCGGATTCTGGCGTGCTTGTCTTTGCGGGATCTAACCGCCGTCCATCCATCATCGTCACCCGAAGAGGAAGGCCGCACGCTAGGAGAGGGCACTACCATGACGAATGAGCGAAACAACACATTACACACGGTCAAACTTCTGTAATTTGTATCTACTCCCTCCATTCGGAATTACTTGTCTCGGATATGGATGTATCTAGAACTAAAATACGTCTAGATACATCCATTTCTGCAACAAGTAATTCCGAACGGAGGGAGTAGCTATCAAATTATATGCACAATATAGTTTTGACATCTATTAGCTCAGCCAAGCTTTACTCATCAACAGATAGCACGGAGAGTGCAAAAACAATGCAGTCAGTCTACAAAACGCCTCCCAAACTGAAAACGCATCCTAGCTGAGATCCCACAACCCCCGAGTCGCATCCCGCCCTCACCGAAAAACCGCACACCGCCCTTCCCCAAATCGCGCCCGTCTGCCGTGTGCCGCTTCTCGCCGTCGGAGGCGATGGAAGGCGATGCGAGCAAGCCGCTGCTCGCAGCCTCGACCACCTCCGACGACATCCCCGACGAACGGGCGCGCCGGGACTTGCCTCGTGGTGCTCCTCCGACGACCAAGGAGCATCCGGCCTTCTCCTCCTCCCCTTCGCCGCCGCCTGCCGCGGCCGCGGGCACCCCGGCCTTCTCCTCCTCGCCTTCGCCGCCGCCTCCCGCGGGCATCCCCGACCCCGAGGCCGCCTTATCCTCCTCCGAGCTTTCGGCGCCGACTGCCGACCCCGAGGACCCGAGCAGCGCCAAGAATTCTCCGGTGGGGCCCACACCGACGCCCTCCTCCCTCCCGCCAGCAGATCCCCAGGCTCGCGTGGCCGCGGGCGACGGGTCATCGTCTTCCGCGAGACATTGGTGGAACTTCTCTGGCAGGGTGCGACCAAGGGGGCCGTCGCAGTCGCACCTTCCCGTCTTGGTTCACGGCGCTCAACTTCCCGTCCCCGCCCCGCGTCGCAGCATCCACGAGTCCATTCAGGCGCTCCGTCGCCAGGGACCAAGGGTATTAATTATCTTTTCTCACTTTGTGCTTTGCTCCACTAGTATTGCAATCTTGAATGCTGTTTTTCCTACTGTTCTGAAGCGTGATTCAGCACCCTGCTTGTCTGTTCTGAATCAGAAAATATTGGGTGTTCCTGACTGTGAAAGATTCTATGATCTTTTGGGATCTTATTGCCCTTCTGTGAAAGGATGCATTACGTCTTGGCCCTGGACTCGTAAAAGAAGTTTAGTACCCTGATGTCTCAGTGAGTAATTAGTGGTATATAACTTACGCGCAACGCAAGATTCTTCACTAGTGGGTGATGGATGAGATGGTCTCTTGTTTATCTTTTCCCTGTACACATAATCTTCCAGTAAACCCTGCATTACCGCTATCTGTTTTTATCTTGTTCGTTTCGGGAATCTAGATGTGCTTTAGCACAACTGTTATACATATGGCCTCAAAGCAGGCAAAAGTTAAAGAAAAAGAGCTCTAGCTAGTTCAAAATTGTTTTTTCTGGGCATTGATCAAGAGAAAGGAGAGGAATAAAAAACATAACCCTTGTACATTTATGACTTAATTTGCTAGCAGGCTGCTTGCAGCCCGCAGAGTTTCTAGTAAAACTGTGTATATATACTGCTAAAAAATGCTGCTGCATTCTGGATGCTGATTGGGATAAGAGTGGCAGCAGCAGGGGCGCTGCATGCATCTGCATGGACACATGATATTTCACTGGAAAATGGCTGATGGCTGTGCATGGCTCATTTGATGCCATCCAGGGTTTGTTCATCTTAAAGTAGACGAGACCTGGTTTCTGTCTCAATGTTTAGTTTCTTCTCTTATGTTGCTTGTGGCCACTACTGTTTTTTTTTAATCTGTAAGCTATTAAGTTACTTGCTGTTTACTACAGTACCCAGATTGCATGGTTTCTGTTCTTAGAGAGTAGTTAGTTGAGCTGAAAGCAGTACTATCGATATCTTAACTCTCCCTTTGCTTTATATCATTGGTTGGTATTGCTTTCGGTCTTTGACAGAATTTGATATGGTATGTGGCATAACAGTAATGTTTTCGCTATTGTGCAGCTTGACTCAGTTGGCGTTGAGAAGGTGATCGGCCTATTTGGTTTCTCCCTATTCGGATCCCTTTCCCTCTTGCCCTCCACCGCAGAGCGCGCCGCGAGCAAAGATAACTTGACAGGCACACAGAGGGTCATCCTCGTGCTGAGCTTCGCTTTGATCTGGGTGCTGGCTAGCGTGGGGCTCTTATGTGGACTGCACGGCAAGTCCAACTTCGAGCAGGCGGTATGCAGGCTCACTGCTCGCCTAGGGATTCTTGGACTGACACTACTAGTGGTTCTCCACCTCACATGGATGCTCCCGACCGGCACCTTTGCCACTCTGCTTCTACGTCTTCATGATCGCCGCTGTCATACTTCACTTAGTGTCATGGGTAACGGTAAATGATTCTTCTCTGCTCCATAGTAATCATCGATATGCTGGCTGACTACTCGCCTAGGTACTCTTGCGCTAACACATGAATATTAACACGTTTCCACTGGAATTGCAGAGCTGCCTAGTTGGCGAGGACAAGATCGAGGAGATTGCAGCAACAGAGCAGCGGTAGGCGAGGTCAGTAAAAGCGCATGTTAACCACCTCCCATGTGCAAGCTAGAGTGCAAGCCCCCTGCCAGCATAGTCGTCGACCGTGGCAAAAGCACCTTCTGCATTCGCCATCATCTGTAACTCAACTCAAACCTAGATGATACACACCTGTACTTACTGTCAGTGCTCACGTTATTACTGTCGAACTACACGTCAAGCTCCAATTGGCTTGAGGGGTGAGATTTTTCTCGCTTTTAGGACGGAATCAATTGTTCCTTTACTCCCTAGGACCTTACACACCAATAGGACCCATTTGAGTTCTTCTTTCTTGCTCCGATGCCGCATTTTATCCTTAAAATGCCTGCAACATGTACAAATAGTATACCAATGAAGTGAATACAACAGAAATGCTGAAGAAGTGGCATGGTATGCGTACAGCAGTAAATTTCCTATTGCGGTCAATTGAGTTCAATTTCCTTTGTGGAACATATGGTGGGCGAGTGAGGAAGGCAACTAGAAATCTGGTGTGTTCTTCTTCCTGGTCTTCTGAATTTTAACTGCTATATTTGTCTGTCTGGTAAGTCCAGCTACCTTCAGTTTATGGAGATGAAGCTAGGAGGGGGTGCCCCATTTGGAAAATGGGGACTAAAAATATATTCTGAGATGCTATGAAAGCAAACATCTGTTGTACTACGTAGTAGTATTAACCTAAAAAACTTGTGTGTCTGAATGAAATGATCCTGGCCAACAAAGACAAGAGACCTCACCTGCATAGAGGAACCCTGCAGGTGCCCGGTGTAGAACACATTCGCGAATGCAGCTCAAGAAGCTGCCACATACGCTTGCAGTTGGAGCAGCCACGCGGAACACGCATTTTGCATGCCGAGAAATGGCGCACCAGCAACTCGATGCCCTTGCAGGCAGGAAACTTGCAAACAACCTGACTGCCCTTCAGTTTCTGATCCCAGGGGCCAATCGTCCTACAACCGTCTCTGCATATATGAACAAGAGCTTCCATAGCTTCATACAGCTGAAGATAAACCTTCTTTTCCTCCATCCTTTTAGCTCTTTCTTGCCTTCTCTGCATCAAATTCAGTTGTGAGAATGATGAGTATGAACCATGACAATATGTAGATGTGCAGCTATAAAATTTTCTGACAGCGGGTATAAGCATGCTAAGTGTGTGCGTCATGTGGAAGATCATACACATAACAATATAGATAGACGAGTAATTCGAACAACTGAGATGTTGCGAGGTGGAGTAACTAGTGATTAAGCCATTTTAGGATGCTCTGTTTCAGAGAACTCACTGTGTCCACTTCAACAAGAAACTCAAGAAGCTCTTGCTCCAGGCTTGGGTTGGCCCGTCTCATGACTTTCCACCCTTCTGACAGAGAGATGGTCTTGAAATCTCCAGTGATCATGCGAGTACACATGAGCGAGAGCCTTGGCGCGTCACAGAGTCTAGCCAGTTGTAGAACGTCCACCACGTTATCAGGAGCAAGAGAAAACCTCTCGAGCTGGTCGGTGCAGACGATCTTCAGCGATGGTACCGAGAAAACATGAGAGAGTACGAGCAAATGGAGGGCATATTTCTTCATCTCATCCTGCTCAAAGCTTCACCAGAGAGAAAACGGCACGAATGTCAAGGCTAGACTGTGTGAGTCAAAGAAGACCATACTGAAAACTCCGAAGAAACATAAACATTCAGGCATGAAGAATACAGTCCACATTCATACCGTGAAGAATACAGAAACCTGATGAAGACACGGGCTGCTTCAGATGGGACACCAGAAATCAGGATGTTTCTGAAACCATCTTCCACTCTAGCTTCTTCCAACATACTTCTTAGAACGGGAGATCTGATGCCCTGTAAAAGACGTGATCAAGATCTTCTTACATAAGATTAAAACCTGCCTCTGTTCTAATGAATGTGAGGCAGTTACAGGAAGGGAATCAGAAAACTGCACTCACAAGAATGCAGGAATGCGATAAAATCTCGCTTCCATCATCCGTCGATACGCGGACATCGGCTTGATATCCTTCCAAGAAAAGCCTGTTCCAGCAGTCCCGGACCTCCTCAGGGACATCATGAACACAACGAGCCTCTTTTGCATTCCTGGAACTTCTCTGCTTGCCATAAGAAGTTCCAGGTAATGGAGGTGGATCTGGCACGACTCTGGTGCCTGCCAAGGTACCGCAGTCGTAGACATCGAACGTGCTGTCGAAGAAGAGCTGTGAGGAGCTTGACTCCAGGGGCGCCATCAAGGTGTGCCTCCTGCTTTGACCCTGCAAGTCCAAATGATCAAGAGAGAAGAGAGCTGAAACCACAACCTACTCGAGTTTTTGTAGTACCCATACGGCAGCGCAAGTAGTACTTTCCTTGAAGGAAGGTTCAGGAAGAAGTTGTAATAAATAGATGGAAGAACCCAAAGGCATAACGTAAGGCAAGTGATTCACTGTTAATTACTCGATATCTTGGGCAAATAATAAATAAATAAATTAATGAGTACTGTATTTCTGAAGTTACTTCATACTACTAGTAATAAGTAATAGTGGGTTCAAGGAAAAGATGCACATAATTACATCCATGTTGTTTTTTTCCTGAACTCTGAGGGAAATTGTAAGAATTTGCTGCCCGGAAGAACATCACAAAGGCCATAAACCAGGGAATCAGACTATTTCTGAACTCTGAGGCGTTCCATGAGACTTCCACTCCCCAGCAAATTTCTAAACGGCTCTCAAATTTTGAGCTTATCAAATGATTCTCAGCTCAGATATTCTTCAGCTCCTCACTGAAGAAGAGCTATGGCTCCCAGGTCCTTTGGACCATCAGAGAGGGGAAACCGACGGGGAAGAAGGGAGACTCGAGAGGGGACTTGGACTGGAGCAAATCGCAGCTGCGTGCTCACCTGAGATCGTGCTCGAGTGGTCGGAGTCGCCGGAGTCTCTGTAAAAGCGACGACGGGAAGAGAAAGAAGCTGGGCTGCAGCACCACCACCGTCCCTTCAGTCTCCACTCTCGAAAGCTTTTGAAGCCTGCTTGGCTACCTTCCTGCTTGGCCACACGCCCACGCAGGCTGGGGGGAGGGGGCCACGTGCTGTGTGTGGCTGACACGAGTCCCCCACAGAAGGCCCGGCCCCGCATGTCACTGCCACGAGGCAGGTGCGTCTTCGGTGCCCGCCACGGCTGTGAAGCGACGAGAGGGCAAAAGGTAGGACGGAGGTGACTCACACATATGTCCTCACGTGGAAAGGACGCGCCGCCCGGGCCAGTAGGATCGCGCCACGTGGCCACACGCCGGCGCCGCCCGCAGAACGGACGACGCACACTTTCTCACTGCGCGGTGGCCCCAGTGTATGTAGCACATTTGTGTGTACTACGTGCCCACTGCCTCCGGAAAAGCAGACCTGGAAGGTGGGCCGGCCGGTGCCGTCCGCCCGTGTGGCGGTGGCCCCGCGCCCCGCGCCCCGCGGGTATGGATACGGAGGCCTACTTGTTTGTCCAAGTGGGAGGGAGAGAAAAGAGAAAGGTGTGGCCTGGCTCGGCCCAGCTCGCCGCCCCTCGTCCGCCCGTGCGTGCGTGCGTGCACGGCGGATGAACAGCTACCGATGAATAAACCGCCCTCGGATCTGCAGCAGCAGCAAACGCGCGTCAGTCAGTCAAAACGATGCATTATCCTATCCTATCGTCGCAGCAGTGGAAGAAGAAAAATACGTAATTCTGGGCGTTACCATTTGTCCCTGTGGAGATCCCGGACATACGTACGTCTCCTTTTGTATCTTCCGCGCAGGACGGGGACCCTCCCCCCTTGTCCCGTTCCGGAGCCAGAGGATTCCAGCGGGCGGCGAACCAGGCAGCCGTTTCGGCGGCGAGTTGAATCGAATCACACGCACGGCACGGCGCGGCTGCCATCACCCGCGACACACGCAGCGACAGCGACGGGCGGGTTATGTGCAGACGCCGAGGCGAACCGCTTGCTTGCCGGCGAGTGGAGAAAACAGAGGGTTCCCAACATTCCAAAAAAGACAGAACGGAAGAAGAGAGGGTCACAGGGCTTTCACGTGTCAAAAGCTTCAGAAGGAAGATTACATACACACATTTCCTTCGGTCGACGGGCCACGGAGGCAGGCGTTCTCACCAAAAAAATAGGTTCATTCGTCGTCGGGTTCCGCTTCCTCAGCTTGTGTGCCAAGCTTGACGATGTCCTCAACCAGGATCTTCCCGTCTGTGATGCAATCCAAGCACAAGACAGAGCAGTAGTATGTGTCAATACGGTCAAGCAATATCGAGACAGGGGTGCAGGCGTGCAGCTATCGTTGTTAGGTTACCTTTATCTTTGGAGAGGCTCCCGATGAGCTCCTCGATGCCTGAACTGTCCAAGTTGTGCTTCAGGTACGCGGCCGCGGCCGCCACCTCCTCCGACGTGACATTACCGGTCCCTTCGGGGAATCATCATGATACCACAATATAATATCGTGTCATGTTGATAATATATGGCACAAGATCTTAGCCTCATGTCGTCTAGACTTGTACAAAAGATCAAAGAGTTACCTGTCCAGAAGCTGCCAGCCATCACCAATGGCCGTGTCTACATCATCTATCTCCGTTTTCAGTTCCTTGAGCATGGCATTTATCTGCAAGAAAAAGCAGAACACACCAGATGTTACAGGCCAGAGATGGTTGGCCAAGATGAAGAAGCAGACTGGTAAATTATCAGGATAGTGGATGCTCATTAGAAACGGGAGAACCCCAAACTCATGCCAACCAAATTGGTTAAACTTCATTTTTGTTAACCCTACAGACCTGCTGCACTTTCAAAGATCTGATAAACTAATAAATACAGTAGTTCACATGAGCAATACCTTCCTCATGAGTGCCGATGATACTGAACTTCTAGCGGATTTACTCCCCTTCGCAGCTACGTATGCCTCATTGGCATCCTCTGTCGTAGAACCTTCACGTATTGAGTTGTACAGTTCTATCTGCACAAAGCAAAAATAATGTGTTTTAGAGAATGCGAGAAGGTTGAGATCGTCAGATAAAACCCACCTTTTTGCAGATAATAATAATGAGATGAAATTCACTAGAACATAGTGAACTGAATGCAACTGCTTAATTTTATTGTGGAAGGCTGAAGGCCCTGGTTAACCTTATTGTGCATAAGAAAATAATATGCGCTAGATTCACCTCTCTGTGCACAAGGCTTAGGAATTCTTGACGTTCCTTGCTAGTTGACTGCAAGAGAAATAAATCAACAAACAGAAAGTTCAATAACTATCTAGTAACAGGCATGTGCAAACAAATATTCTGTTGAAATCCTACCGATGCAGAAGACAAAAGAGCTAATGCCTGACTAACTTTGCAAAGCTCTTCCTGTTTCTCTAACATTCTCTTTCTTGCCAGATCACCAGCTTCCTTGACACTGAATTTATTGCACGCCTTATCTTTGTCTTCCAACTTCCCCATGTCCTCTTCTTCGTTTTCTTCTTCCTGCAACAAGTGTAAAGAAACTTTTCAAGCCAAAAAGGCGTCAGAGAATAGACAGAGAAAAAGAACAAGAAACATTAGTACTAGTAAACTCATCAATAGCAGTGGGCATAAATGGAAAATGGACTCCCCTGGCCCTACTACCCAACCTAGAGTAGTTAAGTGTGGAAGTAAAATCAACCCTTGTTAATACATGGCCTTTACTGGTACGAAATGGGCCACTTCAAATAAGTTCATTGCTCCGACTCAGAATACGATTAATCCGGCATTTGGAACTGATATGCCTTTAAAAAGGTAAACTGAAGTAGAAATAATGTAACTCCCAAGTAAACATTAGATGGCTTAGATGACCTTGATAAGTTTATCTTGCATTTTCAAGAACTCCAACTTCCTCTTCCTAGCTGAAAGAGCATCTTCAGATGGCAAGCTAAGACCCACACTACCGAATATGTTGTCAGGAAGGGATGATAGTGTAGCTGCAACATCCTCAGGCTTCATCTTGCCAGAAAATGTGAAGGCTCTACAAAAATTATTATAATCAGTCGATGAAACAGGGCACCTGCCAGCTTTACACAGTTCATATATTTGTCACACGGTACATTATTTAGAGAAATAAATAAATCAGAAAATTTCAGTCACCTAGATAGTATAAGGAGAGAAGATGGCACGTCACAGTGGAGAGACAGGTCCAACCAATCTTGCAGCTGAGCAGAGGCACAAGAAAGTAAGCAAACACATTCTCATCAAGTGATAAAACCATCAACTATTGACTAGTAACCATTGTTGAATAGAAAGTGACTACATGCATCTATTGTATAATAACTACTATTTGTATAATAACTGGAGAAGTTATGAGATCACCTCTTCACGCATCTCTTCTACTGGAAGCAAACCAAGGTGGCCTCTCTCCCTGCAGGCCTGACGGAGTTCATCTTCACTGAGAGAGGCTACACCTTCTCTCTGTATTAATATATCGTCATCTTTTATACTAACCAAAAAAAAGGCAAGTTAGCAACTTAGCTTTAGCTCTAATGGCCCATTTCTACAAATTTATGACTGTCAGAACCGAGTAATCAATATACTGGATGTTGGGATGACAAGAGGAACGTATCTGTCATACCAACTTGCAAATGTAACTCTACAATAACCAGGGTATCACACACGAACATGCTACTATAAACACCATGTTATGTGAAGTATAGATACACTCACCATTTCAGTTTTCTTCTGAGCATGAAGCGCAAATAATTGTTTGTCCCATATGGCTGGATCCCCATATACTTGCACATATTTACTAAACGTGGCCTGCAAGGTTATTATGACATGAACCTAAGCATCATTATATATGAAGAGAAAAGGCACAAATGAAAAAGCGTAAGTACAACAAAATAACCTGCTCATATTATCCAAGGTTAGTTCATCACTGAATAACTTCGCAAAACCCAATATTTCACCATTATCAACATATGAACCAGTCCTTACCTAACCATTGAAATCTCACATAAGTACCGAGTGATCCAAGTCATGCAGAATAATAATGTACTGTAGTAAACATGAACCAATAAATGGTGACATATGGGGAAGTCTAATACTTTCTTAATGAACTGCTCAATATCCTCTGCCCTTTGCTTATTCTCTCCATTACGTGTAAACTTCACTTCTTTCGCCATTTCCTTCACGATGTCCTGTAGAAACTTGGCATATTCCATCCTTGCATTGAGCTTCCTTTTTAGTGCCTCCTACCATTGGTCATGTCACAATAGACAGTAAAGTATCACGGTGTTTCTTCAAAAAAGCATGCCATTATTTGTTTTAAAATAAATAAACAGGATGACATAAATATGATGTGTCTTCTGAACAAACGGAAGTAAAAAGAAAATTGTAAGTAACTATTATCTGTTCCCTGGTACTAGTGTTTAACCACCTAGATTTCCATCCGCACGGTTCTTTCATTTGTGCTACAATAGTTGCTCTCAGAATTCAGAAGAGAACAACATCAGTTATAGTGGGCACACTCCACATACCATACCTGTTCTTTCATCCTGTCCTTGAATGTTGAAGGTTGTATGTTTGGGAACAGCCTTAGAAACACAGGCAACAAAAGTTCCATGAATGGGACTACGACAAAAACCGAAAAGGGGACCAGCTTGAATATGTCTGCAGTTGTGCGGGTCAGCTGGCTTCTCTCTCTTCTAGAGAGTCTTTTCCCATTGGCTAGCTTCAGCAGTAATCTGGACGAAATCCTAACATCTAGCCACAGCAGTCGCAAGCCAAGCCAGTAGTGCTGCAAGGCTGAAAAGAACTCGTCCTTCTTGTGACTGAAATTAAAGAGTCCAGTCCAATCAGCACTAAGAACAAGTAGTACTTCCTGAGGAACAATATTCAGTAACTAATCTGAAATTCTGAATCAGAGCATATTAGCTAGCTAGATGTATGGTTACATGCTCATGGAAGCGACTCCTTCAATTGCAGGACCAATCACAGGAACACTTGCCCAGAACTTCTGTTTCACAGACGACTGTTCTTGATTATTCATTTCGGGTTTGGCTTTGGCAGGACCTAGCTCTACTGCAGAGTCCACAGAGTCTTCCATTGATACGTCTTTCTCTTGATGTCTGTCTTGATCGTCCTCCTGTTCATTGCCACTGTCAAACTCGGGTCTTCTAGCTGCATTAGTGCTTGCAAACCGAAGAGTCTGCCACATAGCACCAGATCGCAACGGTAAAATAACTTTGTGCCTTCCTTTCCGAGAAGCGCCGTCAACTAAACTGTGTAACAGCTGATGTTTATCCAAGCTTTCCAATCCAGCCCCTTTATTAGTTGTATGATCTGAAGCCGACTTCCCTGAATGGACATCACCTGACATGCCATTATTACCAAGAATGTTAAGACTGATGGTAACAGATGTTGGGTTCTTCTGGCAGCTCAATCTCCATATGATACAGTTTCTTCCTCGAATGATCGCTTTTGAGCCCATTTTGCTAGAACGATCGACCAACTGCAGAAGAGCAAGATAAAACTTCAGATGATTTCAGACATTAATGTTCACATGGGCGATGAGTCCCAGCAGTATAACAGTATTCCACGCATCAAATGACATCACTGAATATCATGATCTGAAAAAATTCCGGTAAGACAGTGACGAGCATACGGTCCTTAAACCAACATAGACCCTCAGGTATGTTATGTGAGTGTTTTCAGTGCAGTTTTCAGATAAAAGTAACCCGGCGTTAGAAACCACATGACTGACAGGGAGCAGCAGAAATACAATCAGTTTGACGACATATGTTAGGAATGAGTGACTCTGAAGTCTGAATTGCTTCGATTTCCCAAGTTCTCACAACAATGGACAGAGACAGACATACTGAAATGGTAGGCACGCATGCATTTCTAACTGAACTGAGCACACGCGGTCTCTAGCTTACAGCACACTGCTACACGCCTGACGCCAGAGGCAGAGCAGCATATACTCCGTATAAAGTTAGTACAAAGTTGGTCATCTATTTTGGAACGGAGGGAGTAGTACCGTACACGATTCTGCACTCAAAAGTTCAAATGCGGAAGACAACGACGTCACCTCCTCATCTCGCCTTGGTCAGCTAGCGGCGGGCAGGTGCGGAGGGAGTGCGCGGTGGAGGAGCTCGCGCGCTGCGGCGGCGCGGCCTGGGAAGGAGCGGCTTGAGGAGGAAGGAAGCACGTGAGTTGCTAGGTCTTTTTCTCCGTCCCGGGATGGGAGATGAGGAGAGGTGGCGGCGGTGGGCGGCAGCGTGTCGGCTACAGAGATAGGCACGGGAAGAGCGGTGGCGCAAGTTTTTTTTTTTTGAGAAATCTCGCCTTCTTTACTGCTCAATAATTAAAGGTACAATGTTTTGGTCATGAGGAGACCCCAACCAAACATGACGACCTACACCTAAATTACAACCAAACTTGACGAGATTATGTGCTTCGAAATTAAAAACTCTACGTTCATGAGTGAAAGTACATGAAATCATATCATTTTTCCTAGCAATTATTTCCTGGATGATGGCACCATGATATCCTCCCGACCTTTGCTTAATGTCCTTCACCACTTTCTCACAATCTGAAGCAACGTGCATCATCTGAATTCCCAGGTCCTCTGCAAGTGCAAGAGTTTCTCTACACGCAAATGCTTCGAGAAGAGTCGGGTCAATAATACCTGCATACACAACAAGAGAAGAGCCCAGGTAAAGCCCGGTGCTATCCCTGCATACTGCTGCTGCCACTCCACAATGGCCATGCCGACCTACAGCTCCGTCGACATTGATCTTTGCTTTGGCCCCCATCGGAGGCAGCCACCTCTGGACTTCTGCCACCCTAGGACCCGAGCTCGCATCAGGAACCCTGCTTGTTGCTGATTTATGCAGTCCTCGCAAATCCATCAAATATGAGTTAATTAATGAATTTGTTTGACTTGGGCTCTGAAAAATAGCTTCATAGACTGCTTTCCGTCTTGTGTACCAGATAGACCATAGGGTAACAACCATAGTTGTAAACTGGTCATGGCTCAACGACTCCTGCATGTCGAAGAGAAAGTTCTTGGCACCCGGCTCCTGATTATCTCCCATACACTGCACCACCTCTGAATCTGACAAGGCCCAAATACAACGCGCCATGGTGCAACTGATTAGTGCGTGTCTCCAAGAGTCTTCCCTCCCACACAAAGGGCATGCATCAACCGTAGACATGTTCCGTTTCTTTAGCACATCTGTTGTCGGCAGTGAGTGGCGTGCCAGTCTCCACAGGAATATTTTCACTTTAGATGGAACCGAGAACCTCCAAAGCATAGTCCAATCTTCCTCCTGTCTTGAGTTATTCGACGCACCACTTCTCCCTTCAAGCCAGTCTTCCCGCTGCATTTTGGTTTTGATAATGAATTTGTATGCAAAGCTAATAGAAAAAACACCCTTCCTATCTGGATGCCACGCCCAAAAATCCTCCATATTCCGCGTGCACACCGGAATTTTTAAAATAATGTCCGCATCGACAGGCAGAAATACATTACGGATGTAGTTCACATTCCATTGTGCTGTAGCTGGAATTAACAACTCTGAAACTTTAGATGGAGGATCAGCCACACGACATAAAAATGGTCTTAGTGATGATTCTTTTGGTAGCCAATTATCTGTCCAAATATCCGGTGGCGCAAGTGGAACCGACTAACTGCTAGAGAAACTGATAACTTCGCAAATCGTGGCCCAATTCACTGACCTCAGCCCATGGGCCAGGTCATGCCATGGGTCTTTTACCTTCACTGACTCGATGCAAGCGAAATGGATCCCAAATGTAGAGTGAGTGAGTGTGGCGCGGGTCAGTTGGGCCGGTTACCGTTTAACTTAACGTTCTGCCAATTCAAAAATCAGTGGCCCGGTCACACCGGATGTCCAGTGCTCCCTGAGCCACCAGAAGTCTGGTCACTACGGCCGTCCGGTAAAGGTAAATTTAGGACAGTAAAATAGAGGCTAAACCGAGCTCTCCTTTTAGCATTTCTGGTCATCCATTTTCACGATCTGAACGTTTTTAGCCATCTGATCTACTGTCCTAAGGGGCTTCTGCTCCAGAAGAAAAAACTAAGCCCTGTGGTGAACGTTTTTAATCTTGCCATGCTCTCAAAACAGTGCTGGCGGCTGATAGAGGACCCAGAGTCTCTTTGTGCCAGGATTCTTAAGGCGAAATATTATCCTAACTGTAGCTTACTCCAAGCAACACTAAAGAGTGGCTCATCGTTCACCTGGTAGAGTATTATGAAAGGGTTGGAAAACTTCAAGTTGGGATATATCTGGAGAATTAGAACGGGGGAAAGAGTGAATATATGGTCTGACCCTTGGATCCCAGTCACTCTGTGCATTTTAAAACCGAACCAAAAAACCATACCAAAAATAAACCGAACCGAACCGATTTTTTTGTTTTTATGGTTTCTGGTTTCGGTATGGTATGAACTTTTCATACCGATTTGAACTTTGGTTTTTATGGTATATACCGAAAAACCGAATGGTTAACCGAGTAAACCGAAGTAAAAGATAAATTTATATTTCTTGAGATGAACAACCGTACAAGTTGTCATTTTTCTTGTACATGAGTCAAATTCACTACTAAGCACCAACATTTTTCTTGTAACATTGTCATTTTTCTCTTTTTAAAATGCTAAGCACGTCCATAACCATCAACAGATGAATCAATGCATGCATATATACTTATATATATAGTCATATACTATTTGTGTAAAATAGAATGTGTTTTGAGTCATAAATTTGCAAATTATTATTACGTCATTTTCAAATTCGCGTCAACTTTGGTTTTTATGGTATATACCGAAACCATACCGAAATAATTTGGTATATACCGAAACCGAACCGTATTTTAATTTCATACCGTATTTACCGAAGTATTAATACCGTACACACCGAAAAACCGTATAAACCGAACCATGTAAACCGAATAAACCGAACGCACAGGGCTAGATCCCAGGCAGTGTAGACAGAAAAGTGATTTCAGTTAGAGGACATTCGGTACTAACTCATGTCAGCGAATTAATTGATCCTAGTACAGGAACATGGGATGAAGAGCTAACTGGATCAATAATGAACCCTATGGACGTGAGGAGAATTATGCAAATACCAATTGCAATGAATGCTTTTGACGACTTTATTGCTTGGCATCCAGAGGAATGGAACATTTTTAGTCAGATCAGCTTACAAAGTTCAATGGTATCGATCTTTCAGATCGCATGCACACAATTCTGTCTGTCCAAGTGGATCACAAAAACCGGAGTTCTGGAGTAAGCTTTGGAAACTTAATATTCCACTTAAAGTCTCGATTTTTTGCTGGTGGGCTCTGCACGGAATCATCCCTCTAAAGTTCATACTCATGAATAGGCATGTTGGGTCGGCTGACTCTTGTCCGATATGCCATGGAGCTCCTGAGGACATCAAGCACCTTCTCTTTGATTGTATATCTGCTAGAGAACTTTGGAGGGGCTTAGGTATACTAGAGATTGTTGAAAAAGCAAAAGAGACTGACCGCTCAGGATCGGTGGTCTTGGAACAATTGATTCTGGAGGAGGAGAGATCGCTAACCTTGAAACCCAATCTGAATATAAATCAGATCATAGCAGTTGGGAGTTGGTATCTCTGGTGGATCCGACGACAACATACTCATGATGGAACTCCACCACCGCATGTGAGGTGGCCCATGTCGGTCTTAGCCATTACAAACAATTTTCAACAAGCAAACTCAAGAAACAGCGAACCGAGAGAGCAAAAATGGATAAAGCCCAACCCAAAGTTTGTCAAACTAAATGTTGATGCTTCCTTTTTTATAGATGAAGGGTCTGGGGCCTCGGCGGCAGTAATCAGGGATGAAAAAGGTAATTTTCTGGCAGCCCAATGCAAATATATACCGAATGCGCTTGATGTTGTCTCTTCGGAAGCTTTGGCAATGAGGGATGGCCTCATATTTGCTAACTCACTTGGATTCAACCGGGTTGAAGCTGAATCAGATTCATCTATTGTGATTGAGTATTGTTCGGGACAAACAATTTGGAGGGATGCTGCAGCAGCAATCTTCGCACAATGCGTGGATGTGTCTTATTTGATTGGGAAGGTTATCTTTAAACACTGTGTTCGCTCCGCGAACCAAGTAGCACATGTGCTAGCTAATTATGCTTTTTGTAATAAATCTTGTAACACTTGGACTGACGAACCTCCGTCTTGGCTCGTTTCCAAGATATTGAACGATGTAATTCCTATTTACGTTTAATAAAACTAGCCATGATGGCCTTCCCTCAAAAAAAAGCCCTGTGGTGAACTGGGCCGTTTCTCGAAACCCAGTTACGAGCACAGTCTAGTAGTCCAAGCCGATCTGCCCTTCTGCTCGCTCACAAAAGAGGAACAGATCGATCAGCGGCTCGACGCTCGTCGTCTCCTCTTCTATCCTCTTCCTGCGTCGCCGACATCAACGGCCCCCATCACCATTCCTCTCGTCCACCCTTATTCTAGGGTTGTAGCGGATCCAGCAACACGGGATACAAAGGAGCGGACGGGCTGCGTCCATCCAGCCTCGATGCGAGGCATGCAGATCGACCGGAGGTGAATTAGAATGGATCGGGGAGGTCGATACAGAGGATGCGGACTGGCGCTCGATAAAAAGGATTTTAGCGGCCTGCGATGGGATCCAGCCGACACACTGTCTTCTGAGGGCATCTCCAATGGGGAGGGAGATGCTTATGCCGGCGCTTAGTGCAAAAAAATACGTTTAGCGTCTATGCTGGAGTCTCTGGTAGCATACAGTCGCTACTCGAACTGAAAAATTAACGTAAAGGTCCGCTAACATCGGCTGCCTACCTTTGCTCTGACGCTAACGAAAAACAGGGAATAGGCCAGGATTTTGTTGTAACGGCCAGGAACCAGATCCTGGTGCCGACGTTGGCGCCCAGCATTGTAAATACTCTGAGTGGACCGCCAAGAGCGACGCGGCATCCTACCCCTACCAACGACGTGGCCGTGGCCTTCCTCATCCATCGGAGGCGCTCAATCATCTACTCCCTCCGTTTCTAAATACAATTCCTTTTACAGATTCCACTATGAACTACATACAGATGTATATATCCCGCAAAAAAAAAATACATACAGATGTATATAGACATATTTTAGAGTGTAAATTCACTCATTTTACTCTGTATGTAGTTTTTTATTGGAATATCTAAAAAGATTTATATTTAGGAAAGGAGGGAGTATACACTAAGCCCTCCTGTGCCCCAACATGCATTTTGGGCAAGCCCGTGTGTGAGCTGGGCACTTATGTTATTAAATGTAAGAAAATGTTCGGGATATAAAAAAATTCTTAATTTCGAAAACTGTCCATGGATTTAAAATATGTTCCGAATTTCAAAAGATTGTTCCCCTATTCAAAATATGCTCGAGATTTCATAAAATGTTCATGAACTCAAAAATTGTTAATGCTCGAGATTTCATAAAATGTTCATGAACTCAAAAATTGTTAATGAATTGAAAATGGTGAATATAAACAATGTTCCCAGATTAAAAAAAATGTTCATTGATTTAAAAAAATCGATGATTTACAAAATGTTCATGAACTCCAAAAATGTTGGGAAAATTCAAAAAAGTTCACCTATCCAAAAAATGTTCATAGATTCATAAAATAATATTTGTCGATCCAAGTTTTTGAGAAAATTTCAAAATTAGTTCCCAGGTTTCAAAAACATGGTCGTAGATTTAAAAAAAATCATGAATTCAAAATGTTTACTAATTTAAAATAATATTCACGATTTCAAAAATCACTTATGGTTTCGAAAAATCTTTGAAATTTTAAATAATGTTCCTGATTTAAAAAGATATTTATGAATTAAAAAATTGTTCCAGAACGAAATGTAAAAATTAAAATAATATAAAAGAGAAAAAAAATAAAAAAAGAAAAAGAAAAGAAAAGAAAAAAAGAAAAATGTTAGACTAAACGAGAGAAATGACACAACCTTTTGTTTTTAGACTAAACACACTAAACTTTATTGGTCAACTTGAGTATGTTTAGACTAAAATAAAACCAAAAACATAACACAACTAACCGGAATAGGGACTCTCCTGTATGAAGCCTACTTGGGTCGGCCCAATATGAAACCTAGGGATCGCAGGGTGCGCGTTACCATGGTATTTACCGTGGTACGCGAGAAATAGGAGTTGTGGACCGTGTTTCCACGCTAGAAAAATCCGCCCTTTGATCTTAACACTTGACGACGATGGTCTATCCCTGTCCAAATTCGAGAAAAATAACTACAAATCGGTTATCTCCGAGCTCGATCTCATTGAGGCCTCGTTTGCTAGCCAGGGTTTGGGGAGGTTTACAGGGGATTATCCTCGCGAGGCTCAAAATCCCCATGAATCCCCGAGTCGTAATTTGGTAGGGGTTTGGAAGAGGGCACCCCATGTGATCCTCGAAATTTCCCCGTGATCTAGGTGCTTGAGAAGCCCCGAGGAATGGAGGGGGAAAAGAAGAGACGAACTAAAAGAGGATGGGAGGAGGGTGCGGCCACCTGCAGACTGTTGTCCCTTCTCCAGCTGAGTCTTTCACCAGAGGTACGTCTCCACTGCCCCTTCCCCTCCATTCCCCTCGCCCAGGGTTCTCACCTTCATTCACCATGGTTGCCATCTCCTACGAGGTCCAAACCTTCGTTCGCCTTCTTTGGTAGAGGGGGATTTCCAACCCCAAAGGGGACTTCAGGGGATTTGCAAAAAGAGGTTCGTGACTGCTGGTGTTTTTCTCAAGCACCCCATGAGATGCTAATTTTCATCACTTGGTAGCCTATTTTACATCGTGCCCTATCCTTCGAGTAATTTTTTTTCGCATGTACATCATCTTTTTGAGATGATCAAAGTAAGAAATGAGATGATAGGATTTTTTTTCTATTAGGTATGAGTAATGTTTTTTCTCTCTTGAAAATATGAAGGATATGAACCAATCCATCAATCCTGCATAGGACTAGGGACCCATTCCTATAAAGTAAAGGACTAAGGGCATCTCTAGTCGATCGCCTGAACACGATAGAGGAGGAAAAAAGATATTTTACTCCTCTAACCGGCACCTAGGCGAAGTATTAAAACCATTAGAGGAGTAAACAATTTACTCCTCGCCCGAAAAATTGGCCCACAGAGGCGCCTAAATATACTAGCCCCCGGCGCGGCAGAGTAAACCCCCCCCCCCCTCTTCTCCCACCCGCGCGACCACCATTTCTGCCGTTTTCGTCGCCACCGATGACCCCCACTTCGGCTGGAAAATGGGCAGCCAAGACCCATCCGCCACCCGGTCGGCGCATCGCCGCCAGAACCCACTGTTGTGCGCAGCCAAAAAAAGGTTCGGGACAAAATCTCTTGTCCGGTCCACCACCCCGGCAACTCCTGTGGTGGTGGTGATCTCTTTGGCGAGGATGGAGTTTGAGTTCATTCATGTGTTTGGTTGGGCTCGATCCGCGACAAACAAACTTCCTATGATGTGGTGATTTTGAATCAAACTTGATCGATGTGATGCCTTTTGAACTATACATGTTTAAATTTGAAATCTTGATCCGTGAAACCATATGCTTGTTAACGTTTGATATGTTATGCATGTATATCTTGAAATATTTGAATGATTGATGATGTATTGTGCAATTGTTTGAAATTTATGCGGCTAGTCTAAAAGAATTGATGATTTTTTTTTACTCCTCTAACTTTACGGGATGGGCTATCATCCAGTTTTAGAGGAGTAAAATTTTACTCTTTAAAGATACTTGGCGGTTTGCTCCTCTAAACTTTAGGGGAAAGTAATTTTCCCAGGGGAATTCTATCATATGAAATTCCTCTAAAATTCCTGTAAACTAGAAGAGACCTTAACTTAAACGGCTGAACCCATCTGGAACTAGAACCGAATAAAACATACAGAAACGCTAAAAAAACATGGGATCGACTAAAAAAGGTACAAATCATTCCTCGACCGAAACCAATGTGAAAGTAACAACGATAACACGAGATGATCAGATCCTTAGCTTAAACACACAGTGTAAAAATACTAGCTGAAACACATCAACACTCACTTCCCACACTACACATGCATGTTGATCTGTGTCCGGCGGAAGGCCGGACATCAACTTTGAAGACACAGCCTAACAATTTGCGCACAATGCCTACTGCTACCACGCATCAACTAAGTCACTCGACCACATAAGTACTAATCAGTCTCCGCCGGCCGGTTGGCTAACAGGTAACAACTCGGCGCTCTACTCCCCGTGGACGGCGACCCATCCGAAGTCGAGGTGGGCGGCGGCGGCGGTGAGGGCGCAGACGACGCGAGCCACGCCCAGGGAGACGGGCCCCTGCTCGCCGAGGAGCATGTCGGCGACGGCGTCGAGGGCGAGGAAGATGCAGAAGGCGTTGAGGCCGAGGGCGAGCAGCACCCCCCCGCGGAGCAGCAGCCTCTTCCAGCGTGCGAAGTGCATGATCCTCCCTCCGTTGGCGGCCGGCACCGCCGTGACGACGCCGAGGACCAGCCAGGCGGCCAGCAGGGTGGGGGCGTAGAGCCGCCGCCGGGTGGCGTCGCGCTCGCCGCCGCCGGTCGCCAGGATGAGCGTGGCCGGGAGGAGCCACAGGAGCGGCTTGCGGGACGCGTCGCGGAAGGCCATGGCGGGCGAAGCTAGCTAGCTTGCTGGTGCGAGGCTGCGAGTCTCCCTCTGCTTTCGCTCGCTCTGTCAACTTGAACCTAGGCAAGCTGGGAATCTGCGTTGTTGCTGGGTACTGTGAGCATGCATACGGTAGGGTAGATTTATAGTAGCCCAAGCCACAACGGTGCGCAAGCTTGTTAAGGCTGTCCGTAATGGGAGTATCATAGGTAGTATCATGCATGCCAACTAAGCAATTTTGATGAAGTGGCATAAAATTAAATGAAGAAAGAGAGATACATTTAGTCCGAGCTATATGAAGGTGTTCCCGCCAATCAAGTTTATGTATCTCGGGTTCAACAGCCTCTTGTCGAGCAAGTGAACCTCCGTGTGCTTGGCCTTTGGGTGGCTGTCTCCGTGCCCGCCGGCCATGCTACACCAGGTCTCATTGAACAAGACAAACCCCGTTCGTCTGGTCAAACTCCTGTTAGCCATGCTCATGCACCGTTGTTGGTTGCCCCCACAAGTTCGCCTGCTATATGTAAATGCTCCTGCGCATATCACCTTTGGCCTCTGCCAATGTTCTTTTTTTGTGAAACAATCTGCCAAGAACTGAGACCGAGCCTTTTTACCCGCTCCACCTCCACACACTGCTGCTCCGTCTGTGCGTCCACCACGCTTTTGACCGCCTTGACCGATGCACAAAACGCGCAGCGCCTGCTCTTCTTTCACACTCTCGGCAACATGCATGCTACGCGGGAAAACGATTGCTGTGTGGAGAGATCGGAGAAGATTTACCCGCTGCTTCCCTCCGGCTGGGTACTGCGCCGACGCCTGCGTTTCCTGGTTCCACCTGCAAGATGACCGGGTTCAGCACAACACAGCACGGCACGGCTGCATGCAGGGTGGGATGGTGGACAGCATGGTCGCACCATGCGATTTTGCTCTAAAGAAACACTTTTCATAAGACGAAATCATCATTTAAGAATACCGCTTGCAAATGGTTGTCATCGGGGAGTTTTAGTGTGTTTTTTTCCCACAGGACGGAGGGATGGGGAGGGCGTGTGCTTTATTTTTCCGCGAGATTCAAATTTCAAAATAAAATATCTTGCGAACCTAGGGTTCAAACTATAAACCATTTTTATTGAGATCTCATGTCAATAGATTTTGATGGTTTTTTTTATTGTAACTTGTACTCTAAAAGATACTAACATACATGTAATCGTACTATAAAAGATAACATATATGTAATCCACAGGGTAACACTACTTTCGAGACCGATCTATATAGCCTTTAACATTACTCCAGTTAACATTGAATCGTTATTTGGGACGTGATTAGCTGGGGTTGATCATATTACCGCGGCTCGTATTCGGATTGCAATATGTGCGCTTATATGGGCTATATGGAATTGCAGGAATGATATGATTTTTAACAGACAACATACTTTAACTTTCTTGCAAGTCATCTTCAGAGCTACCGCATAGATCTGTACGTGGTCCTTACTCACTCCTACGAACTCCAGGGAGCCTTTGGTTACTGGGTGCAACCTGTGGGAGATGGTAGCACGTGCTATATTCAACCCACTGGTGGAAAAAGGGCCTTTGGTCGCGGTTCGCAACTGCCATTAGTCGCGGTTGCGCAACCGCGACCAAACAGGCGCGACTAAAGGCCCCCCCTTTAGTCGCGGTTGCTTAAGAACCGCGACTAAAGGCCCGTCCACGTGGGCGCCAGGCGGCCGTCGGGGCGGAGGACCTTTAGTCGCGGTTCTTCTGGCCAACCGCGACTAAAGGCCGCCGCAGGTTTAGGGTTTTAGCCCCCCCTAAACCTGTTTTCTGTTTAATTTGTATTGTTTTATTTCTTTTGTGCTTTATTTTAATTTTGAAGGAGTATCACATATTCTACGGTACTACATACATGCATATGAATGTACAATTTCAAACAAATTTGAAATTAGAACCAAAAAGAATTCAAGAGGAATATACAATATATATTCAATATCATCGGATGACCATATACAATTTTGAACAAGTTTCCATACATAATTTAATGCATATAAAGTTCTACGTCCTCGTAATGGTGTTCTCCTTTAGGATGGAGGACTTCCCTCCTGAACCATCCAGCTAGTTCCTCTTGAAGTGGTCGGAAGCGAGCTTCTGGACTAAGCATCATCCGGAGGTTATTCCTCTGAGCATTGGTATCACTCGGAACCCGCCGCTCAGAGGTGTATCTCCGGATCATCTCACAGACATAGTATGCACATAGATTGGTCCCCGCTGGCTGAATATCCTCACCATTCTTAGCCTTTGACCTTTTGAATTCTAGCTCTTTTTTGAATTCACCGACCTTTGTATCTACGAACCGTCTCCAAACCCTACGAGGCAAAGAAAATTAAATGAACAAGAGAGTCATTAGTTACTTGATATTAGGAAATGAACGAAATAGGCCGATCGATATAGAGCGCAAATGAATGAAAATAATTACTTCTGCAACATTCTTCTCATGCCGCCCCAAAGCTTTGGATCCTTATTCAGAGAGTCGTGGACGAGACATTCTGAGGTGTCAACTTTAATTACTAGCAAAATCCAGTGGAACCTGCGGACACGATACATGCACAGTACGTCATGCATAACTCATCGATTAGCCGGCCACATACCATGCATGGAGTAAACAAAAGAGAATGTGCTCAAGACAGAAACACTCACCCAAAATGGTAAGGAAATAGAATATCACTTTTGAGTTCCTGCTTTGTAAGAAACTGCCACAGGTCTGCCTCCATGTCGGCGGGGTGATGCTCCAACACATATCCATTAACGATGTGTGGGTCAATGAACCCAACATCATGGATGTTCCTTACTCTGCATTCCTTAATCTTCATTCTGCATGTATAATAGCGGACACAACAATATAGTTAGGACATATATATAGTGCAGGCAATATGAACGAGATGGGGTAGAAATAAATCACTTATAGAACGTAGCAACTGATGATAGATTTGTCGAGCTCGCGCAGATTGAAAAGCTGGAACAATTCACTCAGATGAATTTGTACATAGTAATGTTTGAAGTGATGCTCATATCTAACTTCCGCATAAATATATTCTTTGGCGTTTCTATTTTTTATGTAACCCTTGTACCATTTCAGCAGACCTTTCATTTGTGGAGGTAGATCCTCTTCCTGCGCAGGCTCGACGAGAGGCCCATTCTTCACATATGTAATTACTACCTCCTTCACTGGCGCCTCATCAAGGCCTAACAGTTCACGAAGAGTAATACCTAAGTTGGCCGCTTGTTCTCTGGCACTCGTTACAGTCAATCCATGTGCTGCCGCAGCTGCTATGATATCGGGGTCATCCGGACCGGCGGCTTTCACTATAAGTGGGGCAATCGATTGTTTACTTTGTTCCTCGAGCTGGGCAACTCGTTTCCCGCTTTTTTTACTTTCTAATTCCGTTTTCTCGGCCTCCTCCAAGGCTTTGTTCTCCTGGTTCTCCGCCCGCTCTTTCTTCTCCTTCAACATGAGTGCCTGCCTACGAAGTTCACGTGCATAGTCGTCAGGCAGATTCTTCGCGGCTTGGGACGGTGTGCTCAAAAATGACTTAGCCCACTTCTTTTGCTCATCAGAAAATACTAGCTTGGGCTCGGGCTCTCTTTTCTTCTTGTAGTCCGCCTTCCATTTCTCATGATCAGCAGCCGCGGCCGCGGCAGTTTCCTCGGCACTACGTTCCCAAGGCCTTGTGGGGAGAGGCTTCAGTGATGGCTCCGGTACCTTTGTGGTCTTAGGTACATAAGGGTCCGGGTTAATAATCCAGGACTGCTTCTGCTTCTTTGCCGGAGGTGGATTGGGGGGCGGCGTCTGATCACCCGCCGGACGAGGACTGGGGGGCGGCGTCTGATCACCCGCCGGACGTTGTGGACTGGGGGGCGTCGGCTGACGTGACGGAGGTGTAGGTGAACCGCCACCACCGTAGGGGGGTGGACTTGTTGTCCTTGGCGCCTCGCCTGGAAACTTGATAAACTTCTTTTGCCACAGAATGAAATGGCGCTTGACATCTCCAAGTCTTTTCTCCCCTTCAGGTGTAGCAATGTCAATCTCCAGGTCCTCAAACCCTTGGACTATGTCCTCCACCGTGACACGAGCATAGCCATCTTGAATGGGGTTGTTGTGGTGGAGTGCTCCAGGTAAACATGGTAAAGCACTGCCGATGGCTACCTTCATGGACATGTTCCCGATAGGATAATACAGATGACATTCTTTCATCTCCTTTATATCGTCCACGGGGTAGCGAGGAGGCTCCGGTGCAGTAATTTCGACCACCAGAGGCTCTGGTGCAGTAATTTCGACCACCAGAGGCTCCGGTGCAGTAATTTCGATCGTCGGTGCATCTGCACCAGCCGATGGGGCCTCCGTGGAAGCCACACTGCTTCTCCGCTGCTGGCTTCTGAGATCCGCTGGATGATCTTCATGCTGCGCCCGAGCTGCATCTCTTTCGGCTACTAGTACACTCACGGTTTTCTTCATCACATCCATTTCCGATGCCAACCGCGCCACAACATCTGCTTCCCGATCCATCTTTCTCTTCCGGCTTCTGTAACCGTACGGGTCATCGTTCTCGGGGAACCCTATTTTCCACGGAATGTGCCCCATGCCTCGTACACGTCCTCCGTGTTTAGGATTCCCGAGGGCTTTTGTCAGCGCGTCGTTCTCTCTGTTGAACTTGATCTTCCCCTCTTGAGCATCCCTCATTGCGTCAATAAGGGCTTGGGTGGGTTTAATTATTTTGCCCCAGTAAACACACTCCCCTGTCTCCGGGTTCAGCGTTCCCCCATGCCCGTACCACCAGCTTTTGGCCCTTGGGTCCCATCCCTCCGTACCTGGACGGATTCCTCGCGCCCTCAGCTCGTTCTCCATCTTCTCCCACCTAGGCTCCCAAAGGCGATACCCTCCTGGCCCCATAATATGATTGTACTCCTTCTTAGCCGCATTTTCCTTATTTTTTTTGATATTTGAATGAACTGCTCCGATTTCTTTTGCTTCACAAATTCTGGCCAATCATGTTTCAGTTTCTCATATTGTCCTTTGAAATCCGGAGTCTTGTTCTGCTTGACAAAGTCATGGGCTAGATTTTGCTTGAATTTCCGGAATGCGTCGGCCATCTTATGAAGAGCGAACTGTTTGACTAGCCTCCTCCTCTCCTTGTTTTCCTCAATCTTGTTACCCTCCTCATCGAATTTGTTGTATTTCGGAGGTAGAACGAAATGTTCCATAAGCTTCTTGAAGCAATCTTTTTTTGTTCTCTTATCGACAAAAGTGAAACCAGCAATTCGTGCCTTCTTTGGCTTATTCCACTCCTGGACGGTGATCGAGACATTGTCTCTAACAATGGCTCCGCATTGGTTGACAAACTTGGTGGCGTTCTTGCGGGGCTCCAGCGGCCTGCCGGTTGCACCGTCGACAACCTCGATGGTGCATGTTTCTCCTTGTTTCATCGTCTTGGTTGCGCCACGCTTTGACGACGTACTCGATTGTTTCGACGATCCGGCCGAGGGCTAAAATAAGAAAGAGAGTCGCGCGCGTTAGTACACACATATTTATTCAAATCAGTTAGTTTGTATCACCAGAGGCTCAATGTATATATATATACCTCGGCGCCGGAGGTGGTTGCTACTTCCATTTGAAGATCGTCGTTTATCGACGTTTGTTCGGCATCATCTTGCTGACGGCGCCCTTCATCTTCACCGTCAAGGTTCAGATAAGAAGAGATATCATCTTCTTCTTGTCCGGTCGGCACATATAGAATATCGCCGTTTATGATGCCGAACATATGTGCTTCACCGTCCGGATCATAGTTGTCCATAATCGGGTCAGCTCTATCGTCCGCCATTATGTCAGTCCTGAAAACATGTAGTAAAAACAAATTAATTAAGTGAAGAAGGGGGACGGTGGCGGTGGCGGTGGCGAAAGGGCGGTGGCAAAAGGAGGGGGCGAGGAAGGGGTGGGAGAGGGTGTCGCGGTAGAGCGCGAGACGGGGCGGCAGACGACGGCGTCACGGAGAGGGAGGCGAGGACAACACACATGTATAACCCTCGCCGCCCCCTCTCGATCCCTAAAAAAACACCGCGCGCATCGCCGCCCCCCTCGCCGCCCCTCTCCGTATATACGTTTTTTTTGTTAATTATCAAATTTTACGGTTTTTTTGTTAATTATCAAGTTCTAAGTTATTTTACCGTTTTTGTTAAACTAATTAACTAGTTAAAATTAAAAAGAACAAAAGAAAAAAAGAAAAAATTCTCTCTCTCTCTCCACGATCCTGCTCTCTGTAGAGAGGCGCGCGCGTGCGCGCGCGGCAGCGAGGCCGGCCGGCGGCGTTGAGGGCGGGCGAGAGGCGGCGCGGTGGGCGAGGGAGGCCGGCGGGCGGCGTACGAGGGCGAGAGGGGGTGGCGGGCGCCGTACGTGGGCGAGAGGGGGCGGCGGGCGACGGCGGGCGGCGTCAAGGGCGAGGGCGACGGCGGGCGGCGTCGAGGGCGAGGGCGACGGCGGGCGGCGTCGAGGGCGAGGGCGACGACGGGCGGCGTCGGGGGCGAGGGCGACGGCGGCAGGCCTTCGGCGCGGCAGAGAAGACGAGAAATGGAGGCGACGGTTCGGGCCCTTGTATTTATAGCCCCCCCCTTTAGTCGCGGTTGGGGAGGCGACCCGCGACTAAAGGGTAACCTTTAGTCGCGGTTGGCCAGACCAACCGCGACTAAAGGGGTTTTTGGCGGGTTTTTGCGTTCCCGCGCGCAACGACCTTTAGTCGCGGTTGAGCAGGCCAACCGCGACTAAAGGTATTTTTCAAAATACTTTTTCTTTTTCAAAATCTTAAAAATACAAATAATATATCAAAAAATTCAGAAAAATAAAACTAATTCAATTTAATATGTTAAAAACACAAATATTATATCAAAAAATTCAGAAAAATAAAACTAATTCAATTCAAAATTCTAAAAATACAAATAATATATCAAAAAATTAAGAAAAATAAAACTAATTCAATTCAAAATGTTAAAAATACAAATAATATATCAAAAAATTCAGAAAAATAAAACTAATTCAATTCAAAATCTTAAAAATACAAATAATATATCAAAAAATTAAGAAAAATAAAACTAATTCAATTCAATATGTTAAAAATACAAATAATATATCAAAAAATTCAGAAAAATAGAACTAATTCAATTCAATATGTTAAAAACACAAATATTATATCAAAAAATTCAGAAAAAAAAACTAATTGAATTGACTACCAGTACAACGGCGGCGGCTATGAAGACTACGAGTATGCATATTATACGCCTAGGCAGGAGTATGACTAAATCACTCCAAATTTCATGTATCGTTAGTGGTATCTCGAATCATTCGAAAATGGACACCAAACACATCACGGGTAATATAATTCACATGATCCATTCAACAAAGTTTGGTACAATAAATTATTACACATCATTTCTTCCCTTGTGTCCCTGCTTGCTTACGATTGTGCCGTATCCATGGAGCATCCTCATCATTTAACTTAATGCTTGGGTCGGTGTTCACTTTGAAGGGCGGAATTTCAGCAAACATATTATAATCTTCTGACATGTCTGTCTTGTCCTCCACTCCCACGATGTTTCTTTTCCCTGAAAGAACAATGTGGCGCTTTGGATCATCGCATGATGTACTGATCGTCTTCTTATCTTTCCGTTTCCTCGGTTTGCTACTCATGTCCTTCACATAGAAAACCTGAGCGATATCTTTCGCTAGGACGAATGGTTCGTCAAGGTAACCAAGATTGTTGAAATCCACCATTGTCATTCCGTATTGCTGGTCCACCTTTACCCCACCTCCTGTTAGCTTGAACCATTTGCACCGGAACAAAGGGACCTTAAAGGAGGGTCCATAGTCAAGTTCCCATATCTCCTCTATGTAACCATAATATGTGACCTTTTGCCCATTCTCGGTTGCTGCATCAAAGCGGACACCACTGTTTTGGTTGGTGCTCTTTTTATCTTGGGCGATCGTGTAAAATGTATTCCCATTTATCTCGTACCCTTGGAAAGTCGTTATAGTCGAAGATGGTGTCTTGGCCAACATGTACAGCTGATCTACAACATCATTGTCATTCATTAAATGTTTTCTCAACCAACTGCGGAAAGTCTCCATGTGGGCCTTCCTAATCCAGGATTCAGGCTTCCCCGGGTTGTCCGAGCGTAAAATATTCTTGTGTTTCTCAAAGTACGGAGCCACCAAGCTGGAATTGGTTAGTACAGTGTGGTGTGCTTCAGTCAGAGAATGGCCGTCCATACATATCGTTGATTTCCTTCCGATCGTGCCTTTTCCACTTAGTCTCCCCTCGTGCCGCGATCGAGGAAGACCAATCGGCTTAAGGTCAAGAACAAAGTCAACACAAAACTCAATTACCTCCTCATTTCCATAGCCCTTGGCGATGCTTCCTTCTGGCCTAGCACGGTTACGAACATATTTCTTTAATACTCCCATGAACCTCTCGAAGGGGAACATATTGTGTAGAAATACAGGACCGAGAATGAAAATCTCTTCGACTAGGTGAACCAAGAGGTGCGTCATAATATTGAAGAAGGATGGCGGGAACACCAACTCGAAACTGACAAGACATTGGATCACATCGTTCTATAACCGTGGTAGATCTTCTAGATTGATTACCTTCTGAGAGATTGCATTGAGGAATGCACATAGCTTCACAATGGCTACTCGAACATTTTCCGGCAGGAGCCCCCTCAAAGCAATCGGAAGCAATTGCGTCATAATCACGTGGCAGTCGTGAGACTTCAGATTTTGGAACTTTTTCTCCGCCATGTTTATTATTCCCTTTATATTGGACGAGAATCCAGACGGGACCTTCATACTGCTCAGGCATTCAAAAAAGATGACCTTCTCTTCTTTGGTCAGAGCGTAGCTGGCACGACCTTGAAACCATTCCGGATGCCGGTCATCAGGGTCTTTCAAACGTTGCTGGTCCTGCCGTGCTTACTTTGTATCATTTGTCTTCCCATACACGCCCAAGAAGCTTAGGAGGTTCACGCAAATATTCTTCGTAACGTGCATCACGTCGATTGCAGAGCGGACTGTTGGAAATATGCCCTAGAGGCAATAATAAAAGTATTATTATTATATTTCCTTGTTCATGATAATTGTCTTTTATTCATGCTATAACTGTATTATCCGGAAATCGTAATACACGTGTGAATACATAGACCACAATATGTCCCTAGTGAGCCTCTAGTTGACTAGCTCGTTGTGATCAACAGATAGTCATGGTTTCCTGGCTATGGACATTGGATGTCGTTGATAACGGGATCACATCATTAGGAGAATGATGTGATGGACAAGACCCAATCCTAAGACTAGCACAAAGATCGTGTAGTTCGTTTGCTAGAGCTTTGCCAATGTCAAGTATCTCTTCCTTTGACCATGAGATCGTGTAACTCCTGGATACCGTAGGAGTGCTTTGGGTGTATCAAACGTCACAACGTAACTGGGTGACTATAAAGGTGCACTACAGGTATCTCCGAAAGTATCTATTGTTTTATGCGGATCGAGACTGGGATTTGTCACTCCGTGTAAACGGAGAGGTATCTCTGGGCCCACTCGGTAGGACATCATCATATGCGCAATGTGACCAAGGAGTTGATCACGGGATGATGTGTTACGGAACGAGTAAAGTGACTTGCCGGTAACGAGATTGAACAAGGTATCGGTATACCGACGATCGAATCTCGGGCAAGTAAAATACCGCTAGACAAAGGGAATTGTATACGGGATCGATTGAGTCCTTGACATCGTGGTTCATCCGATGAGATCATCGTGGAACATGTGGGAGCCAACATGGGTATCCAGATCCCGCTGTTGGTTATTGACCGGAGAACGTCTCGGTCATGTCTGCATGTCTCCCGAACCCGTAGGGTCTACACACTTAAGGTTCGATGACGCTAGGGTTATAAAGGAAGCTTGTATGTGGTTACCGAATGTTGTTCGGAGTCCCGGATGAGATCCCGGACGTCACGAGGAGTTCCGGAATGGTCCGGAGGTAAAGATTTATATATAGGAAGTCCTGTTTCGGCCATCGGGACAAGTTTCGGGGTCATCGGTATTGTACCGGGACCACCGGAAGGGTCCCGGGGGCCCACCGGGTGGGGCCACCTGCCCCGGGGGGCCACATGGGCTGTAGGGGGTGCGCCTTGGCCTACATGGGCCAAGGGCACCAGCCCCAAGAGGCCCATGCGCCTGGGGAAACCCTAAAGGAAGAGTCCCAGCAGGGGAAGGCACCTCCTAGGTGCCTTGGGGGGGGGAGGACTCCTCCCCTGGCCGCCGCCCCCTTGGAGATTGGATCTCCTAGGGGCTGGCGCACCCCCCCCCTTGGGATCCCTATATATAGTGGGGTAGGAGGGCCTCCCAAACACACCTTATGCCTTTGGTGCAGCCCCTCCCTCTCTCCCAAGTTCTCCTCTTCTCCCATGGTGCTTGGCGAAGCCCTGCGGGATTGCCACGCTCCTCCACCACCACCACGCCGTTGTGCTGCTGTTGGATGGAGTCTTCCTCAACCTCTCCCTCTCTCCTTGCTGGATCAAGGCGTGGGAGACGTCACCGGGCTGTACGTGTGTTGAACGCGGAGGTGCCGTCCGTTCGGCACTTGATCATCGGTGATCTGAATCACGACGAGTACGACTCCATCAACCCCGTTCACTTGAACGCTTCCGCTTAGCGATCTACAAGGGTATGTAGATGCACTCTCCTTCTACTCGTTGCTGGTCTCTCCATAGATAGATCTTGGTGTTACGTAGGAAAATTTTTGAATTTCTGCTACGTTCCCCAACAGTGGCATCATGAGCTAGGTCTATTGCGTAGATTCTTTGCACGAGTAGAACACAAAGTAGTTGTGGGCGTTGATGTTGTTCAATATGCTTACCGTTACTAGTCCAATCTTGTTTCGACGGTATTGTGGGATGAAGCGGCCCGGACCGACCTTACACGTACTCTTACGTGAGACAGGTTCCACCGATTGACATGCACTTGGTGCATAAGGTGGCTAGCGGGTGCCAGTCTCTCCCACTTTAGTCGGAACGGATTCGATGAAAAGGGTCCTTATGAAGGGTAAATAGCAATTGGCATATCACGTTGTGGTCTTGCGTAGGTAAGAAACGTTCTTGCTAGAAACCCATAGCAGCCACGTAAAACATGCAACAACAATTAGAGGACGTCTAACTTGTTTTTGCAGGGTATGCTATGTGATGTGATATGGCCAAAAGGATGTGATGAATGATATATGTGATGTATGAGATTGATCATGTTCTTGTAATAGGATTCACGACTTGCATGTCGATGAGTATGACAACCGGCAGGAGCCATAGGAGTTGTCTTTATTTTTTGTATGACCTGCGTGTCATTGAAGAACGCCATGTAAACTACTTTACTTTATTGCTAAACGCGTTAGCCATAGAAGTAGAAGTAGTCGTTGGCGTGACAACTTCATGAAGACACGATGATGGAGATCATGATGATGGAGATCATGGTGTCATGCCGGTGACAAGATGATCATGGAGCCCCGAAGATGAAGATCAAAGGAGCAATATGATATTGGCCATATCATGTCACACTATTTAATTGCATGTGATGTTTATTATGTTTATGCATCTTGTTTACTTAGGACGACGGTAGTAAATAAGATGATCCCTTACAAAATTTCAAGAAGTGTTCTCCCCTAACTGTGCACCGTTGCTACAGTTCGTCGCTTCTAAGCACCACGTGATGATCGGGTGTGATGGATTCTTACGTTCACATACAACGGGTGTAAGACAGTTTTACACAGCGAAAACACTTAGGGTTAACTTGACGAGCCTAGCATGTGCAGACATGGCCTCGGAACACGGAGACCGAAAGGTCGAGCATGAGTCGTATAGTAGATACGATCAACATGAAGATGTTCACCGATGATGACTAGTCCGTCTCACGTGATGATCGGACACGGCCTAGTTGACTCGGATCATGTAATCACTTAGATGACCAGAGGGATGTCTATCTGAGTGGGAGTTCATAAGATGAACTTAATTATCTTGAACATAGTCAAAAGACCTTTTGCAAATTATGTCGTAGCTCACGCTTTAGTTCTACTGTTTTAGATATGTTCCTAGAGAAAATATAGTTGAAAGTTGATAGTAGCAATTATGCGACAGTAGAAAGCTTATGTCCTTAATGCACTGCTCAGTGTGCTGAACCCCAAACGTCGTTTGTGGATGTTTCGAACATCGAACATACACGTTTTGATAACTACGTGATAGTTCAGTTAAATGGTTTAGAATGAGGCACCAAAGACGTTTTCGAAACGTCGCGGAACATATGAGATGTTTCGAGGGCTGAAATTGGGATTTCAGGCTCGTGCCCATGTCAAGAGGTATAAGACCTCCGACGATTTTCTTAGCCTGCAAACTAAGGGAGAAAAGCTCAATCGTTGAGCTTGTGCTCAGATTGTCTGAGTGCAACAATCACTTGAATCGAGTGGGAGTTGATCTTCCAGATGAGATAGTGATGTTTCCCCAAAGTCATTGCCACCAAGCTGCTAGAGCTTCGTGATGAACTATAACATATCAGGGATAGATATGATGATCCTTGAGGTATTCGCGATGTTTGACACCGCGAAAGTAGAAATCAAGAAGGAGCATCAATTGTTGATGGTTGGTGAAACCACTAGTTTCAAGAAGGGCAAGGGAACAAGGGATACTTCATGAAACGGCAATTCAGCTGCTGCTCTAGTGAAGAAACCCAAGGTTGAACCCAAACCCGAGACTAAGTGCTTCTGTAATAAGGGGAACAACCACTGGAGCAGAATTACCCTAGATACTTGGTAGATGAGAAGGCTGGCAAGGTCGATAGAAGTATATTGGATATACATTATGTTAATGTGTACTTTACTAGTACTCCTAGTAGCACCAGGGTATTAGATACCGGTTCGGTTGCTAAGTGTTAGTAACTCGAAATAAAAGCTACGGAATAAAACGGAGACTGGCTAAAGGTGAGCTGACGATATGTGTTGGAAGTGTTTCCAAGTTTGATGTGATCTAACATCGCACGCTCCCTCTACCATCAAGATTAGTATTAAACCTGAATAAGTGCTCTTGCACCTAAAGGAATGGTTTATTGAATCTTGATCGTAGGGATACACATTTTCATGCCAAAAGATATAAGATAGTAATGATAGTACCACTTACTTGTGGCACTGCCATGTAAGTCATAATGGTGTAAAACGCATGAAGAAGCTCCATGTTGATGGATCTTTGGACTCACTCGTTTAGAAAAGTTTGAGACATGCGAAACCATGTCTATTGGTGTATATGCATGAAGAAACTCCATGCAAATGGACCGTTTGAACTCACTTGATTTTGAATCACTTGAGATATGCAAATCATACCACATGGGCAAGATGACTGAAAAGCCTCGTTTTCAGTAAGATGGAACAAGATAGCAACTTGTTGGAAGTAACACATTTTGATGTGTGCAGTCCAATGAGTGCTGAGGCATGCAGTGAATATCGTTATGTTCTTACTTCACAGATGATTCGAGTAGATGTTGAGAATATTTACTTGATGAAACACAAGTCTGAATTATTGAATGGTTCAAGTAATTTCAGAGTGAAGTAGAAGATCATTGTGACAAGAGGATAAAATGTCTATGATATGATCATAGAGATGAATATCTGAGTTACGAGTTTTGGCACACAATTAAGACATTGTGGAAATTGTTTCGCAATTAATACCGCCTGGAACACCATAGTGTGATGGTGTGTCCGAACATCATAGTTGCACCCTATTGGATATGGTGCGTACCATGATGTCTCTTATCGAATTACCACTATCGTTCATGGGTTAGGCATTAGAGACAACCACATTCACTTTAAATAGGGCACCACGTAATTCCGTTGAGATGACACCGTATGAATTATGGTTTAGAGAAACCTAAGTTGTCGTTTCTTAAAGGTTTGGGGCTGCGACGCTTATATGAAAAAGTTTCAGGTTGATAAGCTCGAACCCAAAGCGGACAAAATGCATCTTCATAGGACACCCAAAACAGTTGGGTATACCTCCTAATTCAGATCCGAAAGCAATATGGATTGTTTCTTGAATCGGGTCCTTTCTCGAGGAAAGGTTTCTCTCGAAAGAGTTGAGTGGGAGGATGGTGGAGACTTGATGAGGTTATTGAACCGTCTCTTCAACTAGTGTGTGGCAGGGCACAGGAAGTTGTTCCTGTGGCACCTACACCAATTGAAGTGGAAGCTTATGATATTGATCATGAAACTTCGGATCAAGTCACTACCAAACCTCGTAGGACGACAAGGACACGTACTACTTCGGAGTGGTACGGTGATCCTGTCTTGGAAGTCATGTTGCTAGACAACAATGAACCTACGAGCTATGGAGAAGCGATGGTGGGCCCGAATTCCGACAAATGGTTAGAAGCCATGAAATCCGAGATAGTATCCATATATCAGAACAAAGCATGGACTTTGATGGACTTGCCCGATGATCGGCAATCCATTGAGATAAATGGATCTTTTAAGAAGAAGACGGACGTGGATGGTAATGTCACCATCTATGAAGCTCGACTTGTGGCGAAGTGTTTTCCGACAAGTTCAAGGAGTTGACTACGATGAGATTTTCTCACTCGTAGCGATGCTTAAAGTCCGTCGGAATCATGTTAGCATTAGCTGCATTTATGAAATCTGGCAGATGGATGTCAAGACAAGTTTCCTTACTAGTTTTCGTAAGGAAAGGTTGTATGCAATACAATCAGAAAAGTTTTGTCGATCCTAAGGATGCTAAAAGGTATGCTAGCTCCAGCGATCCTTTTAAGGACTGGAGTAAGCATCTCGGAGTTGGAATGTACGCTTTGATGAGATGATCAAAGATTTTGGGTTTGTACAAAGTTTATGAGAAACTTGTATTTCCAAAGAAGTGAGTGGGAGCACTATAGAATTTCTGATGAGTATATGTTGTTGACATATTGATGATCAGAAGATGATGTAGAATTTCTAGAAAGCATATAGGGTTATTTGAAAGTGTTTTTCAATAGAAAGCCTGGATTAAGCTACTTGAACATTGAGCATCAAGATCTATAAGGATAGATCAAAATGCTTAATAATACTTTCAAATGAGCACATACCTTGACATGATCTTGAAGGTGTTCAAGATGGACCAGTCAAAGAAGGAGTTCTTGCCTGAGTTGTAAGGTACGAAGTTAAGACTTAAAGCTCGACCACGGCAGAATAGAGAGAAAGGACGAAGGTCGTCCCCTATGCTTAAGACGTAGGCTCTTCAGTATGCTATGCTGTGTACCGCACCTGAAGTGTGCCTTGCCATGAGTCAGTCAAGGGGTACAAGAGTGATCCAAGAATGGCTCACAGGACAGCGGTCAAAGTTATCCTTAGTAACTAGTGGACTAAGGAATTTTCTCGATTATGGAGGTGGTAAAAGAGTTCGTCGTAAAGGTTACGACGATGCAAGCTTGACACCTATCCGGATAGCTCTGAGTAGAGAGACCGGATACATATAATGGAGCAATAATTTAGAATAGCTCCAAGTAGAACAGTTGTTTGGAATAGCTTCAAATAGAGCGTGGTAGCTGCATCTAGGAGATGACATAGAGATTTGTAAAGCACACACGGATCTGAAAGGTTCAGACCCGTTGACTAAAACCTCTCTCACAAGCAACATGATCAAACATAAAACTCATTGAGTGTTAATCACATAGTGATGTGAACTAGACTACTGACTCTAGTAAACTCTTGGGTATTAGTCACATGGCGATGTGACCTGTGAGTGTTAATCACATGGCGATGTGAACTAGATTATTGACTCTAGTGCAAGTGGGAGACTGTTGGAAATATGCCCTAGAGGCAATAATAAAAGTATTATTATTATATTTCCTTGTTCATGATAATTGTCTTTTATTCATGCTATAACTGTATTATCCGGAAATCGTAATACACGTGTGAATACATAGACCACAATATGTCCCTAGTGAGCCTCTAGTTGACTAGCTCGTTGTGATCAACAGATAGTCATGGTTTCCTGGCTATGGACATTGGATGTCGTTGATAACGGGATCACATCATTAGGAGAATGATGTGATGGACAAGACCCAATCCTAAGACTAGCACAAAGATCGTGTAGTTCGTTTGCTAGAGCTTTGCCAATGTCAAGTATCTCTTCCTTTGACCATGAGATCGTGTAACTCCTGGATACCGTAGGAGTGCTTTGGGTGTATCAAACGTCACAACGTAACTGGGTGACTATAAAGGTGCACTACAGGTATCTCCGAAAGTATCTATTGTTTTATGCGGATCGAGACTGGGATTTGTCACTCCGTGTAAACGGAGAGGTATCTCTGGGCCCACTCGGTAGGACATCATCATATGCGCAATGTGACCAAGGAGTTGATCACGGGATGATGTGTTACGGAACGAGTAAAGTGACTTGCCGGTAACGAGATTGAACAAGGTATCGGTATACCGACGATCGAATCTCGGGCAAGTAAAATACCGCTAGACAAAGGGAATTGATATACGGGATCGATTGAGTCCTTGACATCGTGGTTCATCCGATGAGATCATCGTGGAACATGTGGGAGCCAACATGGGTATCCAGATCCCGCTGTTGGTTATTGACCGGAGAACGTCTCGGTCATGTCTGCATGTCTCCCGAACCCGTAGGGTCTACACACTTAAGGTTCGATGACGCTAGGGTTATAAAGGAAGCTTGTATGTGGTTACCGAATGTTGTTCGGAGTCCCGGATGAGATCCCGGACGTCATGAGGAGTTCCGGAATGGTCCGGAGGTAAAGATTTATATATAGGAAGTCCTGTTTCGGCCATCGGGACAAGTTTCGGGGTCATCGGTATTGTACCGGGACCACCGGAAGGGTCCCGGGGGCCCACCGGGTGGGGCCACCTGCCCCGGGGGCCACATGGGCTGTAGGGGGTGCGCCTTGGCCTACATGGGCCAAGGGCACCAGCCCCAAGAGGCCCATGCGCCTGGGGAAACCCTAAAGGAAGAGTCCCAGCAGGGGAAGGCACCTCCTAGGTGCCTTGGGGGGGGAGGACTCCTCCCCTGGCCGCCGCCCCCTTGGAGATTGGATCTCCTAGGGGCTGGCGCACCCCCCCTTGGGATCCCTATATATAGTGGGGTAGGAGGGCCTCCCAAAACACACCTTATGCCTTTGGTGCAGCCCCTCCCTCTCTCCCAAGTTCTCCTCTTCTCCCATGGTGCTTGGCGAAGCCCTGCGGGATTGCCACGCTCCTCCACCACCACCACGCCGTTGTGTTGCTGTTGGATGGAGTCTTCCTCAACCTCTCCCTCTCTCCTTGCTGGATCAAGGCGTGGGAGACGTCACCGGGCTGTACGTGTGTTGAACGCGGAGGTGCCGTCCGTTCGGCACTTGATCATCGGTGATCTGAATCACGACGAGTACGACTCCATCAACCCCGTTCACTTGAACGCTTCCGCTTAGCGATCTACAAGGGTATGTAGATGCACTCTCCTTCTACTCGTTGCTAGTCTCTCCATAGATAGATCTTGGTGTTACGTAGGAAAATTTTTGAATTTCTGCTACGTTCCCCAACACGGACTTCTAGGACTTTCCAATATTCTAGCTCCCAGAATATAGATTTCTTCTTCCACATGGCTGCGTGCCCGTCAGCTCCCTTCGGAACTGATTGTCCGCCAGGACCCTTTCCAAAGATGACTTTCAAATCCTTGACCATATCAAATACCTCAGCACCAGTGCGTTCCGCAGGCTTCGGCCGGTGATCTGCCTTGCCGTTGTAATGCTTGCCTTTCTTTCTTACTTGATGAATTTTCGGAAGAAATCGACGATGCCCAAGGTACACGTTCTTCTTACAATTTGGCAAATGTACACTTTCAGTCTCATGTAAGCAGTGCGTGCATGCATTGTATCCCTTATTTGACAGTCCCGAAAGGTTACTAAGAGCAGGCCAATCGTTGATGGTTACGAAAAGCAACGCTCGTAGGTTAAATTCCTCTTTTTTGTGCTCATCCCACACACGGACACCAGGTCTGCCCCACAGCTGTAAAAGTTCATCAACTAATGGCCTTAGGTACACATCGATGTTGTTGCCGGGTTGCTTCGGACCTTGGATGAGCACTGGCATCATAATGAACTTCCGCTTCATGCACAACCAAGGAGGAAGGTTGTAGATGCATAGAGTCACGGGCCAGGTGCTATGGCTGGAGCTCTGCTCGCCAAAAGGATTCATGCCATCTGTACTTAGACCAAATCTTATGTTCCTTGCGTCAGCTGCAAAATCTTTGAACTCTCTGTCGATCTTTCTCCATTGCGTTCCATCTGCGGTGTGTCTCAACTCCCCGTCCGACTTACGGTCCTCTTTGTGCCATCGCAACAACTTGGCATGCTCTTTGTTCCTGAACAGACGTTTCAACCGTGGTATTATAGGAGCATACCACATCACCTTGGCGGGAACCCTCTTCCTGGGTTTCTCGCCCTCAACATCGTCACCAGGGTCATCGCCTCTGATCTTATAACGCAATGCAGTGCATACCGGGCATTCATTCAAATTCTCGTATTCACCGCGGTAGAGGATGCAGTCGTTGATGCATGCATGTATCTTCAGAACCTCTAAACCTAGAGGGCAGACAACCTTCTTTGCTTCGTACGTACTGGCGGGCAACTCGTTATTCTTTGGAAACATATTCTTCAACATTTTCAGCAAGTTTTCAAATGCCGAGTCAGCTACACCTGCCTGTGCCTTCCATTTCAGCAAATCCAGTGTGCAGCCCAGCTTTTTCAGACCATCATCGCATCCGGGGTACAACGACTTTCTGTGATCCTCTAACATGCGATCCAAATTCTCCCTCTCCTTTTCAGTTTCGCAGCGTCTCCGTGCATCAGCAATGGTCCGACCAAGATCATCAACGGTCTCATCACGTGCCTCTTCTTCACCTTCACCTTCCCCTTCACCTTCCCCTTCACCTTCAGCATCCTCCATGAAAGTATCACTGAAATGAGCAAGATAGCTTTCATCGATGAAATCATCCCCTTCTTCATCTTCTTCCATTATAACCCCTCTTTCTCCATGCTTGGTCCAACAATTATAGCTTGGCATGAAACCGTGCCGAAGCAGGTGCAGGTGAACTTCTCTTGAGGAAGAGTAACCCTTCTGATTCTTACAGTCAACACATGGACAGATAACAAAACCCTTCTGCTTGTTCGCATTAGCCACTACGAGGAAATCTTTCAAACCCGTAGTGAACTCGCGGGATAGTCGGTTACCGTACATCCATTGCCAATTCATCTGCATTATTATAATATAAAATATATAATTAACCATCATGCATTTGTTAAACTAACTAGCTATAAACAATAGAAATTAAACAATGAACAACACACATGCATATTTTATCAATGACACACATGCATGAAAGGTTCAAGTTGCTAACCGCGATCGAGGAGGAAAAATAAATGAGGAACCTCAAGTGTGGCTCCAACACTTCATATCATGTTTGTTTCACCCTCTTGGGGCATTTCATCAAACACCTTGTGTGCATAAGAGGAACCAAAAGCAAACCTACACCCCCTGTGAAGCTTGTGAAGAGAAGTGGCACCAAATGGCTAAGTGAGCGTGCTGAACTGGTATATATAGGGGAGGAGCTTTAGTCGCGGTTGGCCTGGCCAACCGCGACTAAAGGCCTTTGGGCACCTTTAGTCGCGGTTGGCCTGGCCAACCGCGACTAAATCCCCTCACGTGCACCAGCTGGCCACCGAGCGCCCTGGGCCCAGGCCTTTGGTCGCGGTTCGTCTGCCGAACCGCGACTAAAGACTTCATTAGTCGCGGTTCCTACAGTTTCGCGACTAATGGGGCTGGACGGAAGCCTCTTTTTCTACCAGTGACCGGTTGGCGGTCGCATAATATGATAGGAGTCTAGGGAGCTTGTCCTTTACATTGTCATACCGGTTGTGATATTGATCATTCACTTTTGTTTTCCTTTTTGCTCCGCTTGCGAGCTATAATACTTTTATGACTTTGTGCTACTTTGAGACTCTTTAATAAGATGGCTGCATGCATCATTCTGATGCAGAGGCCGGGGGCAAGCCTTCATTTCCAAAAAAAAATACATAGGGTAACATACATGTACTCCTCCGGGAGGTAGTGTGCTCTCATGTAGCGTAAAATTTCTCTCCACGTGTAGTGCAACATGTGCTTCGTTGTGGGTCACGCCTATGTTGCACTCGATAAGTACGTGAAGCACACATGTGATGCATGTGCCATAGAACATGTGTAGTAGGTGCTACAATGTATGTTACAATATGTGTAATGCGGGCGCTACAGTATGCTTTCTACGGTACATGTGTCGCGCTGTTACAATACACTCGCTACAATATGCCAAAATTGCAATACAATGCAAAAAGAGAAAAGAAAACTAGGATCACTACCACGTGTTGCTCACCCTTGCGCCCCGCTTCACCGAAAGTCTACATGGGTGACTTTCGTTGTTACCCTAACCTCCTCCATATTCCCTTCGGGGTGGCAACGATGGTTGAATTTTCCGAACAATTTTGGTTCAAATGGCTAGTTTTATCTTACTGTGTTTTTCATATTCTTAAAAATAATTTGGGAAGTGTCTTGCGTCTGGATGTTCCAGATGTAATGATTTCCTTGCTTAATACATTCCAAATATTTGGGTTACAAAAACCCGTTAGGCATTTTTCGAGTTGAAATTTCATAGATTGAGATCATTTTGATCGAAGTAAATATTGATTTGCACTCTACCATCATTATAACTGACGCAACCGCCATCATTGAGTCCACCTGCATTCGTCCAGAAGTTCAGATCCGACAAGTTCTTCATGTCTTGTTAGGGTGCCACGTGATCAATGATTCGTGGTTGCTACTTGCTACAACCTTTGTGGGCCCCTTTGAGTCGGTCAATCATGTGAACGACATTGTGGAACCGACAATAACAAACTCATAATGGTGATGGGAGAGATATTAGGGCACCCATAGTGTGTGCCCGATAGTATTGCCAAATTGTGTTTTGGCTTATGGTAGCCCCATTACATGTGTAGACTAGTGCCATAGCCAAACAAATGGGAATTAGGGAATTTCGTGCTCTAATGCCAAATTAACCAAGGCAATAAAATACGATATGAATCTCAGCAAACTAGTGCAAGCAATGTGGGGTGGGCATAGATGTGGCAATTTCATCTCTCGTAATGCAGTGGGGCCTACTATACATAATTTGCGAACCAGATACGTTGTGAAGAACTAGTCCATTTGACACCGATGTGGAAGTTCTGATCGCATCAAAAATTTGGAATCATCACATGCCCTTGATGTCATCCATGTCGTGCCTAGACCCATATTCCTCGGTTAAAACGTTTTCGGATGTGGTGGAGAACGGGATTCCATCATTGACATCTCCTCCAGGCTCCAACCGCATCTGACGCAAAGTCCTAGGGTGACATCTCCTCCAATTTCACCCGATACCTACCCAACGGTCGAAACTAGTCACCCTGGTATCTGCATGCTTTTAGTCACATCATTTAGTCAAAAAGATTATCAATAAAGGCCAATACCAACTAAACCTATGCCTTGTGAGGCGAGAAAGCGCCTAGAGATTGATCCAGTATTGTATATTTCAGGTCCTTAATCAGACCAATTTTCACTTCACAGAATTGTCGCTCCACTCAGATACATTTTGAGGTGAAAATTGGAAAAAAATCCAAAATAAACCATGAACTTATAGGCAAAAGCTAAGTCAAACCTTGTACTTTCAATCCCTGAAATCTACGTGCCAAACTCTCTAATCCCTCTAATCCCGGTCTATTTTTGAACCTTGAGAGCGTTCCCAAAGAGTGAGTGTTGACGTGGGAGGTCGAATCTTGAGATTGTTGACTGCGACTTGACTGGGCAGGTCCACCAGCCGTGAAGCAAGTTTGTTTTCTTTTTCGTAACATGTGATGTAAAAAAATGCCGAAAAAGAGAAAAAATCGAACTTGCAACCTAGCGATGTTGAACTACTCACCCTAGCCACTAGAACCAATGGCTGTTAGTGCTATAATGAGAGGACCAGACAATTTAACCGCACACCCCAGCGTTGAGAATTGAAAACATTTTTTAAGGGCAACCAAATTTTCAAACTGTAAACAATATTTGAAATATCCAAAAAAGTGCGAACACTAATTCTGAATATTTTTTTAAAAAGTGGATAATTTTTTTCAACACAATTAGTTCTGAAAAGGCAAACACAATTTGAAACATACTATTTTTTTGTAAAAAATGGGAACAAACTTTTAAAGTGCATTTTTTTGTTTATTTAAATGGTGACAAATTTTGAAACCTTAAAAAATGAGTAACAAAAATGTTTTGACATCGAATTTTTTTCATGAGTTTTAAAAACTGTATGTGAAATGTTAAAATGAGAATGTGTGATTCAACAATATATTCCGTACATACAAAAAAAGTTCACAAGTTTCAAAATGTGTTTGTGAGATATCCAAAAAAGGGTATAGGATGTAAAAATAATTTTTGCGTAATGTAAAAAATGTGTCACCCTTAGAAGAATACACGTACCATCATGTAACTGAAAAAAGGGTTATACAATTTTTAAAATGTTTAAAAAATGTAAACAAATGTTCGTGTAGTTTTATAAAATGTTTATTCTCATTTAGAGATTGTAAAATGTTACTGTGTATTTAAAAATGTTGAAAACATGTATTTTTTTAAAAATGTACATATTTTATTTAAAAAATGCTCAAATTATATCAAAAAATGTTTCATGTGTTCATTAAAAATGTACATTGTGCATTGAGGAAAAATAGACATGTGTAAATAACAATATTGAGGATATCGCTTATCGCCAGCGTCTCGGTCGACTTGGGATTAGAGATTAATTGGAAATTGGACGATTAATCGATTTTATCGGTTGACTATTAATCGGCCATTTTTTTACAAATCTCAGGTTTTCAGCACTAAAATATGCTATATTCAACAAAAAAATTGGACAAAAGTGTTAGGTTTATTCTTTGTCTTTGAATCCTTGTACAATTACAAACAAAACAGATGTTCATGTTACATAACAAGGTCTGCAAAAGACAAATAAACATAGTTCTTGCACACATAGTGCTAGAAAATGGGCATGATTTATCGATATAACCCTGATAAATCGCTTGTCAAAGCGATAAATTAGTCCAAACGATAAATAAAAAAGGTATGGCATAATCTTATTGTTTACCCACCGATTAGCGATAAATCGTCTGATTTTTTAAACAGTTGTAAATAATAAAACCGATTAAAACCGGCAAATAAACAAAAAGAAAAAGAAAAAGAAAAAACTACAAATAAAATCAAGAAAGACACAACAGAAAATAAAATGTATGATGAAGAAAGAAAAACCAGTGAAAAGGTAAAGTGCAACAAAGGGAAAAGGAAAGCCAAAAAACCAATGAAAAACAAAGAAAATGAATAAATAGAACAGACCAGGCTCGCAAGCGACTGCGCTAATGGGCCAGCCCGATGTGACTTAGCACGTCAGCAAATACCAGCTAAACACTTTCAAGGTTCAAAATAGTCCGGGATCAGAAAGTTTGGTGTGCTGATTTTAGGAATTGGAAGTTAAGGATTTGATTTAGCTTTCGTTTACAAGTTTAAGATTCGTTTTGAACTTTTCCGTGAAAATTACACTTACCTCCTAAAACCCCCTCATTACGGGCTTGATACTCATTAGGAATAGGGGTGGACTAATAAGCTGATTGGCTCGTTAAGCTCGTGTTCGTTAAGAGCATCTCCATTAGCCTCCCCAGGACGTCCCCAGGACACCTTTTTAGGCTCGGTTTTAGACTCGGACGGCACTTTTCACCGAAAAACGGCCCATCCACGCCCCCAACGTCCCCTAGGACGTCAAAATAGCGCCGGCAAACCCATGTGAAACCCGACGCGCTGGGGGTCTCTTGGGGGCGCCGACACAAGTTTCGGCGAATCATGTCTCACCACATGTCTTTTTTCCTTGCCCACTTAATCATTCTCCTCACAAACTTTTGCTTGGGGTGGGGTGTGACTGGAAAGATGCCCTCTTTATTTCGCCGGATTTCGCCGGATGACCCCCAAGACACCAACTTTTTTGGTTCGATGATGTTCTTGGGGGTGCCAACGGCTGGAGATGCTCCAAGACTCGGCTCATTAAGCTCGTTAAGCTTAACAAGCAGAAAACCCTCCTCAGCTCGGTTCGTTTGAGGCTCGTTAAGCTCGTGAGCGCTTATTAATAGATTCCGATGTGTTACGGTCTACAAGATGAGTGTATAGGTGTGGTTTTTAAGAAGGAAGATGGTGACTACAAAAAGAAATGCACTAGTTTGTTGTCTCCTATGTAGATTATATATTAAACAAATGGGCTGAGGTGCTATGAAAATTGTGTCATATAAGACAAAAATATGTAATGTGTTGTTACTATCGAGCTTAACGAGCTGAAATCGATAATTGATTTTGTTCATTAAGAAGCGAGCTATGAGCTTAACGAGCCGAATTATCGAGGGCTCGTTAAGCTCGCAAGCTATGAGGTTTTGGTCCAGCCCTAATTAGGATGAACTAGCGCATCGAGGCGCATTAGGTATCCTATGTTTTGTAAGTGGAAAACATACAACTATTCTCCCATTCAAAATACGTGGGAACAGTTCTTCGGTGATCGGTTCAAAGTTCACAACCTACATGTGACGGATTCGAGTCACCAAACATCACATGGCAAAAAATCACACAAACAACCCAACCATGGGTAGCAATTAGTCACGCCAGTCACATGATAACGAAAGCCATATTTCTCAAGACAGTGACAGCATAAACATACATCATGATATATCCTAGCTTCTACGGTAGAGCATCATTGTTGTATTCAGACTCTTTGTTCGACAGTACAGCAGCAAAAATTAAAAAAAGACCGTATACTGTATACATGTTGTGTCATCTCTCAGATATCTTTTACAGTATGTATGACAGGGACGTGGATACGGCGATCCTCCAGCTCCATCAGTACCCAGAGAAGAAGCGACGTACGTACACAGGGACGTGGTACGCGTTCGCCTACGTACGTACACAGAGACCTGCCCGTGTCATTTCCTGCCGGACAAAACGCAGAGAGCAAAATCATTCAGTGTTCAGATAACCGGACAGTAGTAATACCGTCCTTTTTCGGATGTTGAGCCTGAAACGCTCAAGTCGCCGGGATACTGACCAGATCTTGAGCGACTCCTTCCAGGCCCCGTGCTTCATGCAGTGCGCGTAGATCTTGTCCAGCCGGACGATCATCTCCGAGAAGGTCGGCCGCGCCATCGGGTGCGTCTCCCAGCACTCCTCGATCAGCCTGCATCGCATTTTTGCATGCACCCAGGGTAGAAGAACAGGGGTTTCTGGCTCATTGTGGTGCTGGTTCTGGTCTAGTGAACTTAAAAGGTGTTTTCATATTCACAAGATAACTCACCCTTTGAAGTCTGAAGGGTACCCCTTGAGCTTGTTCTTCAGCGACGGCCGCATCCCCTCGCATCGGGCTATGACGGTTGTGGATTCCATGTTGGGCAGTCCTTCAACCATCTGACGATCACATCCAGTCAGACCAAAAGAGATCAGAGTTGATGATCATAGGGACGATTAAGTTATCAAGTCTGAAACCCAGCCGGTAATGTTCTCTGCTCTGCTTTGTGCACATCGCAGAGTACCCGCACATGGAACAGAAAGCTGTACTGACCTCGTAAAGGATGAAGCCGAATGCGTACGCGTCGACGCTCATGTCAAACACCTCGTTTCTGTGCATCTCAGGCGCAGTGTAGTAACCTAGGTTACAGAAGAGCGCGATTGAGTTTGTCAGCGAAATGATCCTCGTTTATATTTTGTTGCTGAGAGTGGGCTTACTGGAGGTGTGGACGATGGCCTCGTGGTTCATCAGTTTCACCTTGTCAGGAGCCATCTTGGACAGCCTCATCAGCCCGAACCCTCCGACCTTCATTAGGCCTCCATTATCCAGGAAGATATTTCTGGCACCTTACCAAGATTCAAATAGTAAAGTACGGCACAACCATGACAAATTTATTTTGTTGCATTAACAGAATATGCGCGGCGTATTTACGCTTCCAAGCAAATGCAAGCAAGAGAACAGACAAAAGACCAGGTTGCTTCATTTCCTCATCTTACTTTGGCTTTAGGTCGCAGTGGATGATGGGGTCTGGCTTGCACTGATGCAGATAAGTCATGCCCCTGAACATCCAGAGTCAGCCGCAGCGAAGACAAATAAGATCATTAGCACTGATGCACATTTCGGCATGGAGCCTCGTCTTTTGTCGAATGAAGAACAATATGACACATGTTTCAGTTTTCAAAGATTGATCTTCTCTTGGGATCAGTAGATATACCTGGCAATGTCAAGGGCATATCTCAGCACCTTGTGGCCATTCAGCCTTCCTTTCCTCTGAATAAGGCTTCCTAAATCAGCCTGTGTTTCAGAATAACTGCATGACTTAGTCCATCCAAGGATATAGGTATGTAAGCTAGATAATGGCTTAAGTAACAGTCTAATTTTGAGATTCTTAATACATTTGCATGGTATTCAGAAACAATCATCATGGGTATGTTCTGCGTGACGGCTCCGATGAACTGGACGACATTCGGGTGCCGGACCTTCTCGAATACCGTCAGCTCATGCCTGAAAGAGTTTCTGTAACAAATGAAAAAAAACATGATTGTCAGATAAATAAATTGGTTGGGCTCTTTAGGGTGAAGAATTGAGGATTGGGATCTGCATCTCACATGGCTTCCTGATCGGAGTAGGTTTCTCTGTCGACTATTTTAACGGAGACCTTGGTTCCGTTCCATTTTGCAACTTGGTACGTGCCCTGTTCGACACGCACACCGTTAATTTCCCCTCTTATTTTTTCACTAGCTTCATGATATTTCTGTTATCTAAAAAGAAAATGGAAAGAAAAACAAATTGCACTACCTTGAGCACTTCGTCCCCTTTCCGGAACTGGAGCTCGCCGGGGTTCAACTCGTACTCCGGTATCTCCCCGGGGTTCGACACCATCATCGGCGTCCTCCTGTTTCTCTGCAAATTACAGACGTTCAAAGACAGAGACCAGCACATGAACCATGAATCCATCGATCATACAAATCAAAGAGACAGTTGATGTGATGGAAAGACAGATATATACCGGGGCCTTTCCACCATGAGATTTCAGAAGATCGTAGATGTCCATGTGGCCGTAACACTTGGAATCGGCCACCGCCTGCATATACATGATCAGAGAAACCGGTGAGACATCGATCATCTGATGCCAATGAAATGAAAAAAATTACGTGGGTCGAATGGTGGATGATGACTGACCGTGCTGCCCCATCGGTCGCGGGCGTCGATGTTGGCCTGCCAGTCGAGCAGCACGCTGACGACCTCGCGCTGGCCCTCGCAGGCAGCGACGTGCAGCGCGGTGCGGCCGTCGAGGTTGATGCTGTTGACGTCGACGCCGCCGTGGAGCAGCGCCTCGACGCCGGGCGCGTCGCCCTGGCAGGCGAGGAAGAGCAGCTGCATGGTGGAATCGAGGTTGTCCGGCACGGCGAGGTCCTGGTCGGCCTGGGAGCCCACGGGGCTCTGGCTCCGGCCGCGCCGCCGGTTGGGGTCCATGGACGACTGCCGCCCGAACAGGTGCCGGTTCCCGCCGCGCCCCGAGCGGGGGGACGACTCCAGCGACGTCTGCCGCCGGAGCTCCCCCGACGGGCCCTGCGTCAGGGACCCCGACGACGCCTGCCGCTGCAGCGTCACCTTGGTGCCGGGCTCCATTTGGCTCAGCTCCTCCTCCATCAAGCGAGCTGCCAAGCTAGCTGCTCAGGCGAGAGTCACGAGCAGGTGCGTCCGGGAGATCTAGGCAGGTGTGATGGATGGATGGATCGATCGTGGTGTCGGCGGCGGATTGGGGTCCCCGAGGCACGAGGGGGTGCGCCGGAGAGCCCCGCGGAGATGGAGAGAGCTTCGGCGGTGGTGGGCTGGGGTGGGGCGCAGAATGAGGAGGGAAGAAGTGGAGGAGGAGAGGAGGAGATGGGATGAGAAGACGGGAGGTGGGGGAAGGGTGGAGTGGACGGAAGGCCTTGCTTCCCGGAGGAGGCCAAGGAAGTTGTTAAAGTTAGCGCGGGAAGGAAGCATGGGATGGATGGAGCCTTTTTGGCGCGTGTTTTTAAACTGCCGTTGGGGAGCGGGAGTGCTAACCGTCGCTGTCGGGGAATGGTGGTAGTCAGAACCGAGTAGGAAAGCTACCGGTGTCTCTTTCGAGCTATGGTCTAATTCCAGCCTGCAATTGTGACAAAATTAATAAGCAGAAAAAAGGGGACAAAAATATATGGAACTAGGATGAATGTTCTTTGGAGCCGACGAAGTAACCCCTGCGTCGCCCTCCTCTGAAAACACGGGGGGCCGATCCCCTGCCTTGCGTCAGTGGCGGAGCCAGAAAATATGTATCAGGGAGGCCAAGTGCTACTAAAACAGGCTGGGGAGGGCCAAAGTGTTGAAAAATAGATTTTTAGCAGCAAATTATTACTAATTTTGCAAATGTTCAGGAAATTACATGCAAATCATGGTGTTAGGGGGGGGGGGGGGGGGGGGGGTAGGCCCCCTGTCTCCGCCACTGCCTTGCGTTGCCGCCTTCCTCCTCTCTTCTCCCACGTCTCACCGCCGCCTGAGGTGCCGCTGGCGAAGCCCGGCCAGACTCCAGTGAAGGAGGCGATGAGGCATTTCTCGGGGCAACTTCTTCCCACCCGTCCACGACAATTGGGGCGAGGACTAGCGATGGATCAGCGGGTCAGCCTGGGCATGAAACCCAAACCCCGAACCCGAAAAACCTGATAACCATTCCAAGTATCAACTCTAAAAACCCGAAATTTATTCAGAAAACTTGGGTTATTAACCATGGTATCAAAAGTACCCGAATAGCTCGAAATAGCACAGTAGAAAAATCACGCCTCCTTTTAGTCTAGCACAAGCCTAGCACAATAATCATGTGTCCTTGACCAACCATACAGTCTTGACCCCCACCATTCCATCGATCCAGCCGCCAATGTAGTTGATCTCGCGACCCCCACCCATTCCCATCAATCCAGCCTTGAGTCGTCATCTTCCCCACCATGACTCGCCGCCTAGGCGCCTGAGGCTATCGCCGCCACTAGGTCGTACTCCTTGTCGACATCAAGCTCTCCGGCGTAGGGTACCTACCCATGTGGCTCACTGTCGCTGGGTTGCGCCAGCTCCTCTCCCATTTGTCTGCTTCTACATGTTACCGCTCATACAAGCGCAAACCTTCTTGAACACCGCAGATGCCGTCACCGTCTCGACCTTCTTTGATGGCAACCTTTCCTCTGGTTCCCCTAGCAGCCTAAAGCGTGCACGAATATCACCGGCGACCTCGTCTTGGCTTCTAGCGTAGCCTACTGCGCTGCCCTTTTCTACTAGGAAGTGGACACAACAGTCTATTCGGGTAAATCGGGAAAACCTGAACCCGGATTTTTGGGTGCCCAGATTTTTGGCCTTTTTTTGGGTCAAATTTCGGGTGTTAGTTTTGAAAACCTGAAATTTAAAAAACCCGAATTACCCAACCCAAATTATTCGGGTAACCCGAACACCCAACCTGATCAATGGGTGCGGGAGCCTGCGCAGCGAAAGTCCTCGGCGGGCGACTGGCGTGCCGCAACAAAACTGGAGAGGGTCTAGCGCATGGCGTTGAGGCGTTGATGATAGGAACAATGGTATACTTATGACATTCATCACCGCTTGGATCGAATCGACTAGGGGTGAATCAAATTGAATCGAAGCAACTGCCAAGAAACCCGAACCGCCCCAAAAATCAAATTTGTGGAAGAGAGTTCTGTACTTACCGCCTGCGCTGGAGTGGGTGCTGCCGGAGGTGGACGTGGAGGTGGAACATATGTCGATAGTCCAAACCTTTGCGGCAACAACACCTAGGCCGCCATGAATGTGCCGACGACTGCAACTGATGACCCTACCATTGCCATGGTAGTCATCACCGTTGGCGCATTCACCGTATCGACTACAACAACCGACATATTGGCCACAATGGCCGGGGTACCACAGGATTGGGCCAGGGTGAGGGAAGAAAACCCTCACGGGGGAGTGAGAATCCCCACCTCGGCCAAAGCCGTTGTGCTTGCACCTGCAAAACCCATCCACGCCGCCGCCATGAAAGAACTGCCGAGCGCTGTAGGTACGAGAATTGAACATGGATGGGTGGTCGATGGCCGTGGACCGTGGCCTGGTGCAAAAGGGGGATGGGACCTTCAGAGCCCTAAGCAACTAACTATGGTCAACGCCTCCCGCTGCCAAGCATCGACCCAGTGGTTGTGGTTCTCGGGGTCAGTGGAAATGTGACCGGGGCACCGTGGAGTTGGAGAGGCCATCAAAGACACCGAATGAAGGATGAGAGAATGATGTGTGAATGTGTTCCGACAGTGAGGCGATAGAGGGGTGGGAGTTAAGTCAGATTCAAAATGAGACATTTGTTTCCCAGGCTTCCCTAGGCATGTAGGCGAGAGCCACACATGGCTCGCCGGTCGCCAGAGATTGGCTCCCGAAAAACAGTCGAATCAACTATTCCCGCTTAGCCTAACCTAGAAGTGCTTCAAGGTTTGCGTGGGCAAGAAACAAGGAAATCACTACTAGGGAAAAGCCTAGCGGCAGCGCGGGTTTTAGGCCTATCAGTAGCGCGGGTGGAAGCGCTACTGGTACGGCGCTACAGCTAAAGGTTAGCAGTAGCGTGGGTCAACCCACGCTACTGCTATATCGACTTAGTAGTAGCGCTTTCCCCAAGCAGCGCTACTGGTAATTAATAGTAGCGCTTCTACCAGCCTGCGCTACTACTATTATTCCATATTTTATTTCTTTTTTATTTCATGTTGCATTCATACACCTTTATACAAGTTTTCATACAACAGCAATTTAGAGATTGTCTTTTACATCATAATGAGTTATTACATCATATTGTTCTTTCATCCAATGATATAATAAATATCATCAACATCATCATCATCATCATCATATCATTAACAACTTATCATCATAATACATCATTGTCATATAACACCTCCTCATGATCATCGTTTTCATCAATGAGACATCACATAACAAGTTGGTCACTAGTCATAATCACAACTACTCCTCATCATCAACTCTAACACATTGTACCACATAATAAACATTATACCTCTTAGGACCTACTACATTCTCTTAAGACCTACTGTATTCTCTTAGGTAAAATAGCATAAAACAAGATAGCCCCTGACTCTCCATTATGGAGAATGGAGATTATCCTGTCTTCAATTCTTGCCTTTCGCACAATGTTGCTTCGAAGAACCTTCTTACGACTGTCCATACATTTTTCTATTCTTTGATTATCATGTGTTCACCGGTTTTAGAAATCCAGTATGGACAGGTGAGATTCGTAGGACGACCTGGCTGTATGTTCAAAACATGAAGGCGGCCATTCTGATACATCAGATGAGGCACACAATCATCCGAGATTTTCTGTTAAAAAACATAGTAATAACTTCGCAATTAGCAATGTAGTTAAGTTTTAAAAGAATTTATGCAAAAGATGCATGGATGTCGTAATAGTAAAAAAATCTTACCATGGCATCTCCATGGATGTTACCGTAGTTCAACACGTGCACTAGTGGCACGTATTGACCATAATGTGGAGGAGTTTTATTATAGATATTATAAAATGCGGCCAGATGATTTTTCTCCTGATAAGTTAACTCAGAGCCATCGGTATAGTAGATTCTGTCTACCATATTCCGCACATTGTTTGAACAATGAAAATAAGCTGTCAATGGAAATAAATTGTCAACTATTTTGAAATGAACAGTATAAATTAGTTAATAACTATGTTTGAGAAACTCACATAGCGATAGAATTGGAAGCGTATTAATAAGGACCCAAATGTCCAAATTGTCTTGGTCGATGTCAGGATCACCAAGATCCATGGTGACAAACATACCCTCTTGAAAATCATACATCTTGCAAAGTGCTTCCCAACTCGGGTAACCAAAAAAGGATACGCTCTCAGAATTGTATAGATTTACCTCAAGATTCATACCATGATGGGTCCTTATGTTAATTTTCTTTGTTTTCATTCCTCTCATGATCTTCAAAACCCATCCTCTCCAAGACATAGCGTCTTGCATGGCATGGGATAAGCTAGTCGAATTGTAAAAGACGAAAATTACACGTTGAAGTAGTAGAAGTCGAGCTTAATTACAAAAAAACATTTTGCGTCGTAGCTTACCGTATCACAATCGAAGGCCTCCTCGAGCTTAATGTTGAAGCGCCGAGCTTCGTCCAGGTGAGGCCTGTCGCAGAAACCCCGGTCGTCGTGGCACCAGTCGCACTCCCCCGGGAGACTTTCGTCGTCCGAGTACGACATTTCCTATGTTCATACAAATATAAAACTTGTACAATTAAATATATGTACTAAAAAACCCAAATTAAATCATTATTATTCATCGCGGGTTGACTATCGATCTGTCGAGTCTTTTCTTGTTCCCTTAGTGCATTACACCCCACGACAACAGTCGGGATTCTCCGGCCTCGACAGACTTAAAGTCAACCCAAAATATTGTTTAATTATCTTTCTAGAAAATACAGTCCACTCGATATTTCCTACATATTCTAGCACAAGTCATGCCAAAATTCATGAAAAATTCCGGCATGACCTTTGCTAAAACAGGACATATCGAGCACCTGAAATTTGCCGAAACGAAAATTAATCAACACTCCGGCAAAACATAGGCCACTCGGAGGTGTAACATGAACATGACCGGCCACTTGGGCAACCACATATCTTATTTGAGCAACACAAGATATACATGTTTTTATCTATATCATATCTTATAGGACTCATATTGACATGGAGATTTGGCTGGTCTCACCTCGAGGTCGGAGGGGGTTGGTGACGGGGACGACGGCGGGGATGATGGAGGGGCTCCTTGATTTCTGCAAAAACAAAAACCCCATAAGTTGTCACTAATACATCCCGAATAGTATCATACATATAACATCACTAATACAACTAAAACCCTAGCGAACGACATCGATGCGAGAATAATTGCTTAAGCTAAAAAAATAACAACAAATGTGACATGTTCAATTAGTTCTATTAATTCAACTAGTTCTTACTAAATATAAACTTACTATAAATAGAAATAAACTAGTTCTTTCTAAAAATAAACTAGTTCAACTAGTTATAATAATTTTCTTACTAAAAATACATTAGTTCTATTAATTCAACTAGTTCTTACTAAAACTAAATTAGTTCAACTAGTTTATTAATTTACTTACTAATTATTTTAAACACTTAATAAAAACAGTAAAAAAATTACATTATACAATAGTAAAAAACTACAGTGAAAAACAGAAAAAAAAGATGGAGGGAGGAGGGGAAGGGAGGAGGAGAGAGGAGGAGGGGCAGGAGGCCGGTGGGATCGAAGGAGGGAGGGGCGGGGGGAGGAGGGGGAGGGGGCGGCCGGAGGAGGAGGGAGAGGGGCAGTGGGAGGAGGGCGGCCGGAGGAGGAGGGGGAAGGAGGGAGGAGGGAGTACCTCGGCGAGGAGCAGCGCGGCGGCAGCGGCGGACGACGTAAAAGTTCGGCGCAGGCGAGAGCGAGTGAGAGGGAATGAGTGTGCATGGTGAACCGCTCTAGGATAAGGTAAGTAAGTAGTAGGGCGTTTCAACGCGCTACTGCTACGGGCCGTAGCAGTAGCGCTGGTCAGTGGTACGCGCTACTGCTAAGTGGGGCTAGCCATTTGCGCCCAATACAAATATAGCAACAGCGCGGTTTCGCGGAACACGCTACTGCTAAAGTAGTAGCAGTAGCAAGGTTTATTTAAAAACGCTACTACTAAGTAGTAGTAGCGCCCTGTTTTGTCTAGCGCTACTGCTAAAATGATGTGTATAACCAGTCAAAAAAAATGATGTGTATAAGGTTTTCCCTAATAGTGAATTGATGCAACCCATACAATCAAACAAACCAAATTTGCGCCACCAGGACCTGGTTGGGTTGATGCACGCAACCAAGTAGTCCCCGGGACTAGCCAGATGTAAATCGCCTGATTTTTTTTGGTTTAGTCGATTGTTTCAAGCCGTCAGATGTGAAATGAAGGGTCAGATCCTTTTCTTCAATCTTCCGCTAGACTTCCTGCTAATCTTCTTCATTTGAACCGCCGAGCCACCGTTGGCCTAACCATCTGTTGCTGCCGACCACGCCCGGCGGCGCTTCCGCGCCAAGCTCGTCGCCCCACCCTCCCCGAACAACCGCCCACCGCTGTGCTGCCGCCCTCTCGGCCATCCCTCTAACTTGGCCATGATCCATCTTTTCCGACGGACCTGTACTGCCACCCTAACACCCCTAAGAAAGATCATGGGGGTAGATTGCACCCTAAGATAGATCATGGAGTAGCTTCTCCGACGAGTGGTGATTGCTTCTTCATTCCCTCCGGCGGTTGCCTCCTTTTAGAAAAATCGACGGATCCAAATTCTATTTTGAGGCGACTTACATTTAGCTATTGTGATAGTCCTTGACAACGGAAAGCAACGACGTGGAATGCGGACTTTAGGGCATCTACAATGCAGGCGCTAACGCCAGGCGCCAGGCTTAGAATCCTAGCCGTTTCCCGCTAATTCTGTCCAATTCTCGAAATTTGGTTAGCATCGATGCCACAAGAGTCGTCTGGCGCTAGTCGAGTTGTCAATTCATTTTTCTGCGTGTAGCGCTCGTATGCTAAGCGTTGCATGCATGGACTCCAAGCCCAGGCGCTAGGTGAGAAATCCTTTTTTATTATTTCCTCCGTCCCAAAATAAGTGATTTAACTTTGTACTAACTTTAATACAAAGTTGAGTCACTTATTTTGAAATGAATGAAGTACCAATTAAGCGTCTGATTAGGAATTAGGCGCTTTGCGATGGAGATGCCCGCGCATCACCGCGTAGCCGTAGCTTCTGGTCTTGGATCACGAACGCTAGCTACGTATATCCCCTTCGGTCCTTTTTACTCTGCATATTAGAATTCTCTGAAGTCAAACTTCGTATTTATATGAAAAAATATTAACATCTGTCATGCTAAAGTTATATAATATGAAACTTTAAGTCATGACACATCTATTGATATTGATTTTAAATTATGAATGTTGGTATTTTTTTATAAAGTTGGTCAAATTTTACGAGGCTTGACTTTAGTCAAATCTTATACGTAAGACGGGAGAAAGTACTACACAAGCTAGCGATCCCCCGGTCGTCGGCACACGGATCGATCGGTATCCTCCTGGCTTGGGAGGTTGACCACGACGCCCGCTGCCAGCGAGTGGCGTAGTGCGTACGTGGTGCGCGCGCCCTTTCCGGCGTGCGTCTCGCGGCGGATGTGGATCGATGGCCTCGCTATCGGTACCCATGCAGCTCAAGATGGCCCTCTCGCTTCAACGTTCCATCTCTGACCAAGTCACTGGTCAGCACTCGGCAGCGATGGAACCAGGGCGCGTCCGTGGCAGTTATTTCGAGAGGCCCGTCCTCAGCTCAAAGGTACGGTACTGTACTGTACGTGGTACTCCATCCATTTCAAAATATAGTGTTCCCACATTTTTCGAGGTCGAACTTTGATCATAAATTTAACATACGAGACCGACTGCGGCGGGAGAAAAAGTTACATACTTAAAAACTTCTTTCGAATATGAATTCACCGACATAATTTTTGCTCCCGCCGCAATCGGCCTTGGCAGTTAAATTTACGGTCAAAGTTAAAGCACGGGAATAGAGAAAGCATTACATTGTGGAATGAAGGGAGTAGTACAGCAGACAGTAGTGCCCTCACGGGTGGTGCAGAAACTCTCAAGTTTCAGTAACGAATCAATCAAATCAAACATAAAGAAACGAGTCAAGCAGTGCCCAGAACCGGAAGCAATCGATCGCGTGCGCCGCTTTGCCGTTTCAACTGCTTTGCTTCACCTTGATTTCAGTCAAGTGCGCATACATCAGAAGTTAGCATTTGGTTTTCTTTTTCCTGCTGTTTCAGTTAGATTATTGCCTGCATCCAAAAGCAGTAACAGGTTAGATTGTTATCACAAGGACAGCTTATGCTCCCCCGCAAAAAAAAAAAGGGGACAGATTATGCTGGACTTGAGAAATGCCAGACACCATGCATGACGGCCAGTTCGAAATAAACCTGCCCTGTGACTGTCTGACTGATGGTGATGCAGACCGCAGACAGAAACATGATGCCTGTCTGCTCATGGAAAAAATGTCATAACCGTAAAAGTTAATGTAGACTAGCAATGTTGCTTCAAGTGGTTCGTTCCACTTCAACCACAGCCGGAGAGCGATAGACATATGCAAAAACTATAAGAAAATTGGATCATTCGCGAAACATGCAAGGCTGCAGCTTCCCACACAAGACGAACGATCGCGGGAAGTAGAAGGCCACCACGAACCCCACGACGAACCCGACCGCAACACCGACGGCGGCGCCGTCGTCCCCTCCCTGTCTCCGCTCGCAGTATCGTAAAGGTTCACCGCAGAGCCCTCGGTTACCGGTGAAGTTGGCGGCCGGAAACGACCGGAGGGAGACCGGAACGGGGCCCGACAGCAAGTTGCCCGCAACGTTAATCGAGGTTAGCCTGAAAGCAATGGTGTACCGTTAATAGAGTCTTGACATACCGTTCCCGAAAGCAATGGTGTGGAATGCGTATTTTAGCGGCGTATCACCGCGTCGCCGTAGCTTGTCGGCACATGCATGGATCGATCGGTGTCCTCTTGGCTTGGGACGTTGACCACGGCACAGGGCACACTGACAAGCGGCGTAGTGCGTACGTGGTGCGCGTGCGCTTTCCGGCGTGCGTCTCGCCGCGGACGTCGACGGTAGTTAATTCAAGAGGCACATCCTCTAGACTTCGTCTTCTTCGTGTTCGACCTGCACCATTACAGAGGTACTTCCTCCGTTCCAAATTACTTATCGCAGGTATCGATGTATCTAAATGTATTTTAGTTCTAGATATATTCATTTCTGAGACGAGTAATTTAAAACGGAGAAAGTAATACAGAGAAACTCTGAAGCTTCGTTAATAATGAACCTGGGGCGGTACATTTTCTTAAAAATAAAGAAATAAGTCAAGCGGTGCCCAGAACCAGAAGCAATCGCATGTGCGGCTTTGCCGTTGCAACTGGTTTGCTTGACCGTGATTTCGGGTGGGCGCGCATCAGTACGTGCATCGAGGTAAAAGCATTGGAGGGCCTAAAACTTGTTTAGGATGTGATGGTTAGTCCTATAACTTGCAAATACGCATTATTTAGTCCTAAAACTTGTTCAAAATGTGCAAGTTTAGTTCTGAGCCAATCACACACACAAGTGGCGCCAGCTGAATCAAGCCAGACAACTTTTGAACATTTGCAGATACCCCTTTCTGTTTCGTGAATTTAACCCGCAACACCCACCCACCCAAGGGAAAGGAAAAGAAGAAGAGTTCGTCTGCCGGCCATGGAGGGCTCCTCCTCTTCTCTGCTGTTGAGTTCGTCCTTGAAGCGGTCTCGTCCGCGGAGGCGGAGGCCGCAAGGAGGATGTGGCCGGAGGACCCTGCTCGACGACGATGCCAAATAGGGGCGCTGCAGTGCGGGGTATATGTGTAACAGCAGCGTTGGCTTAGCAGTAGCGCATGCTAAATGGGGCGCTGCAACTTTTAGTGATGGGAGACCCGCGCTACTGCTAAAAGTTAGCCGTAGCGCCGTAGCAGTAGCACGGGTGCCCGCGCTACTGTAGGGCTTTCCCTAGTAGTGAAGGCATCCCCGCCACCGCCATCGGCCATGCAGGCTTTGCCCCCCGCAGAGCGGTTTCGCCCGTAGCTAGTAAAGAGAGAGATATTCTTTTTACGAGGACTAGTAAAGAGATACAACTCTTAAAAATTCAGAGACATACAACAAGGTAGGTTTTTTTTAGGGTGTACAACAAGGTAGCTAGTAGAGTCGTGCAACGGACAATTAAAAGTTGAGCTCAGTAGCCCACTGGTGACTGGTGCGTCCACATAGAGCACAAAGTCAGAAAACAATGTATAAGAAAACATAATTATTCTTCCGGATATCCATATACTATCTCCCACGTGAAACCACTGTTAAGAAATTCAGCGCGTTAAGCTCAGTGCTGTTAAGAAATTTAGCGCGTTATTGCATCATGCCTGCACTCAGATCGTCTTGTTTTGCTGCCATGCCATCAAGATGAGCCTCTTGCTCCTGACGCAATACATCCTCTCCGACTACGTCTTGGTATTACGGTCGTCGTTTATTTCTTCGAAAATACTAGTGCTTATACGTGTGGCAGTTTTGCAACTCGTTCACATGCTTGAATTATCGTTCAGTGCAGTTTATACGAATCTTGACACATTGAGCCAGAATTTGCATGTCACGTAGAGCGGGGCTGGTGTGTGGGTGTTGGAAGAGTTTGCCTACACGCCCCACACCACGCTGTTTGTCAGCTGCGCTGTGTGAGCGAACTAGTTTCTGCCCACACAGCCACCATCTAGTTCATGCGCATGTGGGCGAACTACTTTTCGTCCACACGACACTCCTACGTTGTGAATGACAACTGCAGTTATGCGTACGTGGCAACTAGGTAAACACACATGGCAACTATAATTCGTTGCTAGACGGCAACTGTAGTTGCGCGTACGTGGCAACCAGATAAACACACATGGTAACTGTGATTAACCATACATGACAACTATGGTTGGACCACGCGTGACAACTTAGATAAACACACATAGCAACTACTATTTGACCATATGTGGCAAGTAGTTAATCACACACGGCAACTACGGTTTGATTACACACGGCAACTACCATAAATTAGACATGGCAACTATAGTTAACCAAAACAGAGAGTTGCCATGCTTTTACAACTACACTATTCATCCCAAATAACTACACCTGCCATCCCGGATGGCAACTAAATCGTCATCCTGCGGGTATCTAACGTAGCTGCGTCAAGACATGTGGACATTTTTGCTTTGTGCCACACATGCGGGGTGGAGATGAGTAATACTTGTTGAGCGTGTAACACGAAGTAGCTACGCCCATACGTATGGACAATTCTAATGTCCGCCCACACACAACCCGTGTGGACTGTCTTCTACTCACGCCACACACGATGGGTGGGCGGATGTCTAATATGCCACACGTGTGATGGATATCGGCGTTCTACTTCTTTTCCTAAAAGTTTAGATAGTTTTGCATCAGGTAGTTTACAGCTACCAGCAGTGTTTAGGTCGTGATGAACTGATGAAGCTAGCTCCCCTTCTAAGGAAAAAAGAATGCAGCTTGCGAGGGACGAGGCCATGAGCTGAGAACAAGCAAATGCAGTGCTGCAAGGGCAAGCAGTGTGGTCTGCATTCGATTTATCAGGGACCATCTCAGTAGCTGTATCTGCGGTGCTTGAACATCACAAATTCACAATGTGCTGCCATATCGGCCTGTTGTAGCACGTATAATGATATTATTATAAGAAGCATGTGACTCATGCGGACCGCAGTATCCGTTTTCTTATACTGCAGCATCTGAGTATATTAAGATATAAAAAATCAACCAAACCGTGACTTTCATTTTCTGAAAGAAACAAATTTCGCAAAAAAAAACAGCCAATACACAATGGTGATATAATCTGAGAAAAGTAAATGAACAAAGATAAGAAAATTAATCTAACGTACGTTGGCATCTGAGTCTTTTTCTTGAGATCGTTGGGAAAGGCATCTGAGTATTCCGGGTACGTTGCATGTTCCTTTTTTTAATTAGCGGGCATCGTGCATGGTTCCTCAAGGGTGATAAATGATGAAAAACGGGCAACTAGCAGCTGATCATACTACTACACCACCTCCAAGAAACCAGCAGTGTGATCGACAGAGTGGCAGCATTAGCGACGAGCATATGGAAGCGAGCGCGGCTGACACCGTCCGGATCGTGTCCCGGCGCATGGTCCGCCGTCGCTTGGTGCCATGCCGGTGCCGCCGTCGGAGGACATCCACCTCATGCCGTGGGACCTGTTAGATAATAACGAGATAAAAAAGACACGAGAGCGCATAGATTTTTACGTGTAAATCCTTTTGGTAGGAAACCACGGACGCACGAAGGTGCAATCACTATGAGGAGGAGTATTATAAACACGAGACGACATGTCGTCTGAGGTGCGACTACATGGGGTATATAAGAGGGCAATACATGAGAGTCCTTGGAGGACAAGTAAACGAGTTGTACTCGTATGCGTCGACGTCAACGCAAAGGCCCACACCGTTTGCACTACGTCTAGTCCAACACAGTATAATTTGGATCACAATTTAACAATCTCCACCTTGATCCAAATTTCCTCCAATAATCGAAGAAAATGAATAACTCCATCCAAATCAGCATAAACACCTTGTGCGTCAAAGTCCATAGAACTAGTGAGAAATACCAACCAAGTCTGAGCAAAGCTCAAACTTATTGGTCGAAACTGGCTTTGTCATCATATCAGCTGGATTATCATGAGTACTTATCTTGCATACCTTCAAATCGCATTCAGCAACAACATCTCGAATATAATGAAATCTGACATCAATGTGCTTTGTCCTCTCATAATACATTGGGTTCTTTGTAAGATATATAACACTTTTACTGTCACTAAATACGGTAGGGCAAGATGAATCTTCACAAAGCTCAAAATACAAACCTCTCAACCTGATAGATTTTTTGCATGCCTCAGAAATAGCCATATACTCGGCATCAGTAGTGGAACAAGTCACAATAGACTGCAAAGTTGCTCTCCAACTCACAGCCAACCACCAATGGTAAAAACATAACCTGTGAGTGATCTTCTCTTATCCAAATCACCAACAAAATCAGAATCAACAAAACCAACAAGTCAATCTCCAGTTTTCCCAAACTGTAAATAAGTATTAGAAGTACCTCGCAGGTATCTGAAAATCCACTGAACTACTTTCCAATGCTCTTTTCCAGGATTAGCCATGTATCTACTGACAACACTCAATGCATATGATAAATCAGGACGAGAACAAACCATGGCATACATAAGTGAACCAACTGCACTCGAATAGGGAACTCTAGACATGTACTCAATATCTGCATCTGACTTAGGACATAAAGCTGATGATAGTTTGAAGTGTGCAGCTAATGGTGTACTTACTGGCTTGGCATTATGCATATTAAAACGACGAAGAACTTTATCAATATATCTCTTCTGACTTAGATATACTTTTCCAGACGGTCTATCTCTGGATATTTCCATGCCAAGTATTTTCTTTGCTGTACCCAAATCCTTCATCTCAAATTCATTACTCAATTGCTTCTTTAGTTCATTAATGTGTGACATACTCTTTGCAGCAATAAGCATATCATCAGCATAAAGGAGCAAATAAATAGTTGAACCATTGACAGTTTTCAAATAAACACAACTATCATAATTAGAACTTTTGAAACCTTGAGAGAGCATAAAGGTGTCAAATCTCTTGTACCACTGTCTAGGGGATTGCTTCAATCCATAAAGAGATTTCTTTAACTTACAGACAAGTTTTTCTTTTCCAGGAATAACAAAACCTTCAGGTTGTTCCATATAAATATCCTCTTCTAATTCTCCATGTAAAAATGCAGTTTTAACATCCAATTGTTCAAACTCAAGATCATGCATGGCAACAATACTGAGTAAAGTGCGAATAGAGCTATGCTTCACAATAGGAGAAAAGACTTTGTTATAGTCAATACCTGAAATCTGACTGTAACCTTTAACAACTAACCTTGCTTTATATCTTGTCTCATCATTAGGAGAAACACCTTCTTTCCTCTTGAAAACCCACTTGCAATGAATATGTTTCTTCTCGCTAGGCAATTTTACTAAATCCCAAGTGCCATTTTTTTCAAGTGATTCCATCTCATCATGCATAGCGGTCATCCACTTATTACTATCACCAGAAATAATAGCCTCGGAATATGAAGAAGGCTCAGAATTACCTTCAATTTCTTCTGCAATAGATAAAGCAAAAGAAACAATATTGCACTCTTCAATTAACTTGTCCGGTTTATTAATACCCGTATAACTCTATCACGTGCAAGATTCCAACTGGGCGGAACAATAGGCTGATTTGGAGTGGGAGTGACATGATCATCATTAATGACGGGTTCATCATGTGCACCAACAATTTCATTACTAGATGTATCACCTGAGTCAATAACATGCTCCACCTGAACGGTAGGCTGCTGAATAGGAGGCTGCTGTTCACTCTCAACAGGAACATTAGTAGATGAAACATCATGTAACATAGCAGATTCATTAAAGATAACATTTCTGCTAATGACAACCATCTGAGTTTCAGGATTCCATAATTTAAAACCTTTAACACCAGACTTATAACCAAGAAAGATGCACTTAACAGCCCTAGGCTCCAATTTTCCATTATCAACATGAGCATAAGCAGTGCAACCAAAAACTCTCAACTGTGAATAATCAGCAGGTGAACCAGACCATACCTCAATTGGAGTTTTCTTATTAAGAGCAATAGATGGTGAACGATTAATGAGATAACAAGCAGTGGAAGCGGCCTCAGCCCAAAAACGCCTATGCAAACCTGCATTGGACAACATGCAACGGGCTCTGGAAATAATGGTCTTGTTCGTGCGCTCAGCAACACCGTTTTGTTGAGGAGTATAAGGAACGGTGTAATGTCTGACAATGCCTTCAGACTTGCAATAATTCTTAAATTGCTTAGAACAGAATTCCATACCATTATCAGTGCGAAGTATTTTTATCTTCTTTTCAATTTGTATCTCAATCATAATCTTCCACTCCTTAAAAGCTGAGAATGCTTCATATTTATGCTTCAAGAAATAAGGCCATACTTTTCTCGAATAATCATCAATAATAGTCAGCATGTAACTAGCACCACCTAGTGACTATCTGCGAGATGGTCCCCATAAATCAGAATGAACATAATCAAGAATACCTTCAGTTGTATGAACCGAAGTGTTGAACTTCACCCTCTTGTGTTTGCCGAAGATACAATGCTCACAAAATTTCAATTTACCAGGTTCATATCCATCAAGAAGACCTCTCCTTTTTAACTCTACTAAACCAAGTTCACTCATATGTCTAAGACGCATATGCCAAAGGTTAGCAGCATCACAATCAGAATTCTTTGAAACAATCAGAGTAGCGTTACCTGAAATGGTAGTACCTCGAATGTAATAAAGACCATTGGTCGAACTTAAGTCACCATTCATCACAACAAGGGAGCCTTTGGTGACCTTCAAAACTGTTGGAAATATGCCCTAGAGGCAATAATAAAATGGTTATTATTGTATTTCCTTGTTCATGATAATTGTCTATTGTTCATGCTATAATTGTATTAACCGGAAACCGTAATACATGTGTGAATACATAGACCACAACATGTCCCTAGTAAGCCTCTAGTTGACTAGCTCGTTGATTAAGAGATGGTCATGGTTTCCTGACCATGGATATTGGATGTCATTGATAACGGGATCACATCATTAGGAGAATGATGTGATGGACAAGACTCAATCCTAAGCCTAGCCCAAGATCATATAGTTCGTTTGCTAAAGCTTTTCTAATGTCAAGTATCATTTCCTTAGACCATGAGATTGTGCAACTCCCGGATACCGTAGGAATGCTTTGGGTGTACCAAACGTCACAACATAACTGGGTGGCTATAAAGATGCACTACGGGTATCTCCGAAAGTGTCTGTTGGGTTGGCACGAATCGAGACTGGGATTTGTCACTCCGTGTAGACGGAGAGGTATCTCTGGGCCCACTCGATAGGACATCATCATAATGTGCACAATGTGACCAAGGAGTTAATCACGGGATGATGTGTTACGGAACGAGTAAAGAGACTTGCCGGTAACGAGATTGAACAAGGTATCAGGATACCGACGATCGAATCTCGGGCAAGTACTATACCTGTAGACAAAGGGAATTGTATACGGGATTGACTGAATCCTTGACATCATGGTTCATCCGATGAGATCATCGTGAAACATGTGGGAGCCAACATGGGTATCCAGATCCCACTATTGGTTATTGACCAGAGAGATGTCTCGGTCATGTCTACATGATTCCCGAGCCTGTAGGGTCTACACACTTAAGGTTCGATGACGCTAGGGTTATAGGGAAAGTATGCACGCAGTTACCGAATGTTTTTTGGAGTCCCGGATGAGATCCCGGACGTCACGAGGAGTTCTGGAATGGTCCGGAGGTGAAGATTGATATATTGGACGAAGGGTTTTGGAGTCCGGAAGTGTTCCGGAGGTACCGGGTGATGACCAGCATGACCGAAAAGTGTTTCGTGAGCCCCGGCAAGTGTTGGGGGGCTTCATGGGCCAAGGGAAGGGGGCAAACCAGCCCACTAAGGGGTTGTGCGCCCCCTCACCTATTCCCACGTGACCAGGGGGTTTGGGGCGCCCCATCTAGGGTTCCCACCTCCTGGCTTGGGGGCCAAGTCACCCAAAGGGGAGATCCCATCTACCCTGGCCGCCGCCTCCTAGGGGAAACCCTAGGGCGCCTCCCCTTTCCCTGGCCCCTATATATAGTGGAGGTTTTGGGGCTGCACAACACATGAGTCTTTCTCTCTCTCCCAAGGCGCAGCCCTACTTCTCTCCCTCCTCGTCTCTCGTAGTGCTTGGCGAAGCCCTGCTGGAGGACCGCGCTCCTCCACCACCACCACGCCGTCGTGCTGCTGCTAGACGGAGTCTTCCCCAACCTCTCCCTCTTTCCTTGCTGGATCAAGGCGCGGGAGACATCACCGGGTTGTACGTGTGTTGAACACGGAGGCGCCGTTGTTCGGCGCTTAGATCGGAATCGACCGCGATCTAAATCGCTGCGTGTACGACTCCACCAACCGCGTTCTTGTAATGCTTCCGCTTAGTGATCTTCAAGGGTATGAAGATGCACTCCCTCTCTCTCGTTGCTAGATGACTCCATAGATTGATCTTGGTGATGCGTAGGAAATTTTAAATTTCTGCTTCGATCCCCAACAGTGGTATCAGAGCTAGGTATATGCGTAGTTTCTATGCACGAGTAGAACACAAGTTGTTGTGGGCATCGATTTTGTCAATTTACTTGCCGTTACTAGTCTTATCTTGATTCGGGATATCGTGGGATGAAGCGGCCCGGACCGACCTTACACGTACACTTACGTGAGACAGGTTCCACCGACTGACATGCACTAGTTGCATAAGGTGGCTAGCGGGTGTCTGTCTCTCCCACTTTAGTTGGATCGGATTCGATGAAAAGGGTCCTTATGAAGGGTAAATAGAAATTGGCATATCACGTTGTGGTTTTGGCGTAGGTAAGAAACGTTCTTGCTAGAAACCCATAGCAGCCACGTAAAACATGCAACAACAATTAGAGGACGTCTAACTTGTTTTTGCAGGGTTTGCTATGTGATGTGATATGGCCAAAAGGATGTGATGAATGATATATGTGATGTATGAGATTGATCATGTTCTTGTAATAAGGATCACAACTTGCATGTCGATGAGTATGACAACCGACAGGAGCCATAGGAGTTGTGTTAATTTATTTATAACCCGCGCGTCAATGAAAACGCCATGTAATTACTTTACTTTATTGCTAACCGTTAGCCATAGTAGTAGAAGTAATAGTTGGCGAGGCAACTTCATGAAGACACGATGATGGAGATCATGGTGTCATGCCGGTGACGATGGTGTTCATGCCGCGCCTCGAAGATGGAGATCAAAGGCGCAAGATGATATTGGCCATATCATGTCACTTTATGATTTGCATGTGATGTTTGTCATGTTTACATCTTATTTCCTTAGAACGATGGTAGCATAAATAAGATGATCCCTCACTAAAATTTCAAGAAAGTGTTCCCCATAACTGTGCACCGTTGCTAAGGTCCGTTGTTCCGAAGCACCACGTGATAATCGGGTGTGATAGGTTCTAACGTTCGCATACAACGGGTGTAAGCCAGATTTACACACGCAATACACTTAGGTTAACTTGACGAGCCTAGCATGTACAGACATGGCCTCGGAACGCGGAAGACCGAAAGGTCGAACATGAGTCGTATAGTGGATATGATCTACATGAAGATGTTCACCGATGATGACTAGTCCGTCTCACGTGATGATCGAACATGGCTTAGTTGACTCGGATCATGTATCACTTAGATGACTAGAGGGATGTCTATCTAAGTGGGAGTTCATTGAATAATTTGATTAGATGAACTTAATTATCATGAACATAGTCAAAAAGGTCTTTGCAGATTATGTCGTAGCTCACGCTTTGGTTCTACTGTTTTGGATATGTTCCTAGAGAAAATTTAGTTGAGAGTTGACAGTAGCAATTATGCGGACTGGGTCCGTGAACTGAGGATTGTCCTCATTGCTGCACAGAAGGGTTATGTCCTTAATGCACCGCTCAGTTTGTTGAACCTCGAGCATCGTCTGTAGATGTTGGGAAACATCTGACATACACGTTTCGATGACTACATGATAGTTCAGTGCGTAATGCTAACGGTTTAGAATTGTGGCACCAAAGACGTTTTGAAACGTCGCAGAACATATGAGCTGTTCCAAAGACTGAAATTGGGATTTCAGACTAGTGCCCACGTCAAGAGGTATGAGACCTCTGCCAAGTTTCTTAAGTCTGCAAACTAAGGGAGAAAATCTCAATCGTTGAGCATGTGCTCAGATTGTCTGAGTACTACAATCGCTTGAATCGAGTGGGAGTTAATCTTCCAGATGAGATAGTGATGATTCTCCATAGTCACTGCCACCAAGCTATTGGAGCTCGTGATGAACTATAACATATCAGGGATAGACATGATGATCCTTGACCAACTCGTGATGTTTGACACCGCGAAAGTAGAAATCAAGTAGGAGCATCAATTGTTGATGGTTAAACCACTAGTTTCAAGAAGGGCAAGGGAAAGAAGGGATACTTCATGAGACGGCAAATCAGTTGCTGCTCTAGTGAAGAAACCCAAGGTTGAACCAAACCCGAGACTAAGTACTTCTGTAATGAGGGGAACGGTCACTGAAGCAGAACTACCCTAGATACTTGGTAGATGAGAAGGCTGGCAAGGTCGACAGAAGTATTTTGGAAATACGTTATATTAATGTGTACTTTACTAGTACTCCTAGTAGCACTAGGGTATTAAAATATCGGTTCAGTTGCTAAGTGTTAGTAACTCAAAATAAAAGGCTACGTAATAAACGGAGACTAGCTGAAGGTGAGATGACGATATGTGTTGGAAGTGTTTCCAAGGTTGATGTGATCAAGCATCGCATGCTCCCTCTACCATCGAGATTGGTGTTAAACCTAAATAATTGTTATTTCGTGTTTGCGTTGAGCATAGACATGATTGGATTATGTTTATCGCAATACGGTTATTCATTTAAGGAGAATAATGGTTACTCTGTTTATTTGAATAATACCTTCAATGGTCTTGCACCTAAAATGAATGGTTTATTGAATCTCGATCGTAGTGATACACATGTTCATGCCAAAAGATATAAGATAGTAATGATAGTACCACATACTTGTGGCACTGCCATTTGAGTCATGTTGGTATAAAACGCATGAAGAAGCTCCATGTTGATGGATCTTTGGACTCACTTGTTTTTGAAAAGATTGAGACATGCGAACCATGTCTATTGGTAGATATGCATGAAGAAACTCCATGCAGATGGATCGTTTGGACTCACTTGATTTTGAATCACTTGAGACATGCAAATCATACCACATGGGCAAGATGACTGAAAGGCCTCGTTTTCAGTAAGATGGAACAAGAAAGCAACTTGTTGGAAGTAATACATTTTGATGTGTGCAGTCCAATAAGTGCTGAGGCACGCAGTGGATATCATTATGTTCTTATTTCACAGATGATTTGAGTAGATGCTGAGTATATTTACTTGAAGAAGCACAAGTCTGAATTATTGAAAGGTTTAAGCAATTTCAGAGTGAAGTTGAAGATCGTCGTGACAAGATGATAAAATGTCTATGATATGATCATAGAGATGAATATATGAGTTACGAGTTTGGCACACAATTAAGACATTGTGGAAATTGTTTCACAACTAATACCGCCTGGACCACCATAGTGTGATGGTGTGTCTGAACATCATAACTGCACCCTATTGGATATGGTGCATACCATAATGTCTCTTATCGAATTACCACTATCGTTTATGGGTTAGGCATTAGAGACAACCGCATTCACTTTAAATAGGGCACCACACAATTCCGTTGAGACGACATCGTATGAACTATAGGTTTAGAGAAACCTAAGCTGTCATTTATTAAAAGTTTGGGGCTACGATGCTTATGTGAAAAAGTTTCAGGCTGATAAGCTCGAACCCAAAGCGGATAAATGCATCTTCATAGAATACCCAAAAATAGTTGGGTATGCCTCCTATTTCAGATTCGGAAGCAAAAGTGATTGTTTCTAGAAACGGGTCCTTTCTCGAGGAAAAGTTTCTCTCGAAAGAATTGAGTGGGAGGATGGTGGAGACTTGATGAGGTTATTGAACCGTCACTTCAACTAGTGTGTAGCAGGGCACAGGAAGTTGTTCCTGTGGCACCTACACCAATTGAAGTGGAAGCTTATGATAGTGATCATGAAACTTCGGATCAAGTCACTACCAAACCTCATAGGTCGACAAAGATGCGTACTACTTTAGAGAGGTACGTAATCCTGTCTTGTAAGTCATGTTGCTAGACAACAATGAACCTACGAGCTATGGGGAAGCGACGATGGGCCCGGATTGCGACGAATGGCTCGAGGCCATAAAATCCGAGAGAGGATCCATGTATAAAACAAAGTATAGACTTTGAAAGAACTACTTGATGGTCGTAAGGCTGTTGGGTGCAGATGGATTTTAAAAGGAAGACAGACAATGATGGTAAGTGTCACCATTAAGAAAGCTTGACTTGTCGTTAGGATGTTTCCCGACAAGTTCAAGGAGTTGACTACGATGAGACTTTCTCACACGTAGCGATGCTAAGAGTCTGTTGGAATTATGTTAGCAATTACTGCATTATTTATGAAATCTTGCAGATAGGATGTCAAAACATTGTTTCCTCGACGTTTTTCTTAAGGAAAGGTTGTATGTGATACAACCAGAAGGTTTTGTCAATCCTGAAAGATTCTAACAAGTATGCAAAGTTCCAGCAATCCTTCTAAGGACTGGAGTAAGCATCTCGGAATTGGAATGTACGCTTTGATGAGATGATCAAAGATTTTGGGTTTATACAAAGTTTATGAGAAACTTGTATTTCCAAAGGAGTGAGTGGGAGCACTATAGAATTTTCGATGAGTATATGTTGTTAACATATTGTTGATAAAAAATGATGTAGAATTTCTGGAAAGCATGCAGGGTTATTTGAAAAGTGTTTTTCGATGGAAAACCTGGATTAAGCTACTTGAACATTGAGCATCAAGATCTATAAGGATAGATCAAAAACGCTTAACAGTACTTTCAAATGAATACATACCGTGACAAGATTTTGAAGGAGTTCAAAATAGATCAGCAAAGAAGGAGTTCTTGGCTGTGTTACAAGGTGTGAGTATTGAGTAAGACTCAAGACCTGACCACGGCAGAAGAGAGAGAAAGGACGAAGGTCGTCCCCTATGCTTTAGAGGTAGGCTCTATAGTATGCTATGCTGTGTACCGCACCTGAAGTGTGCCTTGCCATGAGTCAGTCAAGGGGTACAAGAGTGATCCAGGAATGGATCACATGACAGCTGTCGAACTTATCCTTAGTAACCAGTGGAATAAGGAATTTTCTCGATTATGGAGGTGGTAAAAGAGTTCGTCGTAAAGGGTTACGTCGTTGCAAACTTTGACACTAATCCGGATGACTCTGAGGAGTAAACCGGATTCGTATAGTATAGCAGTTATTTGGAATAGCTCCAAGTAGCGCGTGGTAGCTGCATCTACAAGATGACATAGAGATTTGTAAAGCACACATGGATCTGAAAGGTTTAGACCCATTAACTGATAAACCTCTCTCACAAGCAAGATATGAATAAACCCCATGGGTGTTGGATTCATTACAATCACACAGTGATGTGAACTAGATTATTGACTCTAGTGCAAGTGGGAGACTGTTGGAAATATGCCCTAGAGGCAATAATAAAATGGTTATTATTGTATTTCCTTGTTCATGATAATTGTCTATTGTTCATGCTATAATTGTATTAACCGGAAACCGTAATACATGTGTGAATACATAGACCACAACATGTCTTGCGTAAGCCTCTAGTTGACTAGCTCGTTGATCAAGAGATGGTCATGGTTTCCTGACCATGGATATTGGATGTCATTGATAACGGGATCACATCATTAGGAGAATGATGTGATGGACAAGACCCAATCCTAAGCCTAGCCCAAGATCATATAGTTCGTGTGCTAAAGCTTTTCTAATGTCAAGTATCATTTCCTTAGACCATGTGATTGTGCAACTCCCGGATACCGTAGGAATGCTTTGGGTGTACCAAACGTCCCAATGTAACTGGGTGGCTATAAAGGTGCACTACGGGTATCTCCGAAAGTGTCTGTTGGGTTGGCACGAATCGAGACTGGGATTTGTCACTCCGTGTAAATGGAGAGGTATCTTTGGGCCCACTCGGTAGGACATCATCATAATGTGCACAATGTGACCAAGGAGTTGATCACGGGATGATGTGTTACAGAACGAGTAAAGAGACTTGCCGGTAACGAGATTGAACAAGGTATCGGGATACCGACGATCGAATCTCGGGCAAGTACTATACCTGTAGACAAAGGGAATTGTATACGGGATTGACTGAATCCTTGACATCATGGTTCATCCGATGAGATCATCGTGAAACATGTGGGAGCCAACATGGGTATCCAGATCCCACTATTGGTTATTGACCAGAGAGATGTCTCGGTCATGTCTACATGATTCTCGAGCCTGTAGGGTCTACACACTTAAGGTTCGATGACGCTAGGGTTATAGGGAAAGTATGTACGCAGTTACCGAATGTTTTTTGGAGTCCCGGATGAGATCCCGGACGTCACGATGAGTTCCGGAATGGTCCGAAGGTGAAGATTGATATATTGGACGAAGGGTTTTGGAGTCCGGAAGTGTTCCGGAGGTACCGGGTGATGACCAGCATGACCGAAAGGTGTTTCGGGAGCCCCCGCAAGTGTTGGGGGGCTTCATGGGCCAAGGGAAGGGGACAAACCAGCCCACTAAGGGGCCCCCTCACCTATTCCCACGTGACCAGGGGGTTTGGGGCGCCCCATCTAGGGTTCCCACCTCCTGGCTTGGGGGCCAAGTCACCCAAGGGGGAGATTCCATCTGCCCTGGCCGCCGCCCCCCCTAGGGGAAACCCTAGGGCGCCTCCCCTTGCCCTTGCCCCTATATATAGTGGAGGTTTTGGGGCTGCACAACACATGAGTCTCTCTCTCTCTCCCAAGGCGCAACCCTACTTCTCCCCCTCCTCGTCTCTCGTAGTGCTTGTCGAAGCCCTGCTGGAGTACCGCGCTCCTCCACCACCACCACGCCGTCGTGCTGCTACTGGACGGAGTCTTCCCCAACCTCTCCCTCTCTCCTTGCTGGATCAAGGCTCGGGAGACGTCACCGGGTTGTACGTGTGTTGAACGCGGAGGCGCCGTTGTTCGGCGCTTAGATCGGAATCGACCGTGATCTGAATCGCTGCGTGTATGACTCCACTAACTGCGTTCTTGTAACGCTTCCGCTTAGCGATCTTCAAGGGTATGAATATGCACTCCCTCTCTCTCGTTGCTAGATGAATCCATAGATTGATCTTGGTGATGCATAAAAAATTTTAAATTTCTGCTTCGATCCCCAACAAAAACACTATCTCCACCTGAATACTTGTACCCCTTTGCATCAATGGCACCCATAGAAATAAGATTTCTCTTCATCTTCGGAATATACCGAACATCTGTCAAAGTTCTGATTATGCCATCAAACATCTTGATTCGGATAGAACCTATGCCTTCAATCTTGCATGGTGAATTATCAAAACCCAAAACGGAACCAGCAGAAGTAGTGGAATCAAAAGTATTAAACCAATCTTTATGTGGACACATCTGAAAAGTGCATGCAGTGTCAAGTACCCACTCATCATTGGTCTCAGCACATCCAGCAATAACGACAAGAGCATCATCGGAACTATCATCACGAGCAACGTTAGCAGAATTTTCACCTTGTTTGTTAACTTTCCTCTTTTCCTTGTTCTGCAACTTGAAACACTCAGAGATGTCATGCCCGTCTCTCTTGCAATACCTACAATACTGCTTGTCTCTGGATTGCGACCGGCCCCTGTAGCTGTTCTTACCTTTGCCTCTGTTTCCATTATATGATGACTTCTCCTTTGTCCTGCCACAAAGAGATAATCCCTCTGCTTGGGATGAACTTGAACCATCATGAGGCACCATTAGTTTCATCTTCTCCTTAGAGTTCAAAGCTTCATAAACTTCATTAAGTGTGAGAGTATCACGACTGTATAATATGGTGTCTCTAAAATTGGTATAAGTACTTGGCAGTGAACAAAGTAACATTAAAGCAGTATCTTCCTCTTCATACTTAACCTATATTGCAGCTAGATCAGATATGATCTCTTTAAATTCCGAAATATGATTCAAAACATTACCTCCCTCGGGTAACCTGTGCAGGAATAATTTTTGCTTCAGATGCATCTTGCTGGTGAGATCTTTAGTCATGCAAATCCCTTCCAGCTTTAACCATAGAGCGGCGGCAGTTTTCTCGCTCAAAACTTTCTGCAAAATATTATTATGCAAATGGAGTTGAATTTGTGACAAAACCTTACAATCAATTCTTTTCTCCTCAGCAGTCCAGTCCTCAATTTGGTTCTTCCCAAAACTATCCAGTGCTACATCATAGTCGGCATGTGCCAACAACGCCCGCATCTTGACTTGCTATAGGGTAAACCTTGTGTCACGATCCAGCAGCGGAAAATCGTACTTCATGGATGCCGTGAGTTGATAAACTGTGCACAAAGTAGTACAAGTCGAAGTAGAATAATTCTTGACATAATTTAATATGCGAACAAAAGAACAGAGTAAATAGCACCCGATGGTCTCGCATGAGCACGTAACAGTTGATGGGAAAACCAATCTGATTTAGTACTCACCTAGTAGTAGTCTTCGTCACGTACTAGTGCTGGTAGTACTAGTACTTTATTGTCTTCACGTCAAGGAAAAAAAGTAGCAGCGTGGTTGATTCCCTCGGGACTTGAAGTGGCTCTGCTCCTGGTGCTTTATACACGAGCAAGGAGACCACGCTTCCTCTCGGCGGATCGGACAAGCGCACCGCTTGTAGGGCGGCAGGGTAGCGCAAATAGATCTCCAGTCGGACTCGGTGGATCATGGCTGCAGCGGAATAAATCGATCTGACTTCTGATGGATGGATCGCCAGGTCGCGTCGGCGGCGGCGGCACACAAGAGGCCGCAACCCTAATCACCTGATCTCAAAAATTTGGTATCTGTAACCTCAGCTCTGTATACCACCTGTTAGATAATAACTAGATAAAAGAGACACGAGAGCACACAGATTTTTACGTGGAAACCCTTGCGGGAGAAAACCACGGACGCACGAAGGCGCAATCACTATGAGGAGGAGTATTACAAGCACGAGGTGACATGCCGTCTGAGGTGCGATTACATGGGGTATATAAGAGGGCAATACATGAGAGTCCTTGGAGGACAAGTAAACGATTTGTACTCATACGCGTCGACTTCAACGCAAAGGTCCACACCGTTTGTGGGTCAATAGCTCCTGTGCGACATTTTTGAGGTGAATTGGCAAGAGTGCGACTTTGTTCGAGCAAATGGCTGTGGTGCGACAATTTTGAGCAGGCAAATAGCCCACGCATGACATGGCTGTTAAATGTGGTTAAATTGGTCGTCAACCAAGCCCGCCCGTTTATGTTAGGACATGTGGGTCCAACTTAATTGTTCCTCAAAACAGCTGATCGTGCCCTGCCGCCCGACCGTGCCGGGCCCGCCACTCTGCCCCCTTCTTCTCCGGTGGCGGCGGATCTTGAGTTCTCGGTGGCGGCGGCGGAGCCCTCGTTCTCAACGGCGGCGGAGCCTTCGTCCTCAGAAAATGGTGAGTGAATTCAAACCCTAGTCGCCCTCCCGTTCCTCTCTCCGGCCCGTAGATCGCTGCTCGTTTCCTCTGTTTTCGCTTGCAGAATCGATAGGTTGTGAGGGGAGCCCGTGGGCATACTGAGATGGAGCCGCCAGATTCAACTTCAAATAGGTAATGCGCCTCTCTCCGATCCAATTTTGCATGCAATTAGGGGATGGCCTCGTCTGCTTTTTCTCACGGGCTCACACTGTCTGCCACTGACAAAGGGGATGCTGCCGCTCGGACCTTTGAATTGACAGTCAATTTCTTTCCATCAAAGGCAAAATTAGTTGATGGTAGCATACAGAACATTGAGAGAGACACTATTGTTAAATGGGAGGTTGAGTTTACAGAGATTGATCCACAAGTTCTACAGAACATGGGAGAGACCGCAGTGAAGAAATGGGTGGAAAAAATTGGCGAGAATATTGTTTGGGGTCCAGAGCAAGAAGTATCACTGTTGCGGTTTGATGATTGGAAAGGAGAGTATGTGAGAATAGAAGATGGTGAACAGATTGTTGAAGAAATCGATCGGCAAAACGGCTGGACAAGCAAACGGGCTAATTTTTTTTGCTGAGCTCGTTGATCTGAACATTTTTTTGAAGGTTGGATATGTGCCATCACAATTGGCTGCGCAGATGGTAGATGAGGATTGGGCTACACAGAGGCCATTGATTCCCATGTGTACTGAACTTACAGTAATACCCAAAGAGGGACAGGTGACTGGAACTGAAACTGAAACTGCAGCAACTATTGATTGGAATGTAGTTGAATTAGATGAGCCTACTGATTTGGTCATTGCATCAATGCCTGACATTGAGATGGCCAAACTTTTTGGCATTCCAGTCGATGACAGAGATAAGCAGGAGAGGGGTGAATCTAGTTTGCCTGCTAATGCTGATGAAGAAGTAGATGGACAGTTGATGGAACAAGCTGCAGATGGGGTAGATGATGCACATGATGATGAGCTGGTGCATGTGTATGACAAAGAAAACCCTGTCATTGAAGTAGGCAAGTTGTTCCCAAGCATGAAGGAGTTTATGATGTGTTTCAAGACTTATGCAGTGAAACATGATTTTGATGCCAAGACTGTTTGGACTGATAAAAAGAAGTTTTATGCGAGGTGCAGAGGATTTGCTGGTAGTGTGAAGCCTTACAAGTGGTATATATCTGCTAGACTGCAACCTGATGGAAGTACTGTCAGGGTTAACCAAATCCCCAATCAACATACTTGTATTACAAGTTCACAGAGAGTATCAACCATGACATCACAACTTTGGGTTGCAGAAAAGATCAACCCAATTTTAGCCAAAATACCAAACACTACTGCCAAGAAACTCAAAGTAGACTTGGAAAAGATGTACCCCTTTAAACTGAAATATACCACAGTGTGGAAGGCAAAACAAAGGGCAATGAAAAATCTATATGGTGATTAGGCAAATACATTTAGGATGCTTTACAACTTCAAAGCAGAAGTGGAAAAGAGGTCACCTGGCAGTGTTGTGGAGATAGATACAGAGGTATCAGCCGAAGGTGAAGTCAAGTTCTCCAAGTTTTTTTATGGCTTTGAAGCCTTGCATCGATGGGTTCAAAGCAGGGTACCGTCCATATTTGAGCATAGACTCATCATTTTTGACAGGCAAGTGGAATGGTCAGTTGGCAGCATGCAATGCTCTAGATGGACATAACTGGATGTTTCCTATTGCTGTTAGCTTGTTTCAGTCAGAAACAGAGGCTTCATGGACATGGTTCATGATCCAGTTGAAAAGATGCCTAGGGCCAGTGTCACCTTTGGCTATACACACAGATGCATGTAAGGGGCTTGAAAATTCAATGAAAAATGTTTTCCCACATGCTGAGCAGAGGGAGTGCTTCGGTCATTTGTGGATGAATTTGATCAAAAAATTTAGAGGAGAAGAATTTGGGCGCATGTGGCCAGCAGCAAGATCTTACACTAGACAGACACACAAATATCATCTTGATAAGATAATGGCAGCATGTGATGAGTTTGGTCCATGGCTGAACACCTACCATTCTTTGTTATGGTACAGGTCAGCATTCAACACTGCTATCAAGTGTGACCACATCAACAATAATTTGGCAGAGAGTTTCAACAACAAGGTGAAGGATTTAAAAGATTTGCCTGTGCATGACATGGTTGACCAAATCAGGATCATGCTCATGCGGTTGTGGGAATTGAGAAGAAGGATATGTGATTGTCTGCAAGGTGATAAGCTTCCAGCAGTGGTACAACAGGTGGTCAATAGGAGCAGATGTCTTTCACATTTGTTTGTTGAAAAATCTTCACCTTGGGGTGCTGAAGTTAGAGATAACAAAACTGGAAGGAGACATGTTGTCAACACTGAATTGCATGATTGCACTTGCCTCGAGTGGCAACACACTGGTAAACCATGTGAGAATGCCATTCTCTTCTTAGCATCCCAACCGAAGATAAATATGCACCCATATTTGCATGAATATTATTCGGTAGCAAGATTCGAAGCTGCATATGCTACTCCAATTCCAGCACTTACAGATCAGTCTCAGTGGCCTGAAGTGGACATTGAATTTTCCATGTGTCCTCCCTTGACGAAAAGAATGGCTGGTAGGCCTAAACAGAGTAGATTCAAGGCATGGTTTGAGAAAGGTGGGAGTAGTAAGAAGGAAAAGAAAGATGGAAAGCCAAAAAGGGTCCAAAAAGGTAACAAAAACATATGCAAGTTGTGCCAGGAACTTGGGCACAGAGTGGGATCTGTCAAATGTCGTTACACTCCTGATAAGCCAAAGTATGTTTTTGTTTATTTGTCTGTGTTTTGATTTGGTGCTTTTTTCCAATTACTATATCTATAACATTTTCCCAATGGCCAGGAGGAAGCGAGCAAGTCAGCCCCTTGTTGTTGAATAGTGTTGGCCAACAAAAAAAGCAAGAGTCAATGGCAGTAGAAAGAAGAGAAGTGTGCCTGAGCCTGAGCAGACTGAAGAAAATCCTGCTGTAGTCAACATTCAGACTGAAGAAACTGCTCTCGAGGTTGAAACTGAACCTGAGCGTGTCGAGGTTCAGACTGAAGAAACCCATGCTGAGGTACACATCGAAGAAACTGAAACAGCTGTCAATATTGAGACTGAAGACACTGATCACGAGGGTGTTGGCGAGGTGTTGAAAAGACCAGTGAAGAAAACCAAGATAATTAGTGAACTTGTGTGTGTAGTAGAACAAAAAACAAGAAGTGGTAAGGCGAAAAAGGGCATGCGACGTGGTAGGAAGAGGTAGAACAGAGAACAGTTTGAAAATTTGGGGCATGTAATAATTTTTGTAACTTGGTACGTACTGGTAGTCACTATGTATCCCCATATTTCTATTCGAACTTGTTTGTTGGTACCTTGTCTAAACCGGCCAAATAAAATTCAAATTCAAATTTGGGCTCAAATTTGAATTAGGGATGGGTATTGATGTTTTAATGCTATCTAAAGTACCTCAACTGAAATATGTTTGCTTGCTGATCATTCCGAGCCCTTTTGGTAAGTTGAACTCATAGTCATGAAAAGTGTGTCTCAAATGACCTCCAAAGGTAGGGTAAACGGCCTCATATTTAAGCAAGTTTTTTTGGCACCTTGTCTAAACCAGCCAAATATTTTTTCTACACATCTATTCTACCTATATACTGTAAATCTAAAGTCTCACTATTTATTGAATTACTTTTCTATTATTATTATTTTTGAAAAAACAAGATTTAATAGAAAATTATATATATAACAAGTTTAAAACATGAAAATGAGAAAAGTAAGTTAAGATCTTTCTTAGTCAATCCAAAATGAAGTTTTGGTGAGCTTTTCAGACTTTTCATTTTCAAAACCCCACCTACTCTCTCCCTTGAACTCCATACTACATTGTTCGAGGAATGACAATTTTATGAAGGATTTTTCGTAAAAATGTATGTAAACCATATTTATATTTTTTTCTCGTTACTATACGACATAATAAGACTATGTGCGCAAGTTTTGTATTTTTTTGATTTTTTTGAATTAGTTATGCTCAACCCTAATCAGTCAAAACCCCTCAAAACCCCGCACACTACTGGGTCGTCGATCGTTGTGCATGGATGGTTGAGATCAGGCGCTAGGGTTATCTACAGTGTGCATCGATCCGCATGAGACGCGCTGATTGGTTGAATCAGTGTGCATCGATCCGCATGAGATGTCGCATCCCTAGCTTCTGGTAATGCTCTAGGCTAGCTTTATGTGTGCATCATGTCTATATTCCGAAAGTTGAAATGAGGAAATTGAAAGCCTCGGAAATCATTTTAATAAAGGGGCAAGAAACCCTAAAATTGCAATCAGTAAATCCAAAATGCCCTAGAAATAGCTCTGACAATTTTGGCAAGAGTTATAAATCAAACCAAAATTTTGGGACATTTCTAAGGAATTATTTGGGCTCTGATTTTAAATCAATATTTTATTTGAATTTGGAGTTATATTCATAATATATAATGAATATATTTTCAAATGCCCTGAGATATTTTATGTTTATGAGGAGTAGACCTTAAGTGACATAAAATTATCCAGGGGAGTTTTGGCACTGTTTTCAAATTTGTTTGAATTTGAATTCAGTGGCAATTAAATAGAAAACAAAACAGAAGAAAAATTAAAAAAGAGCAGAAGACTTACCTGGTAGCCCACCAGTAGCCCAGCCACTTACCTGGCGCTCACCGAAGCCCACCTGGACGGCCCAACACTGTTGGCCCAGCCCATCTCCCCTCCCCTGTCGTCTTCCTCCCTGCCAGGAGGACGTGCACGCGCCCGGCGCGCGCGGCCACGCGCCCCGGCCACCTCCTCCCTGCCTGGTTGCCTCCTCCTCCCCCTGGACGTCTCCCGCAACGCCACGGAGATGTCGAACCCCCTCGACCTCTCTATCACTCCCCCCCGTGGCCCTCCTCTCCTCTGCTTTCTCTCTCTCACTCGCCCGAACGCAGCCGTCGCCGCCGAGCAGTAGAGGAAACCCTAAATAGCAAGTATCGTGGGTGTGAGATACATGTGGCCATCGGTGTCGGACACTACATCCACGTCCCACAAGTGACGTGGGCGTCGACGCCCACGTCACTTGTGGGACGTGGATGTAGTGTCTGACACCGACGGCCACATGTGTCTCACACCGACGATACTTTCTATTTAGGGTTTCCTCTACCGCTCGGCGACCCTGACCCTCGACGACCCTCGTTTCCGATAAACCGGTGTGAGCCCCCTTCTGTTGGCGAGGTGGGACTAAACTCTGCCCGCAACAAGGACCAACCCTTTAGTCCCGGTTTGTGGCACAAACCGGGACTAATGGTCATGGGCCAGGGGCGAGGAGCAAAATTATAAACTTTCTGTTAGTGCCATTAGTTTTAGAAAGTTGAAAGTTGAAAGTTGGCATGGGCCAGGGACTAATGGTCATGGTATTACGAGGGCCGAACCATAAGACATGAAAGCATTTCAAATGAACTCTGAAAAAGTTGAAAGTTGGCATGGTATCATAATTTCACCCACATAGCATGTGCATGTACAAAACGGACAATGGTAGCATGTTCGTGTGTTACAAAGTTGGCATGGTATCATCATAATAGTTGCGGGAGAAAGTCTTCACTTTTTCTTCGCTTGTGTCATTTGCTTATTGCGCCGTAACCATGGATAATCTTCATTATTTATCAGGATGCTTGGGTCAGCCTTGACATTGAAGGGAGGAATTTCATGAAACTTTTCATAATCTTCAGACATGTCTGTCCTGCCGTCCACTCCCAGGATGTCCCTTTTTCCTGAAAGAACTATGTGGCGCTTTGGCTCATCGTATGATGTATTCGCTTCCTTATCTTTTCTTTTTCTCGGTTTGGTAGACATGTCCTTCACATAGATAACCTGTGCCACATCATTGGCTAGGACGAACGGTTCGTCAGTGTACCCAAGATTTTTCAGATCCACTGTTGTCATACCCCGCCGCCTAACAGGTTGACCCATTTGCACTTAAACAAAGGGATCTTAAAATCAGGTCCGTAGTCAAGTTCCCATATGTCCACTATGTAACCATAATATGTGTCCTTTCCGCTCTCGGTTGCTGCATCAAAGCGGACACCGCTGTTTTGGTTGGTGCTCTTTTGATCTTGGGCGATCGTGTAAAATGTATTCCCATTTATCTCGTATCCTTTGTAAGTCAATACAGTCAAAGATGGTCCCCTAGACAACAAGTACAACTCATCACAAACAGTGTTGTCACCTGTGAGACGTGTTTCCAACCAACTGCTAAAAGTCCTGATGTGTTCACATGTAATCCAGTCGTCGCACTGCTCCGGGTGTTTGGAGCGCAGATTGTTCTTGTGTTCATCGACATACGGGGTCACCAAGGTAGAGTTCTGTAGAACTATGTAGTGTGCTTGAGACCAAGAATATCCGTCCCTGCATATTATTGAGTCTCTTCCAAGAGTGCCTTTTCCAGTCAGTCTCCCCTCATACCGCGATTTAGGGAGACCTATCTTTTTAAGGCCAGGAATGAAGTCAACACAAAACCCGATAACATCCTTTGTTTGATGGCCCATGGAGACCTATCCCTCTATACGATTTCTGGATCGATCACCTTCTGAGAGATTGCATTGAGGAATGCACATAGCTTCACAATGGCTAATCGGACGTTTTTCGGTAGAAGCCCCCTCAATGCAACCGGAAGCAGTTGCGTCATAATCACATGGCAGTCATGAAACTTTAGGTTCTGAAACTTTTTCTCTGGCATATTTATTATTCCCTTTATATTCGACGAGAAGCCAGTCGTGACCTTCATACTGAGCAGGCATTCAAAGAAGATTTCTTTCTCTTCTTTCGTAAGAGCGTAGCTGGCAGGACCTTTATACTGCTTCGGAGGCATGCCGTCTTTTTCGTGCAAACGTTGCAGGTCCTTCCGTGCCTCAGGTGTATCTTTTGTCTTCCCATACACGCCCAAGAAGCCTAGCAGGTTCACACAAAGGTTCTTCGTCACGTGCATCACTCGATTGAGGAGCGGACCTCTAGGTCTTTCCAGTAGGGTAGGTCCCAAAATATAGATTTCTTCTTCCACATGGGTGCGTGTCCCTCAGCGTCATTCGGAACAGCTAGTCCACCGGGACCCTTTCCAAAGATTACGTAGTGTAAATCATTGACCATAGCAAGTACGTGCTCACCGGTACGCATGGCGGGCTTCTTCCGGTGATCTGCCTCGCCTTTGAAATGCTTGCCTTTCTTTCGACATTGATGGTTGGTCGGAAGAAATTGACGATGGCCCAGGTACACATTCTTCCTGCATTTGTCCAGGTATATACTTTCAGTGTCATCTAAACAGTGCGTGCATGCGTGGTATCCTTTGTTTGTCTGTCCTAAAAGGTTACTAAGAGCGGGCCAATCGTTGATGGTCATGAACAGCAACGCCTTAAGGTTAAATTCCTCCTGTCTGTGCTCATCCCACGTACATACACCGTTTTCATTCCACAGCTGTAAAAGTTCTTCAACTAATGGCCTTAGGTACACATCAATTTCGTTGCCGGGTTGCTTAGGGACTTGGATGAGAACTGGCATCATAATGAACTTCCGCTTCATGCACATCCAAGGAGGAAGGTTATGCATACATAGAGTCATGGGCCAGGTGCTGTGATTGCTGCTCTGCTCCCCGAAAGGATTAATGCCATCCGCGCTTAAAGCAAACCATACATTCCTTGGGTCCTTTGCAAACTCATCCCAGTACTTTCTCTCGATTTTTCTCCACTGCGACCCATCAGCGGGTGCTCTCACTTCCCATCTTTCTTTCGGTTCTCACTGTGCCATCGCATCAACTTGGCATGCTCTTCGTTTCTGAACAGACGTTTCAACCGTGGTATTATATGAGCATACCACATCACCTTTGCAGGAACCCTCTCCCTGGGGGGCTCGCCGTCAATATCACCAGGGTCATCTCGTATGATCTTATACCGCAATGCACCGCATACCGGGCATGCGTTTAGATCCTTGTATGCACCGCGGTAGAGGATGCAGTCATTAGGGCATGCATGTATCTTCTCCACCTCCAATCCTAGAGGGCATACGACCTTCTTTGCTGTGTATGTACTGTCGGGCAATTCGTTATCCTTTGGAAGCTTCTTCTTCAATATTTTCAGTAGCTTCTCAAATCCTTTGTCAGCCACAGCATTCTCTGTCTTCCACTGCAGCAACTCCAGTACGGTACCGAGCTTTGTGTTGCCATCTTCGCAATTGGGGTATAACCCTTTTTTGTGATCCTCTAACATGCGATCGAACTTCAGCTTCTCCTTTTGACTTTCGCATTGCGTCCTTGCATCGACAATGACCCGGCGGAGATCATCATCATCGGGCACATCGTCTGGTTCCTCTTGATCTTCAGCAGCTTCACCCGTTGCAGCATCATTGGGCACATCGTCGGGTTCCTCTTGATCTTCACCAGCTCCCCCCGTTGCAGCATCACCGTATTCAGGGGGCACATAGTTGTCATCGTACTCTTCTTCTTCGCAGTCTTCCATCATAACCCCTATTTCTCCGTGCCTCGTCCAAACATTATAGTGTGGCATGAAACCCTTGTAAAGTAGGTGGGAGTGAAGGATTTTCCGGTTAGAGTAAGACCTCATATTCCCACATTCAGTGCATGGACAACACATAAAACCATTTTTCTTGTTTGCCTCAGCCGCATCGAGAAACTCATGCACGCCCTTAATGTACTCGCAGATGTGTCTGTCACCGTACATCCATTGTCGGTTCATCTGCGTGCATTACATATAATTAAGTGTCCAAATTAATAGAAGTTCATCATCACATTAAAACCAAAGTGCATACATAGTTCTCATCTAACAACATATAGCTCTCCAGAGCATCTAATTAATTAAACCATACATTGAAACTATGTAAAACATTTCAATGCGAAAAAATGCGATCATAATCGCAACCAAGGTAACAATTGATCCAACGGCATAATGATACCAAGTCTCGGTATGAATGACATATTTTCTAATCTTTCTAATCTTCAAGCGCATTGCATCCATCTTGATCTTGTGATCATCGACGACATCCGCAACATGCAACTCCAATATCATCTTCTCCTCCTCAATTTTTTTTATTTTTCCTTCAACAAATTGTTTTCTTCTTCAACTAAATTTAACCTCTCGACAATAGGGTCGGTTGGCATTTCCGATTCACATACATCCTACATAAATAAAATCTATGTCACGTTGGTCGGCATAATTTTCATAAACAATAAATAAACCAATAGTTATAAAGATAATATATATACCACATCCGAATCATAGACAGGACGAGGGCCGACGCGGGCGGATACCAAAACCATCGCACTATATAAGATGCAATAATAAAAGTAAGAAAATAATACAAGTATCTATGTAAACATACAAGTAAGAATATTTTTCCTTTCAGAAAGAAGATAAGAATAAGAGGCTCACCACGATGGTGCCGGCGATGAGCTCGGCGCGGGTGATCGACGGCGGTGAAGACGGGGACGGGGCGTGACGGACCGCTAAACCTAGACAAATATTATGGAAAATGGAGCTTTGAGGTCGAGCTTGGAGAGGAGAAAGCTTAAGTAGTGTGGCTCGGGCATTCCATCGAACACCTTGTGTGCATAGGAAGTGAGCTAGAGCACCACCAAGCCCTCTCCCCCTCGGCCAGAGAAAAACAGAGCACTGGGATGCTCTGCTCGCGAGCGAGGGGTATATATAGGCACCTCATTGGTCCCGGTTGGTGACATGAGCCGGGACTAAAGGGGAGCCTTTGGTCCCGGTTCAAGCCACCAACCGGGACCAATGGTGGTGGGCCAGGAGCGAGGCCGATTGGTCCCGGTTCATCCCACCAACCGGGACCAAAAGGTCCAGATGAACCGGGACCAATGGCCCACGTGGCCCGGCCGGCCCCCTGGGCTCACGAACCGGGACCAATGCCCACATTGGTCCCGGTTCTGGACTGAACCGGGACTAATGGGCTGACCCGGCCTGGACCAAAGCCCTGTTTTTTACTAGTGGGGTGACCCATATTGCATGCTCTAGATTGGGCATGGAGGTGTTCTCCTTCTTGCCGACGACGTCCTTCTCCGTCACGATCACAGCGGGGGGCTCCTGGGTGGAGCCGTCGATGTAGCCAGTCATTCCTGCCGCCTTGATGTGCGGCAGGACTTGTGCCTTCCATACAAGGAAGTTCTCGCGGGTGAGCTTCTCGGTTATGGTGTGTCCGAGAGAGAGGCAATGGAGGGTGCGGCCATGGCTACGGCGGAGGAGGAGCTTGACATAGCTAGATGAGGTGAAGAGAAAGGGCTCTCTATACCATGTGAAAAGTAGGTTAAGCGTATGCACCGAAGCAGGGACGCGTGCGTGTTAAATAGGCACAAGGCCGAAGAAATTTCAAAGGGAGGAGGTTAGGATCGATCTCATCTATCTACAAGATAAATACAACGTCAAGAGGATCGATCCTACCTGCCTAACAAACTACACGCACGCATATAACTTGATACACACGGTTTATACAAATACCGTGTATATACGCATAATACAATGTTTAACATGTTGTACAAACTTGAGGCACTGGATATCATGTTCAGAACCAAAACACAACGATGAGCTGCTCAAGAGGAAAAACAAAAGGAGGAGCTTGGTATCATCCGCCATCACAAACATGTGTAAGAATCTTGCAGCTTGTCAATTCCAGCGTCACTACCTGATCAAAACTTGTGTAAGAATACTTGAACACTCTACTTGAAAAAAAGAAGAAATAGACAACATTGCGTGCTTCAGAAAACTCACCGGCCGGTTGATCCAGGCAAATCAGAAGCCACCATCTGCAGTACATGAACGGGTGCAGCCCTTTTAAAAGCGAGAATCCCTCCACTGGAGCATAGCCTTTTCTTCTGCCAAACTCTGAAGTCTTATTGACTTGGAAGGATTTGCCACAAGTATAAAGGGAAGAAAGAATTAGACTTCATCAGTCCCCACTCACCACCCAGAGAAAAATACTAGTGTATAACTTGTGAAACTGATGCCACCAAATCATCCATTTATGAAGACATACGTGACAGGCAAGGTAAAACATTGTGGAGAGTAAAGGCAATGCATACTTGGATTAGTATATGATAAAGCCAAGACTTGGTACAAATTACCTTTTCACTTGACATTTGGCAAAGAACACTAGGACTGATGTGGTGCTACTCCGGGGTGGACCGACAATGACATACGATAAGCCGAGTGTATCTTCTACCGTACAAAAGTTTGAAAAGCACAACCAGTCTCAGTCTGAATCATGATCGCTCTAGCCTGATCCAACGGCTCTGATAGGCGGTGCGTTGCCATAATATCATGAATTCATGAGTATGGCAAGAAGGCACACGGCAGAAAGAGCGACCCAGCATCGTCGAGAGTCACCGGTCTTGGTAGAAACTTCCATTGAAGAAAGTGGAGGGAGTTTACATCATTTTCTGGCAGAAAAGAATTAGCCCTCTTGCAAGAACTTTGATCTCATGATCTTGCCGGGTGCATTTGCAGTTTATTTTATTCCAAAAATGTTATTGGATTTTCAGAACACTTGAATGGATATCATTCCTATAACCTACATTGTGAAGCACAAATACGGCCATGTGTCTCCTGTGCATACAGAAACTGGTACAGTTCAGAAAGTATATACTACCTTATTATTCAAGTTGCACCAATTTGTTTGGTTACACGCCATATATGGTCATATTTCTGTATCGAATTTTGAAGTGTGCATGCCATAGCAGACCATTTATCATGCATGTTTTAAAATGTGTTCACTGGACCAAAAAAACGAATATAGAGTGTGAACATATCATGGTAAAGAAAATCTGGATACTCTTACAAGACGTCCTCAAGGTTGAGGGAGGACTCTCTTACTAGGCAGAAAACGTAAGAGGCATTATTTGGTTCTTCAGTGGAATACAGTATCTGGTTTCATTAATGATAATATATATAAAGCACGGAAGAGGGGGCTTCGGTCTCCTGTTCATGTAAGGAAACATGCATGACTTTTTCACTTATGTCTCAAAAACAAACCTGAATTTGGAGAATCTTGATGAGCTTCGTGCGAGAAGCGTTGGTGTGTGACTATTGTTTCGTCAAGGACGACGACGAGAACGAGGAGAGCGAGCTTTATCCCCAAGATCAGACTGCAGGTTAGAGGGTGTGACTATTGTTTCGTCAAGGACGACGACAAGAACGAGCTTTATCCCCAAGATAAACCCGGGGGATGCAATTGCGCTATTCTTTCTAGACTGTGCCCTCATAGGGGATTTTTTTGCTGCATTGTTTTGGTCCGTGCGCACTTATTGATGCTGGGTCACGGATGAGCTCGAAGGCTTTCTTTTCGTCCGTGTGCACTTGTTGGTGCTAGGTCACGGGTTGAGCTCAGTGGCCTCTTTTATTTGTGCTCTTTGGCATCTTTCACAGCTAAGAGCCGTGCATGATTCCCGTGTTAGCGATGTAGCAAACATAATCCGTTTAATAAACCGGTCACGCTTCAATTAGACTTCCGGTGGTACTAACGACGCGCGCTGCGAACGGAAACCAGTGCCATCTTTTCTCTCGCGTGGACACGAAAACAAGCCAGCCCATGCGGCCCAATGTCGGCCGAAATTCTAAAAAAAAAGCTATTCGGCCGGTTCCCCTCAGAAAAAAGCTATTCGGCCGCTCGCTCTCGCCTCGCTGTAGGGCTCACTCCGCCGCCGGGGAAGAGCAGCCGCTGCTCCGCCGTCAGGGCGCGATACGCCTAGCCGCGCCCCGGATCCGAGGAGCAAGATTCGTCGATGCGGCCGAGCTGTTGAGGCCATGAAGCCCACGCGGCTGTCTCCGTCAGGCCGCGACGCGCCTAGCCGTGGAGTCGACGGACGGCCGCTGCCCCGCGACGGCTCGGAGCAAGCGTCAACGACGCCGCTGAGGTGTCGAGGCGAAGCCAACGCCGCCGTCTGCTCAGTTGATTGACTTGCATTGCTCGGTACTGTCACTGGATGTTCCCGGCTACTTATCTTGCCTTGCACTAGTTATTACTCTACTAGTTTCAGTTGGAACCAAGAGAGAAGCGACGGCAGCAAAGAAGGCAAATGCCATCTTGAGGTGTAACTGATGTGAACCAAGAGTACAATACAGTGAATAGTGTGACTGAATTTGAATTTCAGATTGTAATGTGATTTGAGAGTGGAGTTGAGTGAATAGTTTGACTGAAAGCAAAATTCAGGGTTGTACACTGATGGAAATTGGGATTGCTAAAAATATATTGGATGTGACCTTGCATGCAGAACCTGAAGGTGCATTGAACAAAAGCCATGCCAAACCGGACAGTATATCTCCGAAAGGAATGTCAAGAGCAACTCCAACAGATCGACCCCGGACGACGTTTTTGTCTGTTTTTTGTCCGTTTGAGTCGACGCCCGTCTGGTGTCTACCCTCTTTTAAATTTGGGTCGGCAGTGTGTCCAACGCGCCGACCCATTTCATGACCGCGCACGCATAGATCATGCCAGCGGCCATGTCGTCGTCCTGGTTTTGGCGCTCCAGCGCACGGAAAAGGTCCGCGCGCGGGAAAATCGGTCTAGCACGGGCTGGTTTTGGCGCTCCGGCGTGCGGGAAAGGTTCGCGCGCTGGTTTTGGCGCGCCGCGGCCGGCGCTTGTTATTAAAAAGGCGCTCCCTCCACACTTTGTCCGCCGCCCACTCGTCTCGCCCCCCCCCCCCTCACTAGCCTCGCCGCCTCTGCGCCACCATGTCGATGTGCCGCCTGGGCGCTTCGGATTTGCGCGGAGTCCGCCAGCGCCGCCTTGGCGCCTTCTCCTCCGAGATCTGATTTAGTAAGAAACGCCTCATTCTCGGCACCTTCGACACCGCAGAGGAGGCGGCCCGCGCGCACGACGCGACGGCATGGCGCCTCCTGCGGCCTCGTCGGAAGATGAATTTTCCCGACGGGTCGACGAGCCAGCGGGCGCAGGATCTCGCTCCTCTCCCGCGGCTTTTCACCGATGAGGATCTTCGTGACCACCGGAGGCGGCAGCGTCGCCTCGCCATCGCTGAGATGGACGTGGAAGCCATGGCAGTGTGGTGCGAACGCTTCCCGCTGGACATCGTCGACGAGCGCCAGTTCTACAAGCAAAGGAGGACGTAGAGGGAGGCGAGGAGGACTGAGCGAGCCGCCTATCGGGAGGACAAGCGTGCGCAGAAGCAGGCCGCTCAATTGAACATGAAGCTAGGAGAAGCGTCGTCCTGAGACTCCGAGGACGAGCGGTATGCTGATGCCTATATTCAGACGTCGGAGGAGGACATTACCGAGTCGGAATTGAAAAACGACGAGTTGTTGATCTTTTCTTTTATCTGTCCATGCTAGAACTATCTATGCATCTTTTTTCTATCGAAAAAATGGCCGGCGGTGTCGGCGACGAAGCAGGCGGGCGAGGGTGTGTTGTTGGATGGGGAGAGGCCAATATGCCGCCGACCAGCGGGCCCAGAGAGGAGAGAGGGTGAGCGCACGCGTCTGTCTTGTATCTGCGCCGACGCAAATCCGGCTCAAAAATGGGTCGAGAATTGGTCGGCAGGAGGACGAAAGCGGACGCACGTCCGTTTAGGTCGGTGCGTTGGGCTGATTTTTCTGTCCGTGCCGACCCAAATAGACGGCGGCGAACAAAATGAGTCGCCTCATTGAAGTTGCTCTAATTGGACTGAACTAAATGGCGAAAACCTTTATAGAGTTTGGTAGAGGAGGAAGTCTACAGTTACTAGAACATAAATTATTGCCTGCTAGTACTTGCTAGAGTAGCTGTATACCAACAAGAATACCCATGGTCCAGATTTCTCGTGCATATGCAGGGTTCTCAGTAGAAAGATGATCGGTATGCATCTTTTCAGAATTGAAATATACACTACAGGCAAACCAAAGCGCTGGCACTTGCGACTGGCTAGGTATACATATTTGTTACTTCAATATGTTCCGGAATTGAAATGAACTGAGGTTACTGTTCAGGACAAGTGAATCATCTTTTCGAAAGAAAAAAACACACAAGTGAATCATATGCAACAACAAAGGCACAGAGCCTCTTGGAGCAGACGAAGGAATGCAGGATCCAGTACTGTAATGATCGTTGATCGTGTGGCATTTACGCAATGGTGTACCGCAACAAAGCCCTCGGTTACCAACAAAGTTCATAGGCGAAACTTCTGTAGCAAAACAGGAATAGTCCATGCTAACACAATTGCCTGCAATATTGAATGTAACCGATGTAGCTTATCGAATGGCAGAAACGGCTAGTAAATCGTTCTATAAGTTGGTTATGCCCAAGGTTGAAATAATCATTCTAGAAGAGTTGAAATGCGCATTACAAGCAAAGCACACACACTTGCTAAGTTACATATCATGAGGTGACAAAGCTACTAGTAAGTTCATGCAGAAACAGAAACCAACCTAAACTTGTGGTTCAAAGTGCTCATTTGGCCCCTGGTAGTTGATGACAGACAAAAGTTTCAGAACAAGTGGATCATGCGCGAAAGACACAAGGAAGGAGCCTCTTGGAGCAGAACAAGTGGAAGTAGAAGGCCACCACGAACCCTAGGACGAACCCGACAGCCGCTCCGATACTGGACTCTTCGTTGATCCTACGCAGCCTGATTGGTATCAGCCTCCATTTTCGACTCCGGGGGCACTCGTCCAATGGTGCACCGCAAAGGCCCCGGTTACCAGTAAAGTATAAAGGCGAGAAGACATGTGCAAAAGTAGGAATAGGCCCCGACAAGAAGTTATCTACAACACTGAACGTGGTTAACCGACTGAGCATGTTGAACCGCTCTGGAATTTGACCGCTGAGTTGGTTATGTTGAAGTTTCAATACATTCAGGTATGCCAAATTTGTGATACTTTGAGGGATTTCACCTGTAAAGCTATTGTTTGAGAGATCCAGATATGTCAGATATGGCATCTGCTGTGCGATGTCATAGGGAATCGGTCCTGAAAATTTGCTATCCGACAGGTCCAGGCCGCTCATGCTTGTGCAATCTTGAAGACCTTCAGGAAATGGGCCTTCAAGTCCTAGATTGCCGAGTCGCAGAGAAAGAACCCTGTTCTCATCGGGATGCCAGCAGTCCACACCAATAAATCGGCATATGGACCCAACGGAGCTAGGTCGGTCCAAGTTGTCAAAATCCCAAGAGGAATTGAGTACACCATTGGAATCAATCACTGATTGTTTTAAAGACCTCAGGCACTGGATATCAAGATCAGAGCCAAAACACAATGATGAGCTGCTCAAGAGGAGAAACAAGATGAACTTGGTACCATCAGTCATCACAAACGGGAATGAAACAAACAGCTGCTTGGCCAAAACTTCTGTCTTGTCAAGTCCAGCTTCACCTGATAAAGACATGTGCAAGAACGCTTAAGAACTCCGATTCAATCAAAAAACAAAAAAGACATGAAAACACTACAAAGCAGGCTTCAAAAAGGCAACATGACATGTTTATTTTCTTCGCTGATTTCATGGACGAGATGAGGTGTTTCGGCTTCGGAAAAACTCACCCGGCGCTCGGCCAAAACTTGCAGATTGCGAAAGCAGAAGCCACCACCTGCAACTATTCAAGGGGCGCAGCGCTTTCAAAACGAAGAATCCCTCCAATAGAGCACATCACATTTTTCTTGTTAATTTCTGAAGTCTTGTAGACGGCACGTTGCACCAAGGCAACCGAAACGCGGTCGCGGCCGGCCGGCCAACCGGCCAGCAGCCGGCAAGATGGCCATGGTCAGCAGGTTACGTAGCAAGGAAAATAATACTCTATTGCCTAAGAAAGTCAGGTTTAGGGAGTTCGATCATATGATTATGGTGTAAGGTGATTTCTCAAAATATTAAAAAATTAGGGAAAGCGTTTTTTTTAAAACAAGGAGTACAATGTAGACGCACACACTCATGCAACCCCTACTGAAGATCAGAATCATGAAAAGTCACCCCATGAGTCTCGTTGTCAACGGAAACGTTGACTCTGGCTGAAACAAATTTTCTGTCTTAATGAGACATCAAGGTTTTCAAATCTGTGGTTTTATTCCCGGTGGGTCAGGGGTAACCTCATAATCATCCAATCACATGCTGGTTCTCAAAAGTTGAGATATTATAGAAGAACATAAAAAAAAATTGGAATCCCTACGAAATGAATTAGGGAGAATATTATACGAAAACCAACATTGAAAGAAAACTTTGCGACATGTTTGAAAGTTTCAAAAAATTCTTAAAAGAATTATTAGATTTAAGAGGATGATGTTCTATTGTCATGTCAAATTTCAATATAAAACACATTACGTGACGCGAGCTATGAAAAAGACAAATTCAGCAATGATAGTGACGTTACTGTTCGGCACTATTCCGTGTTGATTTTTTTTTCACAGCTCATATATCGTAATGTGGTTGAACTTGAAAATTTGCAAGGAAATAGAACATCACTTTCTTAACATCCGATTTTTTTAAAAAAATCGAAACTTCAAAACATCGTTTTCGCCTGGTTTTCACCAGTTTCCATCGAATGCTGGTTTTCATATGATATTTTCCAATGAATTTATTACAAGATAAAGAAAAGGAAAATGTAGAAATATTTTAGAGGAAGACATGAAATTTGAAACAACTTACAAAATATTGAGGAATAATCACGGAAATTCAGGACTATGGTGATTTGTGTGAATGGTCATGAATTTTTTATCAGTTTTCTTGATTATCCTTTTATTAGAATGCTTCTGAATTTCTGTATGTTCTAGACTTCTAGTAGACTTCCTAATTTATTTGCTCATATTTCAAATGCCAAGATACTTTTGTAAATTATCTAGGACATTTCTGATGTTTTCTTCATGTCTTTTCTTTTCTTAGACTTCACCCTGATTTTTTTATAATTGTTTTTTCCATGATTTGTTAATTTAAATGATTAAAGTGTCAGGCCTTCTTTTTTTGAGAGAAGGATCAGATTTATTATAAATATTCACCGAAAGTACAAAACACCTCAAACATAATAAAAATTATATCGAAGTTCATGGATGTCTGAATACCTTCGCCTATACGAGGACAAGGAGTGAAACAAACAGCTGCTCTGCTTGGCTAAAAGCTGGGGTTAAGGGTTAAGGCGAAGGAAAAAAGGAATCTAGCATGGCCCCGCAACAACGTCTATCGTGGGGGTGTGTTGTGATACCATTGATCAAGCGGCTCAATGTTTTCCTTTGTTTATTGGTGAAAATGAAATCAGGGGCAATATGCGAAGAAAATAAGCATCGATGGATCTCCAATCAGCCACTCATGGTACAACCCATCGCGGAAAAAAAAACTACTCAATACTCCTGTATTTCATAGGGCAGATCTCTGAACCATTGCATTGCATATGCATATGCGCGTGGTACACAGTCCCCCACAAACATGAAAGACGTAGGGCCGGAGCATCTCGGAGAAGACGAACCAGTGTGGAAAGTAGAAGGCCACCACGAAGCCCAAGATGAACCCAGCCGACGCCCGGATGATGGATGCGTCGTTGATGCTGTGCAACAGTTTTTGAATCCGGACGAACATCTCCTGAATCCGAACCAGACGGATGTGTATCCGCACCCTGAACCTCTTCTTGCACTTCTTGTCCAGCGGCGGCCCGCAAAGCCCCGGGTTGCCCGTGAAGTTGGCAGCCGGGAAGCGGTGCAGAGAGTCCGGGACAGGACCAGACATTGAGTCCTCCGCCGCGCTGAAGGAAACTAGCCGCGAAAGGTTGCCCAGCTGCGCTGGAATTCCGCCGGTGAACTGGTTGTGTTGAAGGGTGAGCGCGTTCAGGTACGTCATGTTGGCGATGCTTGCGGGGATTCCACCTGAGAAACTGTTGTTGGAGAGGTCCAGGTAGGTTATGTAGGACAACTGCTCGGAGATGCGCTCCGGGAGAGGGCTTGAGAAGTTGTTGCCTGACAGGTCCAGGTAGGTCATGAGGTGCAAAGCTCGAGACCTTGAGAGAATGGACCTTCGAGCCCTAGGCTGCCCAAGTGCAAACCGATCACCGTATTCTCGTCAGGGTGCCAGCATTCCACGCCGGCAAACCGGCATATGTAACCGTCAATGCTCTTTTCAGGAAATGTCCACGAGGCTGAGTATGGACCGTTTTCTGGGCTGGTTTCGAGTACATGGTTAGGATCAACCAACGATTGCTTGAGACCCTTCAAGCATCGGACATCAGAATCACTGATTCCATGGCCAAAATACGATGACGAGCTGCTTTTTTTTTGGAACGAGCTGCTTAGGAGCAGCAGCCAGACGAGCAGCTTCGTGTAACCTCCGGTGTCACCTGCGCCATTAAAATACGCACGATCGATGGTATTGTGTTATATCACCTTATGTTTTTACTAAAATACTTGTATGAGAAGAGAAGAAAATAGTAGTGGCAGAAATAAAAAGGTTCGGCTCTCGTGAACTCACCTGGCCCGTAGATGACGGCTGCTCGCAAATCATGCAGCGGAAAACAGCGCCTCTAGCTATAATTCCTTGAATGAACGAAACGTTCATGCCATGCCCCTTATTAGCTGAAGAAAAAGGAACATATCGATATGCTGACTGAGGAAGAACCTTCAACTGGTGGATTTATTACTTGGTGATGCGGTGCGGCACGACAAACGGCCGGTCGCCGCCGTGGACTTGACGCCGGAACGTGTGGAGACCGGTATCACGTTGCGGGCCAACATTGTGTCTTCTCGTTACTCATTCTGTTTTAGCACTCCTTGTATGCAGTAAAAGCACTGAAGTCTGTACTCATCTGAAAAAAACAATGTAGTCTAAAGGCCTGGTTTATGTCATCTTAGACTGCCACGGTACCACTTCAGAGGTATGTGTCCCGGGGGGTTGTTCGACGAGGCGGCCATGCTGGAGTGGCTTTTTTTTTGACAAACTATGAATTTTATCGACTCAAAATAAAATATCAAGTGGATACAAATACAATGAACACGCACCCGGTCTCTACTAGTTAGAATGCACACATCCACTTAAGCCATTTCTGCCGTGCTGGAGTGGCTGGACAGCTAAGTAAGGGAGCCCACGTCCCTGTCCCACCAGAACCCGTCGTTATGGAGCGTTGGTGACCACAAGCTTGCCAGTGCCATTGTTCGACGTGTTGGGAACGCCTAGTAGGGTGCCTGGTTTGCTCTTGATGTGGCATCCGATCAGTTACCTCCTAGGGCGGTGGAGGTTGTCCCCTCCCGCGTGGCTGCCGATTCTGTCACTCGTCGTTCCCGGTTGCTTCCTCTCGGTTCGTTGGTCTCGCTTCGCTTGCCATGGTGAGACGGCAATGATGCTTGCAGGACCGTGGTGGCGCATGTTGGTGGGTGGCATGTTTGGTGGAGCGTGCTGGATCGTCTGGGGTCGTGGTTGGTTGGCGGTCGGGAGAAATCCTTGTCGGCTGGACCGGCACTGACGCGGTGATGCTCATGGGTGTTGCCGTGCCTTCTTGAAGGGCGTCGGGTATACCCCTTCCACCACGCCCCTCTGCGTACCGGGGGAAACCCTAGGACAAGTCCGGGAAACAGCATCGTCGTTGTCGCGTTATTTCCTGAAGGTGTTGCTTGGTATGTGGCGGTCCGAAGAGCTAGGAGCATGGTGGGAATTCTCCGGTGGGCGTAGCGGTTGCGAATCAACATTGTTTTCATCGAGCCGACGTTGTTGGCATTTTTTCTCTGTTGTTTCTCTTTTGTTTCGTTTGGTTGTGCTTGTACTGAGGCCCCAACAGTTGTATTATGTGGTTGCCATATTAATATAGTAAGGCGAAAGCCTAGTTCGACAACTTTTGACAGGCACAGTTTCAGAACAAGTGAATCATCTTTTCGAAATAAAACACACACACAAGTAAATCATATGCGAACGACTTAGGCACAAAGCCTCTTGAAGCAGATGAAGGAGTGTGGGAAGTAGAAGGCGACGACAAACCGTCCCCAATCCAATGGTTGCTCCAATACTGTAATGATCGTGTGGCATTTACACAATGGTGCACCGCAACAAAGCCCCCGGTTACCAACAAAGTTCATAAGCGAAACTTCTGTAGCAGAACAGGAATAGTCCCCGTTTCAAAAAAAAAGAACAGGAATAGTCCCTGATAACACGTTGCCTGCAACATTGAATATAGTTATCGGGAAAGGCTTTTAGAGCAACTCCAAAGGGCCGACCCATTTCGTCCGCCTGCGTCCGTTTGGGTCGGCGCGGACAAAAGTGGCGGCCGAACGCGCCGACCCAAACCCAAATCACGTCCGCATCGTGTCCGCGCCTACGTATTTGCGGCCCAAATGTGTCGGCGCGGACGCCGAATGGACGCTTCGCGCGCCTTCCCGCTGTCCGCCGCGTCCCCACATGGCGGTTGTCAAACTACCTGCTGCTCACGCGGTCAGCTTAATTTATGACGACGGGCCCACGCGTCAGTGACGGCGCTCGTCCTTTTTTAAGCCGACCGTGCGGCGGGGCCGTCCTCATCCAAACTCGCCGTCCACATCTGCCATCCTTTGCTCCCTCGTCGCCGGCAAACCCTAGCCACCAAAACCACAGCGAGATGGGCCTCTTCTCCGGCGCCAGCGGCAGCAAGGCCAAGGGCAAGTCCCCCGCCACCCCTTTCCCCTCAGAGTTCCTCCCGCCTCCGCCGGCGCCGGTGCCTCGCCGGCAGAGGCAGCGCGTGAGCGTGCCAGTGCACCAGGCGGAGTGGCACTGGCAGCACCACCAACCTCTCCCATATCCCGACGTGACGCTGCCGCACAACTGGCATCTAGATCTAGATATGATCCCAGTGGTGGCGCCATTGCCGGGAGAGCGAGGAGGACGAGCGGCGCAGGACGGAGACGGTGGAGGCGAAAGAGGAGGCTCGATACGAGGCGGCAATGGCGTAGGCCCTTGCCCTCTTCGCGGCGGGCGATAGCGTGGTGCCGCCGGTGGCCCCGCCGTCCCCCATCAAGCTGGAGTCGGAGCCCGAGTCGTCCCCCATCGAGCGCTACTCCTGGACGGGAGTAGTGCACGAGTGGGTACGCGCGCCGCCGGTCTGGATGGGAGCGACGCCGGCGCAGGAGCAGGCGTACCTCGAGCACTGGCGCAAGATCAGGGTGGCCGAGGAGCGCCGCGACGGCGAGTACCTCGAGATGCTCGAGCACGACCTCGAGGAGGAGCAGCGCGAGGCCGAGGAGGAGGCGCGTCAAGCCACGGCTGCACAGGCGGCCGCACAACCCCCCGCGCCGGCACTGCCTGCACCGGCACTATTGGAAATATGCCCTAGAGGCAATAATAAATTAGTTATTATTATTATTATTATTATTATTATTATTATTATTATATTTCATTGTTCATGATAATCGTTTATTATCCATGCTAGAATTGTATTGATAGGAAACTCAGATACATGTGTGGATACATAGACAACACCATGTCCCTAGTAAGCCTCTAGTTGACTAGCTCGTTGATCAATAGATGGTTACGGTTTCCTGACCATGGACATTGGATGTCGTTGATGACGGGATCATATCATTAGGAGAATGATGTGATGGACAAGACCCAATCCTAAGCCTAGCACAAGATCGTGTAGTTCATATGCTAAAGCTTTTCTAATGTCAAGTATCATTTCCTTAGACCATGAGATTGTGCGTCTCCCGGATACTGTAGGAGTGCTTTGGGTGTGCCAAACGTCACAACGTAACTGGGTGGCTATAAAGGTTCACTACAGGTATCTCCGAGAGTGTCTGTTGGGTTGGCACGAATCGAGACTGGGATTTGTCACTCCGTGTAACGGAGAGGTATCTCTGGGCCCACTCGGTAGGACATTATCATAATGTGCACAATGTGACCAAGGAGTTGATCACGGGATGATGTGTTACGGAACGAGTAAAGAGACTTGCCGGTGACGAGATTGAACAAGGTATCGGGATACCGACGATCGATCTCGGGCAAGTATCGTACCGATAGACAAAGGGAATTGTATACGGGATTGATTGAATCCTTTACATCGTGGTTCATCCGATGAGATCATCGTGGAGCATGTGGGAGCCAACATGGGTATCCAGATCCCGCTGTTGGTTATTGACCGGAGAGTTGTCTCGGCCATGTCTACATGACTCCCGAACCCGAAGGGTCTACACACTTAAGGTCCGATGACGCTAGGGCTATAGGGAAAGTATGTACGCGGTTACTGAATGTTGTTTGTAGTCCCGGATGAGATCCCGGACATCACGAGGAGTTCCGGAATGGTCCGGAGGTAAAGATTGATATATAGGAAGTATGGTTTTGGCCACCGGAAGTGTTCCGGGCATCACCGATAGTGTACCGGGACCACCGGAGGGGTCCGGGGGTCCACCAGGTGGGGCCACCAGCCCCGGAGGCCTAGATGGGCCAATAGTGGGAAGGGACCAGCCCCTAGGTGGGCTGGGGCGCCTCCCACTAAGGCCCAAGGCGCCTCCTAGAGGGGAGGGGGCAAACCCTAGGGCAGATGGACCTTAAGGCCCACCCTAGGTGCGCCCCCCTCTCTCCCCCCTTGGCCGCAACCCTAGATGGATTTTGGGGCTGCCGCCACCCCTAGGGAGGGAACCCTAGATGGGGGCGCAACCCCTCCCCTTCCCCTATATATACTTGAGGTATTGGGGGCTGCAGGATACACGAGATCATCTCCCTCTTGGCGCAGCCCTACCTCTCTCCCTCCTCGTCTCTCGTAATGCTTGGCGAAGCCCTGCTGGAGTTCCGCGCTCCTCCACCACCACCACGCCGTCGTGTTGCTGCTGGACGGAGTCTTCCCCAACCTCTCCTTCTCCCCTTGTTGGGTCAAGGCGTGGGAGACGTCACCGGGCTGCACATGTGTTGAGCGCGGAGGCGCCATGGTTCGGCGCTTAGATCGGAATCAACCGCGATCTGAATCGCTATGAGTACGACTCCTTCATTCACGTTCTTGCAACGCTTCCGCTTAGCGATCTACAAGGGTATGTAGATGCACTCCCCTTCCCCTTGTTGCTAGATTACTCCATAGATTGATCTTGGTGATGCGTAAAAAATTTTAAATTTCTGCTACGATCCCCATAAGTGGGATCATGAGCTAGGTCTATGCGTAGTTTCTATGCACGAGTAGAACACAAAGCAGTTGTGGGTGTCAATATTGTCAATTTACTTGCCGTTACTAGTCTTATCTTGATTCGGCGGCATCGTGGGATGAAGCGGCCCGGACCGACCTTACACGTACTCTTACGTGAGACTGGTTCCACCGACTTACATGCACTAGTTGCATAAGGTGGCTAGCGGGTGTCTGTCTCTCCCACTTTAGTCGGATCAGATTCGATGAAAAGGGTCCTTATGAAGGGTAAATAGAAATTGGCATATCACGTTGTGGTTTTCACGTAGGTAAGAAACGTTCTTGCTAGAAACCTATAGCAGCCACGTAAAAACTTGCAACAACAATTAGAGGACGTCTAACTTGTTTTTGCAGCATGTGCCATGTGATGTGATATGGCCAAAAGGATGTGATGAATGATATATGTTATGTATGAGATTGATCATGTTCTTGTAATAGGAATCACGACTTGCATGTCGATGAGTATGACAACCGGCAGGAGCCATAGGAGTTGTCTTAATTTATTTATGACCTGCGTGTCAACATAAACTTCATGTAATTACTTTACTTTATTGCTAAAGCGTTAGCCATAGTAGTAGAAGTAATAGATGACGAGACAACTTCAAGAAGACACAATGATGGAGATCATGATGATGGAGATCATGGTGTCATGCCAGTGACAACGATGATCATGGAGCCCCGAAGATGGAGATCAAAAGGAGCAAAATGATATTGGCCATATCATATCACTATTTGATTGCATGTGATGTTTATCATGTTTTACATCTTATTTGCTTAGAACGACGGTAGCCTAAATAAGATGATCCCTCACTAAAATTTCAAGAAAAGTGTTCCCCCTAACTATGCACCGTTGCGAAGGTTCGTTGTTTCGAAGCACCACGTGATGATCGGGTGTGATAGATTCTAACGTTTGAATACGATGGGTGTTGACGAGCCTAGCATGTACAGACATGGCCTCGGGACACATGCGAAACACTTAGGTTGACTTGACGAGCCTAGCATGTACAGACATGGCCTCGGAACACGGAAGACCGAAAGGTCGAACATGAGTCGTATAGAAGATACGATCAACATGAGATGTTCACCGTTGATGACTAGTCCGTCTCACGTGATGATCGGACACGGCCTAGTCGATTCGGATCATGTTTCACTTAGATGACTAGAGGGATGTCTATCTGAGTGGGAGTTCATTAAATAATTTGATTAGATGAACTGAATTATCATGAACATAGTCTAAATTGTCTTTGCAAATATGTTGTAGATAAATAGCTCACGTTGTAGCTCCCTGTTTCAATATGTTCCTAGAGAAAGACCAAGTTGAAAGATATTGTAAGCAATGATGCGGACTGGGTCCGTAGTCCAAGGAGTGTCCTCACTGCTACACAGAAGGCTTACGTCTTCGCTGCACCGCTCGATGTGCAAACCCCTACAACGTCTACTGTGGATGTTGTGAACACCTGACAGACACGTCCTGATGACTACTTGATAGTTTAGTGCACCATACTTACGGCTTAGAATCGGGGTTCCAATGATGTTTTGAACGACATAAGACATATGAGATGTCCCAAGAGCTGAAATTGGGATTTCAGGCTCATGCCCGTGTTGAGAGGTGTGAGACCTCTGACAAGTTCTTTTGCCAACAAGATGGAGGAGAATAGCTCAGCTAGTGAGCATGTGCTCAGAATGTCTGAGTGCTACAATCACTTAAATCAAGTGGGAGTTAAACTTCCAGATAAGATAGTGATTGATAGAGTTCTCTAGACACTATCACTAAGCTACTTGATCTTCGTGATGAACTATGACATGCAAGGGATGGAATTGATCCCGGAGCTGTTCGCGGTGCTTAAGACCGCAAAAGGTAGAAATCAAGAAGGAGCATCAAGTGTTGATGGTTTAACAAGACCGCTGGTTTCAAGAAGGGCAAGGGCTAGAAGGGAAACTTCATGGATGGCAAACCAGTTGCCGCTCCAGTGAAGGAACCCAAGGTTGAACCCAAATCCGAGACTAAGTGCTTCTATTGTAAGGGGAAGGTCACTGGTAGCGGAATTACCCCAAATGCATGGTAAATAACAAGGTTGGCAACTTCAACAAAGTATATACGTGTTATTAATGTGTACCTCAATAGTACTCCTAGTAGCACCTGGGTATTGGATACCGCTTCAGTTACTATTATTGGTGACTTGAAGCAAAAGCTACGGACTAAACGGAGACTGGCTAAGGGCGAGGTGACGATGTGTGTTGGAAGGGTTTTCAAACTTAATGAGATCACCATCGCACGCTCCATCTGCCTTCGGGATTAGTATTGAACCTAGATAAATGTTATCAGGTGTCTATGTTGAGCATGAATATGATTAGATCATGTTCATTGCAATACTGTTATTCATTTAAGTTAGAGAATAATGTGTAAAAACCATAAAATAAATAAATAAATAAATAGTAATAAAATTAGATAACGATAATTTCAACGGCGTTGCCAAAACATTAATTAAAATAATAGAAATAACTACACTTAATTATTATTTTTATTACAGCTAATAGCATTTAGTCATGCACAACAATTCTTCTCCAAACCTCCCTATATTTTATAAACCCTTGTCTCATTTACTTCACACAAAGTAAATGCCAACTAATGGCCAGCCAAGCAAATTACACTTGTCCCTAATACAGCCCACAATAGACACAAGTGGAGGCATGCATGCAAGACTAACCACGCATGCATGCCAGATGTAATGCCTCTCCAAACCGACATAGCTATTCACCCCACTATAAATAGGAGCCATCCTTTTCACTGTGGCCACACACAATCATCCGCTGGAGAAACCCCTCTGCCTTTTCACCTTGCCTTTTCACCTTACCTTTTCACCTTCTGCCACACTGCTATCCTCCCCTGCTGTGAAGCTCTTTGGGTTGCATGCGTCACCAGGTACTAATCAAGTACCTTGTTGTGTTAGCCCTTCTTGCTTGATTTCTTATCTATCTCCACCTCGGTTTGAATCAGTCCATAAGCATCTATTCACCTTGATCTATTTACCTTGCTGTAAAAAGAGAAACAATAGTGAGTGAAAAAAAACATAAACTAGATGGAGGAAAACAAAGACATTGCAGTTTTGTGATTCATTTGTAGCTGTAGAAGAAAATCTATGTGTGTGTTCATCTCTACCTTGTATTAGATCTGACATGCTAAGAATTAAATCTTAGAAATTAACCCATTATTAAGATTGCATGTGTAGCTTTGGGGCCAGACAATCTGTGTATGCTACTTGACCACTGTCATTTTCAGTAAACATTGGTTGGTTAATGTTCTGTTAAGAAATAAATCTCAAGATGGTATGTCTCACTTGCACATACCCTGTACCGGAAAATAACCCATTTAACTTTTGCACAAATGAAATCTTGCTAGAATATCTCACTCATTTTTTTTCCGGTTTCCCTTAGTATAATTTGAGTCTATCAATGTTGCTGTTCACTTGGTTGTTTGTGGGGTTCAGAGAGGAGTGTGTGCGCACACACAGTAGGAATGCTTAGATTTAATTTGTGGCAGCACCTAACCATCACAAGCAATTAACTTGCCACCCATAGATTTGTAGTGAGCCTTTAACAGTGGGGATTCACTGGTTAATTCCTAGTTTTGAGCTTAATAAAAAGAATCATAGTAGTGCAGGGATAGCATAGTAGAGCCAAAAATAATGATAAACAATATGGAGCAAATCTGCAGACCACGTCCACACCACAAGAGTAAAGCTTGATTAATTCCTTGGTCTTGAGATTAACAAGAAGCATGGCAGTAAGGGGAGTCACGACACAAACACTTGTAGTAGAAGCAAGAACACTGCACAGAGAGGAATTTGGACTGGCACTTACACTAGTAGCAGTAGACAAAGGCGAGTCGGGCGCTGGTAGCGGCCATGTTGCCGGAGCCGCACCGGTGAAGCCGCTCGCACCTGACGGCCGTAGTTGCACGCCTCATGCGTGCAGCTCTGCTGGAGGAAGATGTAGGCATGGAGACGTCGTTGCTGCTGCAGCCAGTGGCAAGCCCACCAGACCTGGATAAGGCGGCGCTAGGATTGAGTGGTGGCGACGTTTTTGGCGGCGGCGGATCAAATAAATAGGGGGATATGGTAAAGGGAGACGAGGAGAATCTGTAGGTATCTGCTGTGTCGCCGGAGATGCCCGGACGGGGCAGATCGAGGCGACGGCGGCCGTGCTCTGTTCTTGGGGGAGAGAGAGAGGTGAGTGGGCTGGTTCTGTTCGTGGGACAACAAGAAGTTAAGTAGTCTCTCTGGATAGACACGGGCCTTAACCAGCAAAGTACTAGTAGTACAGTACTGGGCTACTGTTCTTTTTACTTATCATTTCTTTTACCACTCTCTGGACTGGATGACATACGTGCATGCTACTCTGTTTTGGATGGCTTAATGCATTTTATCTCTCAATGGAACACTAGGACGTATCACCACTTAGTTAATTACATGTGGCTTGCTCAACATGGCCGTGTTGCTGGATGTTAGATTTTTAATTTGGAAAATAAATAATAATATAAACATGTTCCTGAAATAATTATCAGGAGTCGATCTCGGACCCGTAGGAGCCACGTCTGGTGGTTCCGAGTTGATCGAAGCGCTACCCGGCAAGTCGTCATCTCCTTGACCATGTCTTGATAATTGTTTTCTGGGCTATGGGTCATTTCTAAAATTTTGCATAAGAATTAAAAATAAATATTTTTCATAAATGAAATGAGATTTGGATCAGGTGGATCCACTAATTTGGCAATTGGACCAGATCAGGGAAGTATCTGTATTAAGTAGTTGTAACCCGGGCAGGGCTACATTATAAATAAATATTTGGTGGGTAGGGGAGCTTATGTTGGTGAAGGCAACCCGGGTAGGGTTGGCTTGGATGGCGGGCTCCTCTACATAGGGTATCACATTAGGACACAACCAACTGGCGCTTACTTCAAAAGCGGCGCAAATCATACTGACCATAGACCTGGAATAGGATGGGCTGAACCGACTACCCATGCCAAGTAGCTGCCTCTGCATGGGTGAGAAGGTGGCTGTAGCCGGGTAGGTACAGTCACCCTAGGGCTTGACCGCCGGTCAGGGGTCTCGACCCGCGGGCCTTTAGTAAGGCAAGGTGGAAAAGCAGAGGTAGTGTACGGGTTGGTTAAAGGTTCTTGTTCCTTGGTCTAGTCGTGCGCACGGGTAGCGCATGGACGACTTGTACCAAGTGATGCTATGGGCAAAGAAGTACACCTCTGATCAGAGTAAATGTGATATCACTCCCAGCTTCCGGGATTGGAAGTGCGTCGTGTGGGTTTTCCTCTAACACAAGATGTAAGATCCCACGTCGCTCTGTCGCCAGTAGATTTTATGAATAAAATTTGGTTTTCAACAAAATGGGTTAAGGGAAAACATTTTTACTTACATAGTATTTTGAGATAATGGCTCGGTGGTGGTAGCCGTGGCCGATGAAGTTTTTCCTCTTTAAAAACTCATACATCCACTTTTCACGGCGACTTGCGGAGTATGTATTTTATACGTACTCAGCTGCACTTATGTTATTTTTCAGAGCAAGAGAGTTATGAGAACTCCGAGGCGATAGAGAATGGTACTTATGATGAGTCTGGTCATTTTAATGACTTCGGTTATACTGAAGTGGAGTATGATTATGAGGAAGTCGACAATCAAGACTATGAAGAGTAGATGCCCTCCATGGTTGGTCGAAAAGGCTCGTACTAGAGGCGGGTGACGATCTATCGTCATGGCCGCTTAGGCTTAGTCGACACTTGAGGTGTCTATGTAATAAAAGCTTGCCTACTCATGGCAGCCACTCCGTCTTGTACATGATACGGTTCTCTTTAACTGATCCTGGCGCAACTCTGAAGTGACGGCTTCCGTTACGCCTGGCTCTGTTGGACGTAACGGGGCGTCACAGAAGAGGTGGTATCAGAGCAACGTTAAGGAAACAGTCATGTACTTGATTAGAAACCGTCTGAGCCCTAGGAAAGATAGGTTCCCTCCTTACCTAAATAAACTAAAAGATTTCTTTAAAAAATGACTCAAGTCAAGTGAAGATTAAAGAATTTAGACCACACAATTGTGCAAGAAAAATGTGTTTATTTATTTATTTACTGTCCTTGGTAAAATTAATTTTACACTGTGTTATAACTAACTAAATTCTTAAATTGCTTAATGTAGGATGACGAGTGGTAGGATGTTTGGTACGGGTGCTGAGTATGGTGGTTTTGCTATGTTTTTGGTTGAGCTTCTTGGTCTTCTAGGTGTGTTGATTGCACCGTACTACACAGTGTTTCACGACCCGTGTTCCACGGGGTACTTAGTCACAGTGCACATTCCTGAGAGCTTAGATGTCCCTTCTAGGTATAGTGTTGCACGTTACGACTTTGTTTCAGCATTTCAGGGTGCGGCACGGGATGCCGCTTTACACCTTTTCCACGCCTACCACCCTCTCCTTCAGTACGTGGGCAGAGGCGAGTGGCCTCATCAGCTAGAGGAGGCAGGGAGTTCGTCTACACCTATGCCCATTGTCGCTCCTTCGCCTTTTGCGTCCACTTCCACTTTCCCTCCACTTTCACCATGTCCTCCTGTTTTACCTCCCACATTTTTACCACCACCAGCTTCGACTGCCGCTCGTCCACCTCTTTACCCGACAGTCCCAACCGCTCATGCAGACCACCCAGCTCCTAGAGTTATCAGGGGTTCCTCCTCTCGTGCAGCACCACGTCCCTCCACACCGTACGAGCGTCCACCTGCACCTCAGCTTGTTCAGGACCTATTAGATCAGGTTGACACTCTTCAGAGGCGCTGTTCCGAGCTTGAGCGGGCGAACAGTGAGATGTCCACTGCATTGAGGGACTACACCCGTCCGGGTATGGCCCTCAACCCTCTTCATATCAACAACTCACCTTCCGCCTCTCCAGGCCGGGTAGGGTACCCGATTGACCAGGAGTCTCTTGTCGCCGACGAGCCTTCCTCTCAGGTTGCTCCTACTCTGAGTTCCGTTGTAGTCCCACCACCTCCAGAGCACACTCCCCACACTCCACCAGGTTCTCCAGCTACCGACCCTGCTCCACCTTCTCCCGATGGCACCCCCGACTTTTCAGTGATTGGCGTCACTTACTCAGAGCTTCTAGCACTCGACTCCCGCCAGGTGTCTTCTCAGCCCCCGGAGTATCTTCGTGTCGCTTCCGACGTCACACCCTCTGAGCACACTCCCTCTGAGTACCCTCTTAGCACCATCAGCGCACCCGAGTCTGACGCTGCTACACCAAGTGTGTCTCTACCTGCACCGACTTCTGCCCTCGACCCCGACTTGCTCCTCACCGTTTCACCTAGTCCTCTTGTCAGGGAGGATTGACGTGCTACTAGTAGTAGTAGTTAGTATTCTGGCAAGATTGTAGCATCATAGCTACACCTCCCAGAGTTGGTTCCGCCACTTATTAGATGTTTAGGCAGATGCATGGAGGCTGTCCTTTTGGATTCTGTACATATCTGGAAAGGTCTTGTAGCCGTAGCTACCCTTCCAGAGTTTGCACAGCCGTAGTTAGCCAGACTAGTTCCGACGGACAGATAGGTCGGCAGGTATACTTTTGTTCCAGGTACACATGTAGATAGTCGTGGTAGCTTGATGATGTGCAACACAGAGTCATGTGTGGTGTTGCTGCTATGATATGTGATGTATCCATGTGGACTGGTGGACTTATGGATGTACTGATATTCTATTACTAGATGCTCTCGTGTGATGCATATGCCATGCCTCCATATTCATTTTAAATTCTGGTTCTTTTTATGCTCCTTGCTCTGAATGATGGAATACTGTATGTGATGTTGTTGCCACATTGTTGCCAATGTCTCATAATGGCGTTTGATGTATGGTAGATTTTTTTTGAATGATCTCTTCATTCAAGTACATGCCTTTGGTACATCACGTGTTTGGCTAGTATTTATATTATGTGCTGATTCTGCTACATTTTTCCTAGCACTTCATGAGTTCAATTGATGTATCTCACACTTGATGATTGCATGCTTTTAATGCAGTACGTGAAGAACTTGTGTGTGCATGTGCATGTGCAAATGGCTCTATTTTTTACTTGTGATTAATCTCTTGCCTCTGTTAAAAAAACTCTTTGTTTGACTGCTTTTATTCTTCGGCCAACAACAAGTCAAAAAAAATATTTTGCAAAATTTTGTAGTATGCCGCTGTTAAGTGCACTGTTTAAATTGATGCTCCAAAACAAGAAGCGTGAAGTGTACTGTTTGAGCTAAAATCCCACCTCTAATCAAATAAATAAAATACTTTCACATGTAGTAGCTATCGTTATAACCTATGCCTTGCCCACCAGATCGGTAGCGATGGCATCTGGTAGTCAGTCGTTCGAAGACAATGGGAACCCATCAGATTTAGCACCCGAGTCGCTAAGGAACATGGCAGATTTGCCGTCTAGAGTAACTTACCACCACCTCCACCATTACCCCATCATGCCCCGGGATCCGATCAACTTTCTCTAATGTATCAGTGGATGGAGCAGTCTCGTCGAGACTCTTTAGAACACCAGAATAAGTTCATGGAGCAAATGTTCGGTATGATGAGAGGCCAACTGACTAAAAACCCAGAACAAGGTGTCACGATTGGAGACTTCCAAAAGACTAGAACACCAACCTTTTCAACCGCCACAGATCCATTAGCCGCAGATGATTGGTTGATGGACATAGAGCTGAAACTTAACACTGTGGGATGCACGGACCAAGAAAAAGTTCGGTATGCGTCCCATCAGTTAATTGGTCCTGCTACCACATGGTGGAGAAATGTCCAAATTATCATACCCGAAAACCACATAGTTACTTGGGACGAATTTAATAGGAGATTTCGAGATAACTACGTCCCGCAAAGTGCGATGGAAATAAAGAGGAAGGAATTCCTGAACCTCAAGCAAGGGTCTAAGACCATCACAGAGTACCTAGATGAGTTTAACTCACTATCCCGCTATGCACCAGAGGACACAAACACTGAGACCAAAAAGGTGTACCGGTTCATAGAAGGATTGAACCCGTCCATACAGCTTATTATAGCTCCTATAAAAATAACCGAGTTTCGGGAACTAGTAGACCGAGTCATTACAACTGAGAATCGGCAAATCTCCGTAGAGGAAGAGCGAAGGAAGAAAGCTAGGATGGACCCAAGGTTTGCCATGAGCTGTAGGAATCGTCCGGTTGGCCTAGTCCGCGTGCCAATGGTCGGGCCCATCCATCCTCCTTTCCGTCAAGCTCCTAGACCACCTTTTATGCCTCCAAGAGCCCCTATCAAATGTCATGTGTGCAGTGGACCACACTTGGCTCGAGATTGCCCAAAGGCGAGTGTTGTTTGTTTTGGTTGTGGACAAAAGGGACATTACAAAAATTAGTGCCCAAGCAAGGGTCAACCACAATCTAGCACAAATGGAGCTATTCCACCTCAAAATAAGCGCCAGGCTAATTCAGCACAAGTACATGGGAGTGCGTCCACTGCCAACCGCGGGCGTGGTCATGGAGGTCTTGCACGTGGACCATTCCGTCTGGCACATATGGATGTGGCACAAGTGGAATCGGCTTCAGACATAGTGACGGGTAACCTACTAATCCCTCCCGGAGTAGGACTAGTATTGTTTGACCCAGGAGCAACACATTCTTTCATATCACAATGCTTTGTTGAGACGCATAATCTGGACCGGACCCCCATAGCCAAACCCATAAAAGTAGATTCACCTGGAGGCCCAATAATTGTTGAACATGTCTGCCACAACCGTCCCATTTGCATTGAGGGCATAACCTTTAATGCTAGCCTATTTGTCATTGGCCTAAGAGGGTTAGACGTTATTCTTGGAATGGACTGGTTAGCGAGTCATGGAGCAAGAATGGATTGTGCAGAAAAATCCATATCCTTGAGAAGCCTAGAAAATAAACGGATAACCTTTAATAGTAGAAGAACCCGAGCGAAATCAAACCAAGCCTCAATAGACACTTTGGACAAAAAGGAGGCTAAAGATGTACCTGTAGTCCAAGAATTTTTGGACGTATTTCCGGAAGAATTACCCGGGATGCCACCAGACAGGGAGATAGAGTTCACAATTGATATCATCCCAGGTACGGCACCCATATCAAAACGAGCATACCGTATGTCCGCGAAAGAACTAAAGGAATTAAGAAAACAATTGGATGAACTAGAAGAAAAGGGGTTTATTCGACCAAGTGTGTCACCTTGGGCAGCACCAGTCTTATTTGTTAAGAAAAAGGACGGAAGTATGAGGCTATGTGTGGATTATTGAGCCTTGAATGAGGCGACCATTAAGAATAAGTACCTACTACCCCGGATAGATGATCTATTTGACCAATTGAAAGGAGCTACCGTCTTCTCAAAAATAGATCTCCGGTTAGGGTACCACCAACTAAAAGTAAAGGAAGAAGATATACCTAAGACTGCTTTCATAACCTGATATGGTCACCATGAATTCATGGTTGTTCCCTTCGGGCTCACAAATGCACCAGTAGTTTTCATGAACCTGACGAACCTAGTCCTCATGCCCTACTTAGACAAGTTTGTGGTAGTGTTCATCGATGATATCCTCATATACTCTTGAAGTATCGAGGAACATACTGAACACCTCCGGATAGTGCTACAGACCTTGAGAGAAAAACAACTCTATGCCAAATTCAAAAAGTGTGAATTTTGTCTAGAAGAAGTGTCCTTCTTTGGACACATTATATCAGGGAAAGGGATAGCTGTAGACCCTGCTAAGGTGGATACAGTGTTGGCATGGAAATCCCCAACCAACGTAACAGAGATTCGTAGCTTCCTTGGTTTAGCTGGATATTATCGAAGGTTCATAGAAGGCTTCTCCCAAAAAGCAGCCCCTATGACCAAATTACTAAGGAATGGAGTTCCATGTGACTGGAATGACAAGTGTGAGCAAAGTTTTCAGGAGTTAAAGAAACGGCTCACAACCACTCCTGTATTGGCTCTACCCAAACCAGGCAAAGCATTCACAGTATATTGCGATGCCTCTAGAGTTGGTTTGGGATGTGTGCTAATGCAAGATGGGAGAGTCATAGCCTATGCCTCTCGCCAGTTAAAGCCCCATGAACAAAACTACCCACCCATGACCTCGAGTTAGCTGCAGTGGTATTTGCGTTGAAGATGTGGAGGCACTACCTTTATGGAAACCGTTGTGAACTATACACGAACCATAAAAGCCTCAAGTATATCTTGACGCAAAAGGAGTTGAATATGAGACAAAGACGGTGGTTAGAACTCATTAAGGATTATGACCTTAGTGTTAACTACCACCCAGGAAAGGCTAATGTGGTGGCAGACGCCCTTAGCCGAAAAACCTCATGCAATCATGTCAAGATCCCAACCTATGATAAGCATCTGATACATGAGCTAGGAATGATGGGAATTGAATTCATACATAAACCGGGTGAGAAAATCCTAACCACATTAATAATCAGACCCAATTTGTTGGACGAAATCAAGGAAAACCAAACCAAAGATGAGTTCATTTGTGAGGAAAAACGCAGAATACAAGAAGGTCAACCATCAGAGTTTCGAATAGCAGAAGACGGGTCACTTTGGTATAAAACCCGATTATGTGTGCCAAATATCCTTGATATTAAGCAAATAATACTCCAGGAAGCACACAACACTCCGTACACCATCCACCCTGGTAGCACAAAAATGTACCGCGATGTCAAAGGTACATTTTGGTGGAGAAATATGAAAAGATAAATTGCTCAGTATGTGGATGAGTGTGACACTTGTAAGAGAGTAAAGGCAGAACACCAGCGACCACCAGGATTGTTGCAACCTCTCCAAATTCCGCAATGGAAATGGGACGAAATCCACATGGACTTTATCACCGGACTGCCCAAGACAAGAAATCGAGAGGAAATCATATGGGTCATAGTTGACCGACTCACTAAATCTGCCCATTTTATCCCTTTAGCCCCGGGTTGCTCCAGAGAAAAATTGGCTGAGCTATATATCCACAGGATAGTAGCTCTACATGGAACACCTTCCAAAATAGTGTCAGATCGTGGATCTATGTTTACATCCATGTTCTGGAAAAAATTACAAGAAGCGTTAGGAAGAAAATTGGATTTTAGTACCGCTTACCACCCCCAGACTAGCGGTCAAGTCGAGAGGGTGAACCAAATCATAGAAGACATGCTAAGGGCTTGCGTGCTAGATTTTGGTGACTCATGGAGCAAGCACTTACCCTTAGCAGAGTTCGCGTATAACAATAGCTACCAAGCTAGTATTGGTATGTCTCCATTTGAAGCCTTATACGGTCGAAGATGCCAAACCCCAATATGTTGGGTGGAAACCGGAGAAAAGAAACTCTTAGCACCCAACTTGGTCCAAGAAACCGAGGAAAAAGTTCGTATAATTAGAGAGCGGCTCAAGACAGCACAAAGCCGGCAAAAGAGCTATGCGGACAGGAGACGACGCGATATACAATACCAACCCGGAGACTTTGTTTATTTAAAAGTCTCACCAATTAAAGGTGTCAAGGGCTTTGGAGTATAAGGAAAACTAAGTCCGCGATATATTGGTCACTATCGGATCTTAAAAAGAAGAGGAACAGTGGCATACAAATTAGAATTGCTAGAGCACCTACAAGGGGTTCATGATGTATTTCATGTTTCCCAATTACACAAGAGCGTAAAGCCACCATTTGAGAGAGTCTCGGAGGAAAAATTAACCCTCTGAAAGGACCTAACGTATGAGGAGCATCCTAGTCGTATTTTGGACACCGAGGAAAAGAAACTCAGGAGTAAAACAATTAAATATTGCAAGGTGCAATGGGGAAATCATCCGGTGCGAGAAGCGACTTGGGAAAAAGAAGATGACCTCCGAGAAAAATATCCTTATCTTTTCAAGGTGCGACTCAACAAATTTCGAGGACGAAATTTTCTCTAAGGGGGAAAGGATGTAAAAACCGTAAAATAAATAAATAAATAAATAAATAGTAATAAAATTAGATAACGATAATTTCAATGGCGTTGCCAAAACATTAATTAAAATAATAGAAATAACTAAACTTAATTATTATTTTTATTACAGCTAATAGCATTTAGTCATGCACAACAATTCTTCTCCAAACCTCCCTATATTTTATAGACCCTTGTCTCATTTCCTTCACACAAAGTAAATGCCAACTAATGGCCAGCCAAGCAAATTACACTTGTCCCTAGTACAGTCCACAAGAGACACAAGTAGAGGCATGCATGCAAGACTAACCACGCATGCATGCCAGATGTAATGCCTCTCCAAACCGACATAGCTATTCACCCCACTATAAATAGGAGCCATCCCTTTCACTGTGGCCACACACAATCATCCGCTGGAGAAACCCGTCTGCCTTTTCACCTTGCCTTTTCACCTTCTGCCACACTGCTATCCTCCCCTGCTGTGAAGCTCTTTGGGTTGCATGCGCCACCAGGTACTAATCAAGTACCTTGTTGTGTTAGCCCTTCTTGCTTGATTTCTTATCTATCTCCACCTCGGTTTGAATCAGTCCATAAGCATCTATTCACCTTGATCTATTTACCTTGCTGTAAAAAGAGAAACAATAGTGAGTGAAAAAAAACATAAACTAGATGGAGGAAAACAAAGACATTGCAGTTTTGTGATTCATGTGTAGCTGTAAAAGAAAATCTATGTGTGTGTTCATCTCTGCGTTGTATTAGATCTGACATGCTAAGAATTAAATCTTAGAAATTAACCCATTATTAAGATTGCATGTGTAGCTTTGGGTCCAGACAATCTGTGTATGCTACTTGACCACTGTCATTTTCCGTAAACATTGGTTGGTTAATGTTCTGTTAAGAAATAAATCTCAAGATGGTATGTCTCACTTGCACATACCCTGTACCGGAAAATAACCCATTTAACTTTTGCACAAATGAAATATTGCTAGAATATCTCACTCATTTTTTTCCGGTTTCCCTTAGTATAATTTGAGTCTATCAATGTTGTTGTTCACTTGGTTGTTTGTGGGGTTCAGAGAGGAGTGTGCGCGCACACACAGTAGGAATACTTAGATTTAATTTGTGGCAGCACCTAACCATCACAAGCAATTAACTTGCCACCCATAGATTTGTAGTAAGCCTTTAACAGTGGGGATTCACTGGTTAATTCCTAGTTTTGAGCTTAATAAAAAGAATCATAGTAGTGCAGGGATAGCATAGTAGAGCATAAAATAATGATAAACAATATGGAGCAAATCTGCAGACCACGTCCACACCACAAGAGTAAAGCTTGATTAATTCCTTGGTCTTGAGATTAACAAGAAGCATGGCAGTAAGGGGAGTCACGGCACAAATACTTGTAGTAGAAGCAAGAACACTGCACAGAGAGGAATTTGGACTGGCACTTACACTAGTAGCAGTAGACAAAGGCGAGCCGGGCGCTGGTAGCGGCCATGTTGCCGGAGCCGTGCCGGTGAAGCCGCTCGCACCTGACGGCCGTAGTTGCACGCCTCATGCGTGCAGCTCTGCTGGAGGAAGATGTAGGCATGGAGACGTCGTTGCTGCTGCAGCCGGTGGCAAGCCCACCGGACCTGGATCAGGCGGCGCTAGGATTGAGTTGTGGCGACGTTTTTGGCGGCAGCGGATCAAATAAATAGGGGGATATGGTACAGGGAGACGAGGAGAATCTGTAGGTATCTGCCATGTCGCCGGAGATGCCCGGACGGGGCAGATCAAGGCAACGGCGGCCGTGCTCTGTTCTTGGGGGAGAGAGAGAGGTGAGTGGGCTGGTTCTGTTCGTGGGACAACGAGAAATTAAGTAGTATCTCTGGATAGACACGGGCCTTAACCAGCGAAGTACTAGTAGTACAGTACTGTGCTACTGTTCTTTTTACTTATCATTTCTTTTACCACTCTCTGGACTGGATGACATACATGCATGCTACTCTATTTTGGATGGCTTAATGCATTTTATCTCTCAATGGAACACTAGGACGTATCACCACTTAGTTAATTACATGTGGCTTGCTCAACATGGCCGTGTTGCTGGATGTTAGATTTTTAATTTGGAAAATAAATAATAATATAAACATGTTCCTGAAATAATTATCAGGATTCGATCTCGGACTCGTAGGAGCCACGTCTGGTGGTTCCGAGTTGATCGAAGCGCTACCCGGCAAGTCGTCATCTCCTTGACCATGTCTTCATAATTGTTTTTTGGGCTATGGGTCATTTCTAAAATTTTGCATAAGAATTAAAAATAAATTTTTTTCATAAATGAAATGAGATTTGGATCAGGTGGATCCACTAATTTGGCAATTGGACCAGATCAGGTGAAGTATCTGTATTAAGTAGTTGTAACCCGGGCAGGGCTACATTATAAATAAATATTTGGTGGGTAGGGGAGCTTATGTTGGTGAAGGCAACCCGGGTAGGGTTGGCTTGGATGGCGGGCTCCTCTACATAGGGTATCACATTAGGACACAACCAACTGGCGCTTACTTCAAAAGCGACGCAAATCGTACTGACCATAGACCTGGAATGGGACGGGCTGAACCGACTACCCATGCCAAGTAGCTGCCTCTACATGGGTGAGAAGGTGGATGTAGCCGGGTAGGTACAGTCACCCTAGGGCAGGACCGCCGGTCAGGGGTCTCGACCCGCGGGCCTTTAGTAAGGCAAGGTGGAAAAGCAGAGGTAGTGTACAGGTTGGTTAAAGGTTCTGGTTCCTTGGTCTAGTCGTGCGCACGGGTAGCGCATGGACGACTTGTACCAAGTGATGCTATGTGCAAAGCAGTACACCTCTGATCAGAGTAAATGTGATATCACTCCCAGCTTCCGGGATTGGAAGTGCGTCGTGTGGGTTTTCCTCTAACACAAGATGTAAGATCCCACGTCGCTCTGTCGCCAGTAGATTTTATGAATAAAATTTGGTTTTCAACAAAATGGGTTAAGGGAAAATATTTTTACCTACATAGTATTTTGAGATAATGGCTCGGTGGTGGTAGCCGTGGCCGATGAAGTTTTTCCTCTTTAAAAACTCATACATCCACTTTTCCCGGCGACTTGCGGAGTACGTATTTTATACGTACTCAGCTGCACTTATGTTGTTTTTGAGAGCAAGAGAGTTATGAGAACTCCGAGGCGATAGAGAATGGTACTTATGATGAGTCTGGTCATTTTAATGACTTCGGTTATACTGAAGTGGAGTATGATTATGAGGAAGTCGACAATCAAGGCTATGAAGAGTAGATTCCGTCCATGGTTGGTCGAAAAGGCTCGTACTAGAGGCGGGTGACGATCTATCGTCATGGCCGCTTAGGCTTAGTCGACACTTGAGGTGTCTATGTAATAAAAGCTTGCCTACTCATGGCAGCCGCTCCGTCTTGTACATGATACTGTTCTCCTTAATTGATCCTGGTGCAACTCTGAAGTGACGGCTTCCGTTACGCCTGGCTCTGTTGGACGTAACAGGGCGTCACATAATGGTTATTCTGTTTACATGAATAATACCTTTCATGGTCATGCACCCTATGTGAATGGTTTATTGAATCTCGGTCGTGATAATACACATGTTCACGCCAAAAAGATGTAGAGTTAATAATGATAGTGCCACTTTCTTGTGGCACTGCCGCTTAGGTCATATTGGCATAAGATGCATGAAGAAACTCCATGTTGATGGATGTTTGGAGTCACTTGATTTTGAATCGCTTGACACATGCGAGCCATGCCTCATGGGCAAGATGACTAAGACCCCGTTTTCAGGTACAATGAAACGGGCAAGTGACTTGTTGGAAATCATACATGCTGATGCGTGTGATCCAATGAGAATTGAAGCGTGCGGAGGATATCGCTATTTTCTCATCTCCACTAACGATTTGAGTAGATATAGATATATTTACTTACTGAAGCACAAGTCTAAAACATTTGAAAATTTCAAGCGATTTCAGAGTGAAGTTAAGAACAATCATAACAAGAAGATCAAATTCCTACGATCTGATCGATAAGAATGTCTGAGTTATGAGTTTGGCAATCACTCAAGACATTGTGGAATTGTTTCATAGTTGAAGCTGCCTGGAACACCACAGAGTAATGGTGTGTCCGGACGTCATAATCGAACCTTATGAGATATGGTGCGATCTATGATGTCTCTTACCGATCTACGGTTTTCATTTTGAGGATATGCGTTGGAGACAGCTGCATTCACTTTAGATAGGACACCATCTAAGTCCGTTGAGACGATGTCGTATGAATATGGTTTGGCAAGAAACCAAAGTTGTCGTTTCTTAATGTTTGGGGCTGCGATGCTTAAGGCTTCAGCCGGAGAAGCTCGGACCCAAAAGCGGACAAACACATCTTCATAGGATACCCAAAGGTAACAGTTGGGTATACCTTCTATCTCATATCCGAGGGCAAATTGTTTGTCGCTAAGAACGGGTCCTTTCTCGAGAAGGAGTTTCTCTCGAAAGAATTGAGTGGGAGGAAGATAGAACTTGATGAGGTTGTTGAACCTCTACTTCAACCACAAAGTGGTGCAACACAGAAAGATGTTTCTGTGGCGCCTATGTCGGTTGAAGAGGAAGTTAATGATAGTGATCATGAAGCTTCGGATCAAGTTGCTATCGAACCTCGTAGGTCAACAAGGATATGTGCTACTCCTGAGTGGTGCGGTGATCCTGTCTTAGATATCATGTTGTTAGACAACAATGAACCTACGAGCTATGGAGAAGCGATGGTGGGCCCGTATTCCAACAAATGGTTAGAAGCCATGAAATCCGAGATAGGATCCATGTATCAGAACAAAGTATGGACTTAGGTGGACTTGCCCGATGATCGGCAAGCCATTGAGATAAATGGATCTTTAAGAAGAAGACGGACGTGGGCGGTAATGTTACTGTCTATGAAGCTCGACTTGTGGGAAAGAGTCTTTTCACAAGTTCAAGGAGTTGACTACGATGAGAATTTCTCACCCGTAGTGATGATTAAGTCCGTCGGAATCATGTTAGCATTAGCTGTATTTTTCGATTATGAAATCTGACAGATGGATGTTAAAACAAGTTTTCTTACCAGTTTCCGTAAGAAAAGGTTGTATGTGATACAATAAAAGTTTTTGTCGATCCTAAGGATGCTAAAAGGTATGCTAGCTCCAGCAATCCTTCTATGGACTAGAGCAAGCATCTCGGAGTCAGAATACATGCTTTGATAGAGTGATCAAAGCTTTTAGGTTTATACAATGTTTGCTAGAAACTTGTATTTATAAGAAAGTGAGTGGGAGCACTACAACATTTCTGATAAGTATATGTGGATGACATATTGTAGATCCAAAATAATGTAGAGTTTCTGGAAAGCATAAACGGTTGTTTGAAGAGTGTTTTTCAAAGGAAGACCTGGATAAAGCTGCTTACATATTGGGCATCAAGATCTATAGAGATAGATCAAGACGCCTGATGATACTTTCAAAGAACGCACACCTTGACATGTTTTTGAAGGAGTTCAAAATAGATCAGTCAAAGAAGGGGTTCTTACCTGAGTTGTAAGGTGTGAAGTTGAGTAAGACTCGAAGATTGACCACGGTAGAAGAAAGAGGAAGGACGAAGGTCGTCCCCTATGCTTTTGTCATAGGCTCTGTACAGTATGCCATGCTGAGTGCCGCACCTGATGTGTGCCTTGCCACATGTCTGGCAAGAGGGTACAAAGGTGATCTAGGAGTGGATCACCAGATAGCGGTCAAAATTATCCTTAAAGGAATAAGGAAATATTTCTTGGTTATGGAGGTGACAAAGAGTTCAACGTAAAGAGTTACGTTGATGCAAGCTTAACACCTATCCAGATAGCTCTGAGTAGAGATACCGGATACATGTAATGGAGCAACAATTTGGAATAGCTCCAAGTGAAACGTGGTAGCAGCCTCTACGACATGACATAAAGTTTTACGAAATACATAGGGATCTGAATATGGCAAGACCCGTTGACTACAACCTCTCTCACAAGCATAACATGATCAAACCCAGAACTCATTGAGTGTTAATCACATAGTGATGTGAACTAGATTATTCAGTCCAGTAAACTCTTTGGATGTTGGTCACATGGCGATGTGACCTGTGAGTGTTAATCACATGGCGATGTGAACTAGATTATTGACTCTAGTGCAAGTGGGAGACTGTTGGAAATATGCCCTAGAGGCAATAATAAATTAGTTATTATTATTATATTTCATTGTTCATGATAATCGTTTATTATCCATGCTAGAATTGTATTGATAGGAAACTCAGATACATGTGTGGATACATAGACAACACCATGTCCCTAGTAAGCCTCTAGTTGACTAGCTCGTTGATCAATAGATGGTTACGGTTTCCTGACCATGGACATTGGATGTCGTTGATGACGGGATCACATCATTAGGAGAATGATGTGATGGACAAGACCCAATCCTAAGCCTAGCACAAGATCGTGTAGTTCGTATGCTAAAGCTTTTCTAATGTCAAGTATCATTTCCTTAGACCATGAGATTGTGCGACTCCCGGATACCGTAGGAGTGCTTTCGGTGTGCCAAACGTCACAACGTAACTGGGTGGCTATAAAGGTTCACTACAGGTATCTCCGAAAGTGTCTGTTGGGTTGGCACGAATCGAGACTGGGATTTGTCACTCTGTGTAACGGAGAGGTATCTCTGGGCCCACTCGGTAGGACATTATCATAATGTGCACAATGTGACCAAGGAGTTGATCACGGGATGATGTGTTACGGAACGAGTAAAGAGACTTGCCGGTAACGAGATTGAACAAGGTATCGGGATACCGACGATCGAATCTCGGGAAAGTATCATACCGATAGACAAAGGGAATTGTATACGGGATTGATTGAATCCTTGACATCGTGGTTCATCCGATAAGATCATCGTAGAGCATGTGGGAGAAAACATGGGTATCCAGATCCCGCTGTTGGTTATTGACCGGAGAGTTGTCTCGGCCATGTCTGCATGACTCCCGAACCCGTAGGGTCTACACACTTAAGGTCCGATGACGCTAGGGTTATAGGGAAAGTATGTACGCGGTTACCGAATGTTGTTCGGAGTCCCGGATGAGATCCCAGACATCACAAGGAGTTCCGGAATGGTCCGGAGGTAAAGATTGATATATAGGAAGTATGATTTTGGCCACCGGAAGTGTTCCGGGCATCACCGATAGTGTACCGGGACCACCAGAGGGGTCCGGGGGTCCACCAGGTGGGGCCACCAGCCCCGGAGGCCTACATGGGCCAATAGTGGGAAGGAACCAGCCCCTAGATGGGCTGGGGCGCCTCCCACTAAGGCCCAAGGCGCCTCCTAGAGGGGAGGGGGCAAACCCTAGGGCAGATGGACCTTAAGGCCCACCCTAGGTGTGCCCCCTCTCTCCCCCCTTGGCCGCAACCCTAGATGGGTTTTGGGGCTGCCGCCACCCCTAGGGAGGGAACCCTAGATGGGGGCGCAGCCCCTCCCCTTCCCCTATATATACTTGAGGTATTGGGGGCTGCAAGATACACGAGATCATCTCCCTCTTGCCGCAGCCCTACCTCTCTCCCTCCTCGTCTCTCGTAGTACTTGGCGAAGCTCTGCTGGAGTTCTACGCTCCTCCACCACCACCACGCCGTCGTGCTGCTGCTGGACGGAGTCTTCCCCAACCTCTCCTTCTCCCCTTGCTGGATCAAGGCGTGGGAGACGTCACCGGGCTGCACATGTGTTGAGCGCGGAGGCGCCATGGTTCGGCGCTTAGATCGGAATCAACCGCGATCTGAATCGCTACGAGTATGACTCCTTCATCCATGTTCTTGCAACGCTTCCGCTTAGCGATCTACAAGGGTATGTAGATGCACTCCCCTTCCCCTCGTTGCTAGATTACTCCATAGATTGATCTTGGTGATGCGTAGAAAATTTTAAATTTCTGCTACGATCCCCAACAGGCACAGCCCAACATGACGACGCTCTGGAACACGGCGTTCGCCTGGGCCGGGCCGGCGCCGACGCTCATCGACCTCACGGACCCCGAGGACGACGACGAGGATGCCTAGGGCAGCGCGCCGCCTCGTATTTTAGGCTGTTTTTATTTTTTTAAATGCAAACGTGGACGCGTGGACTCTCGCCGTCCTTCGTGGCCAGCTTTAATGTTTAATTAATGATGTTTCTCTTTTTTAATATGCATGCGTTCATTATTTTTTGCACCGTCAAAAATAGGTTTAGGTTAGCGTTGGGCGCACACGCCGACCCAAATGCGGAAGCGGACATCCGTGTCCGTCTGGCCGACCCAAACGGACAAAAAGTGGACGAAATCGCCGTCCGTTTGGGTCAGGCCGTTGGAGTTGCTCTTACCCCGCTTTATAAATAAAGCAAACCACCACGGCCACAAGGTACAACATAAGTCCACAAACACACACACGCACACAGGTAGCACAACACAAAGTACAATAAGGTTCTGCTAAGGGTCCGGCTCAACAAGCCCTAAAAGAATAAAAACAACAAGGGCATCATCTCAGAGGAGGAGCTAATGCGGCTCAGGTGGTGGAGGAGGGAGCGGCGGCGCCAAGCAATCTAGCTTATCGAATCGTAGAAACGGCTAGTTTTTTCCTTTGATAAAGGACATTTCATTGAATTGATTTATCAAGGTGATACAATCGTATCTAAAAAATGGCCGGACTCTGCATAACATTATATACATAGCCAACAAGTCCAAACGACCAAAAAATAAACATAGTTTTGCAGTAAAAATAAATCAATCCAGTCTAGGGTGGGGCAGATCCTATACGAAGATCACACCGCCATCCATGGAGGGAGAAAACCTCCCTGGCTGTACGCTCCAGCCGTGTAGAGGCCATCATAAAAAGGTCTTTGTCCTCAGAAACGGCTAGTAAATCGTTCTACAAGTTAATCATGCTAAAGGTTGAAATAATCATTCTAGAAGAGTTTTTTTAAGATCCAGTTGATGGTTGGCATATACTGATCATAAGCAGGGAGCAGGCTGGAAACAACAAAGTTCTAGAAGAGTTGAAATATGCATTACAACCAAAGCAACCACACTTGCTAATATAAGTTACATATCTGGTGAAAAAAAAGCTAAGTTATTCATGCAGAAAGAGAAACCAACCTAAAATTTTATTTCAAAGTGCTAATTTGGCCCCTGGTAGTTCATGACAGACAAAAGTTCCAAAACATGTGGATCATGTGCGGAAGACATAAGGAAGGAGCCTCTCACAGCAGTACAAGTGGAAGTAGAAGGCCACCACGAACCCTAGGACAAACCCGACAGCCGCTCCGATACTAGACTCTTCATTGATCCTGCGTAGCTTGATTGGTACCAGCATCCATCTTCGACTCCGGGGGCACTCGTCCAATGGTGCACCACAAAGGTCCCGGTTACCGGCAAAATTTAAAGGTGAGAAGTCCTGTGCAAAAGTGGGGATATGCCCTGATAGCAAATTGTCTGCAACATTGAACGAGGTTAACCGACCGAGCATGCTGAAGTGCTCTGGAATTTCACCTCCGAGCTGGTTATGTTGAAGGTTGACCATGTTCAGGTATGCCAAATTTGCCATACTCTCTGGGATTTCACTTGAAAAGTTATTGTATGAGGGATTCAGAGATGTCACATACGGTATCTGATGTGCAATACCAGAGGGAATGGATCCTGAAAAGTTGTTAGACGACAGGTCCAAGCCACTCATGCTTGTGCAATTTTGAAGACCTTGGGGAAATGGGCCTTCAAGTCCTAGGTTGCTGAGTCGCAGAGAGAGAACCCTGTTTTTGTCGGGGTGCCAGCATACCACACCAGTAAAGCGGCATATGTAACCGTCGGTGTTATTTCTGAAGTTCCAAGAGGATTTGAGTACACACAAGGGATCAATCACTGATTGTTGCACAGACTTCAGACACTGGATATCATGTTTAGTACTAAAACACAATGTTGAGCTGTTCAAGAGGAGCAACAAAAGGAGGAACTTGGTATCCTCAGCCATGGCTCTGCCGGGCCAAAAGCTGCAACTTGTTAATTCCAGTGCGGGCGCCACCTGACCAAAACATGTGTAAGAACAGCTAACCGAAAAAGGCTTTCGCCCCGCTTTATAGATAAAGCAAACCACCACAGCCACAAGGTCCAAACCAAGTTCACAACACACACAAGTCAATGCACACACGAACACACACGAAGTACAGAAGGGTTCCACTGAGGGCACAGCTCAACAAGCTCTATAAAGAGGGAAAAACAAAGGTGGCTTATAAACTCGGATTGAAATAAACCAGACCAATACATGGAGACACTACAAAGCAGCCTTCAGAAAGGAAAATAAGAAGACATGTTTACTTGCTTTGTTGATTTCAAGTACTACAAGATGATGAGTTTCAGAAAACTCACCAGTTGATGCAGCCAAAGCAGAGGCCACCGCCTGCAAAGATTGAACGGGAGCAACGCGTTTAAAACGGAGAGTCCCTCCAATAGAGGACATACTATTTTTCCTGCTAAATTCTAAAGTCTTGTTGACGGGAGCACATTGCACCAAGGCAACAGAAATTCAGTCACGGCCGGCAAGCAGGTAATTTAACAAGGAAATTAGTGTTGTGTTGGCTTAGAGAAGGTCTAGGTTTAGAGACTTAACTATGTTAGGAGTTCAATCATATGGTGTAAGGTGATTTCCAGAAAACATTCTAAAAAATGGGAGGGATGCATTTTGGAAACATGGAGGACGACGCATGGCGCACACACTCTGCAGCGCCTACTCAAGACCAGAATGACGGAGCTTCAAGGTTGATGAAAAATCACCAGATGTGTCTCGTTGTCGACGGTAATGTCGACTCCCACTGAAGTAATATTATGTCTTAGGCCGCGCTTGGATTCGCGGTAACTAATTACAGGGGTGTTTATTTTACAGTTGTATCTTACCGGCCGCTCAGCAATTTTCGGCTGGAAACCAGACAATGAGCCGAGGCCTGTATTTTTTACGGATGTATTCAAAGGGAAGATGTATTCAAAGGGAACATGACAATCCATTCAGGGCCTAAAATGAGACATACATGTTTTCAAATCTGAGATTTTATTCCCGGTGGACCGGGGGTAGCCTCTTAATCATCCAACCACATGTTGATTCTCGAAAGCAGAGATATGCTAGAAGAACATAGAAAATAATTGGAATTCCTACGAAAGGAATTTATTTACAAGATAAAGAAAACGAAAATATATAAATATTCTGGAGGAAGACATGAAATTTGAGACAACTCGCGAAATATTGAGGAACAACCATGTAAACTCATGAATATGGTGATTTGCGTGAATGATCATGAGTTTTTTATTATCCTTTTATGTGAATGCTTCTGAATCTTGTAAGTTCTTTTTTTGCGGGAATCTTGTAAGCTCTAGTAGACCTCCTAATTTATTCGTTCAGATTTCAAATTCTAAGATGTTATTGTAACTTCTCTAGAACATTTCTGACGTTTTCTTCATGTTTTCTCTTACTCCACCCTAACTTCTTTATAATTGTTTTTATTTCCACGATTCGTTCATTTTAAATGATTAAAGTGTCATGAGTGCGTAACCACTGCCACATGATCAGCCATACCACTTTTTGTAAGGTTGGTAGTAAATATGCTATCACAAATTATGGTTCAAATTTATTTGTTTTGAAAAGTGGGGACTAAAACAAAGCTTAATCAATAGTGGAGGGATCAAATCGATCAAAAATTGTACGTTACCATTTCCCATTGATACCGGGCTTAGTAAAGCATGAACAAGATCACATTAATCCTCATCAGTTCCCTCAAGCCCTGGAACCATTTTCACAAAGTTTTCTTGTTTGAATCCAGGAGACATTTTCAATACACACCAGAATGTACACAAGCTCATCGTTTTGGACACGCATATGATTTGTTTTCCGACACTGTTACCACCCAATGATGAACAGACCAACAAAGGCAGCAGGTGCATTCTCCTGCCAGTTCATTCTGCACATCTTACTTTTTTGTGGGACATTCTGCACATCCTTGGCATCCCTGGCTGACAAGCCGTCGGCATAGATGGATCATGAGCACGGGACACAAACCAGTCAGGAAGCATCAGGCTCTCCACAATAACAGAAAACGAAACTGAAATAAGTGAGCTGCACACGGCAGAGAGACCAACCCTGCGTCAAGAGCCTTCGGTCTCCGAAGAATTTTCACCGGAACACGCAAAGGTATCCAGCTTGGTGGGCAAAGCCTTTCAGGAGTACTCTCTTGGGACATCTTGCTAGTAAAAAGACGATAGGTGTGCATGCGTTCAAGAAGGACAAAGCATGGAAATGGGCAGAAAAGCACTGCAGAAGTGTAGAGTTTCACTGTGTTCCTTTAGAAATGTCAACATGGTACATAAATAATTACGGCCAGTTGATGCCTTGCCTCTTTCTAGAAGAGTTGACATATGCATTATCATGCGAATTAAGATAATCGTTACTGCAGGGAACAAAGCTAAAAAAGATTTGCTGCCGGAAGTGCTCATTTGGCCTCCGGAAGCTATGCCAGACAAAGTTTCAGAATCATATGCGGACGACTTAGGCATGGAACCTCTCAGAGCAGACGAAGCAGTGCGGGAAGTAGAAGGCCGCCACGAACCCCACGACGAATCTGACGGCCGCTCCGATGCTCGACTGGTCGTTGAGCCTGTGCAGCCTGATTCGTACCGGTCTCCATCTCCTCCTCGAGGGGGGGACAATCATCCAACGGTGCACCACAAAGCCCTTGGTTACCAGCAAAGCTCGAAGCCGAAAAGTTCTATGGTGAAGAAGGAATAGGCCCTGATAACAAGTTGTCCGCGACATTGATTGCAGTTAACCGAGTAAGCAAAGTGAATTGCGGCCGTGTGTCTCCTGTGCATACAGAAACTGGTACAGTTCAGAAAGTATACTACCTTATTATTCAAGTTGCACCAATTTGTTTGGTTACACGCCATATATGGTCATATTTCTGTATCGAATTTTGAAGTGTGCATGCCATAGCAGAACATTTATCATGCATGTTTTAAAAGGTATTCACTGGACAAAAAAACAAATATAGAGTGTGAACATAGCATGGTAGAGAAAATCTGGATACTCTTACAAGACGCCCTCAAGGTTGAGGGAGGACTCTCTTATTGGGCAGAAAACATATGAGGCATTATTTGGTTCTTCAGTGGAATACTGTATCTGGTTTCATTAATGATAATATATATAAAGCACGGAGGAGGGGGCTTCGGTCTCCTGTTCATGTAAAGAAACATACATGACTTTTTCACTCATGTCTCAAAAATAAACCTGAATTTGAAAGATCTTGATGACATTTATGTGACCTGCAGGGTGGATTGCACATGTAATGAGCTTCGTGCGAGAAGCGTTGGTGTGTGACTATTGTTTCATCAAGGTCGGCGACAAGAACGGCGAGAGTGAGCTTTATCCCCAAGATCGGACTGCAGGTCAGAGGGTGTGACTATTGTTTCGTCAAGGACGACGACAAGAACGAGGAGAGCGAGCTTTATCCCCAAGATCAGACTGCAGGTCAGAGGGTGTGACTATTGTGTCGTCAAGGACGACGACAAGAACGAGCTTTATCCCCAAGATCAGACTACAGGTCAAAGGGTGTGATTGTCAAGGACGGCGACAAGAACGGCGTGAGCGAGCTTTATCCCCAAGGTCAGACTACATGTCAAAGGCTAGCCTAGCATGGAGTTTGGTCTGTGTATATTGTATGACAGTTCTGTGGACAACAAATTTGAACAAAAAGCCCAGTTCTAATGTATAGCACGTGCCAACCTGTGGGATGCAATTGCGCTATTTTTTTTACGACTGTGCCCTCATAGGGAATCTTTTTGCTGCATTGTTTTGGTCCGTGCGCACTTATCGGTGCTGGGTCACAGATGAACTCGGAGGCCTTCTTTTCGTCCGTGTGCACTTGTTGGTGCTGGGTCACGGGTTAGGCTCAGTGGCCTCTTTTATTTGTGCTCTTTGGCATCTTTCACAGCTAACAGCCGTGCATGATCCCCGTGTTGACGATGTAGCAAACATAGTCCGTTTAATAAACCGGTCACGCTTCAATTAGACTTCCGGTATGGTACTAACGACGCGCGCTGCGAACGGAAACCAGCGCCATCTTTTCTCTCGCATGGACACGAAAACAAGCCAGCCCATGCGGCCCAATGTCGGCCGAAATTCTTAAAAAAAAAGCTATTCAGCCGGTTCCCCTCAGAAAAAAGCTATTCGGCCGCTCGCTCTCGCCTCGCTGTAGGGCTCACTCCGCCGCCGGGGAAGAGCAGCCTCTGCTTCGCCGTCAGGGCGCGATACGCCTAGCCGCGCCCCGGATCCGAGGAGCAAGATTCGTCGATGCGGCCGAGCTGTCGAGGCCATGAAGCCCACGCGGCTGTCTCCGTCAGGCCGCGACGCGCCTAGCCGTGGAGTCGACGGATGGCCGCTGCCCCGCGACGGCTCAGAGCAAGCGTTAACGACGCCGTCGAGGTGTCGAGGCGAAGCCAACGCCGCCGTCTGCTCAGTTGATTGACTTGCATTGCTCGGTACTGTCACTGGATGTTCCCGGCTACTTATCTTGCCTTGCACTAGTTATTACTCTACTAGTTTCAGTTGGAACCAGGAGAGAAGCGACGGCAGCAAAGAAGGCAAATGCCATCTTGAGATGTACGTAATTGATGTGAATCTAGAGTGCAATGCAGTGAATAGTGTGACTGAATTTGAATTTCAGATTGTAATGTGATTTGAGAGTGGAGTTGAGTGAATTTGACTGAATGCAAAATTCAGGGCTGTACACTGATGGAAATTGGGATTGCTAAAAAATATTGAATATGACATTGCATACAGAACCTGTAGGTGCATTGAACAAAAGCCATGCCAAACCGGACAGTATATCTCTGGAAGGAATGTCAAGAGATTGAGCATTTTAATTGCTGCTCAGAATTGAAGCATAATTGGACTGAACCTTCAGAGTTTGGTAGTGGAGGAAGTCTACAGTTACTAAAACATAAATTGCTGCCTGCTACTACTTGCTAGACCAGTAGCTGTATACCAACAAGAATACCCATGGTCCAGATTTCTCGTGCATACGCAAGGTTCTCCGTCTCAGTGGAAAGATGATCGGTATGCATCTTTTCAGAATTGAAATATGCACTACAGGCAAACCAAAGCGCTGGCACTTGCGACTGGCTAGGTATACATATTTGTTACTTCAATCTGTTCGGGAATTGAAATAAACTGAGGTTACTGTTCTGAACAACTGAATCATCTTTTCCAAAGAAAAAACACACGAGTTAATCATATGCGAACAACGAAGGCACGGAGCCTCTTGGAGCAGACCAAGGAGTGTAGGATCCAATACTGTAATGATCGTTGATCGTGTGGCATTTACGCAATGGTGTACCACAACAAAGCCCCCAGTTACCAACAAAGTTCATAGGCCAAACTTGTGGCAAAACAGGAATAGCCACCGATAACAAGTTGTCCCCAGTTAACATTGAATGTAGTTAACCGATCTAACTTAGGGGGTGTTTGTTTCCAGGGACTTTTTTGTGTAGGGACTAAAAAAAGTCCCTTTTAAAGACTTTTTTACCAAACGGGAGGGACTTTTTAGGGACTAAACTAGGCATTTGGGACTAAATGAAGAAGATTCTTAAGGAGAGTCTTTTTTGGGACTTTTTGGGACTTTTCCAACAATGCCCCTCCATGCATTCAATGGCCTGCCACCCAATGGTGTTGTTTGATTGTTATTTTTCTATATACTAGGGGCAACATGGTCATTTAATAACCTCTAGTAAGGGACTAGGGACTTTTTAATCTCTGGAAACAAACAGGGAGGGACTTTTTAGGGACTAGAGACTTTTTAGTTGGGACTAGAAAAAGTCCTAGGACTTATGAACCAAACAGGGCCTTATCAAATCGCAGAAACGGCTAGTAAATCGTTCTATAAGTTGGTTATGCTGAATGTTGAAATAATTATTCTAGAAGAGTTGAAATACACATTACAACCAAAGCACCCACACTTGCTAAGTTAAATACTATCTCGTGAACAAAAGCTAAGTAAGTTGTTCATGCAGAAACAGAAACCAACCTAAACTTGTAGTTCAAAGTGCTAATTTGGCCCCTAGTCGTTCATGACAGACAAAAGTTCCAGAACAGGTGGATCATGTGTGGAAGACATAAGGAAGGAGCCTCTCACAGCAGTACAAGTGGAAGTAGAAGGCCACCACAAACCCTAGGACGAACCCGACAGCCGCTCCGACACTGGACTCGCCGTTGATCCTGCGCAGCGTCCATCTTTGACTCCTGGGGCACTCGTCCAATGGTGCACCGCAAAGGTCCTGGTTACCAGCAAAGTATAAAGGCGAGAAGTCCTGTGGAAAAGTGGGGATAGGACCTGATAGCAAATTGTCTGCAACATTGAACGAGGTTAACCGACCAAGCACACTGAAACGCTCTAAAATTTGACCTCTGAGTTGGTTATGCTGAAGGTTGAATGTGTTCAAGTATGCCAAATTTTCCATACTCTCTGGGATTTCACCTGAAAAGTTATTGTATGAGAGATTCAGAGATGTCACATACGATATCTGTTGTGCGATACTGATGTGTCTCCAACGTATCTATAATTTATGAAGTATTCATGCCATGTTTACAATATTTTTATATGATTTTGGTATGATTTGATTAGAACTAACCCAGACTGACGCTGTTTTTAGTAAAACTACAATGGTGTTGTTTTTATGCAGAAATAAAAGTTCTCGGAATGTGATGAAAATCAACGGAGATTTTTTCTGGAAAATATGAAAAATACTGGAACGAAAATCTACCGGAGGGGAGTCACGGGGGGCCCACCAGGGTGGGGGTGCGCCCCCTGCCTCGTGGACTCCCTGAGGGCCCCCCTGGCGTGAAGCCAACGCCAACTTCTCCTATAAATACAGAAACCTCCGAAAATTAACCTAGATCAGAAGTTCCGCCGCTGCAAGCCTCTGTAGCCACAAGAAATCAATCTAGGCCCTCTCTGGCACCCTGCCGGAGGGGGCCATCATCACCGGAGGGCATGAAGGAGGATTCCGGAGGGGCCATCATCGTCATGAAGGCCAGGGACCAGAGGTAGAACCTCTCCCCATCCAGGGGGGAGGCCATGGAGGAGGAAGCACAAGGGAGAGAACCTCTCCTCCTCTCTCTCGGTGGCGCCGGAGTGCCATCGGGAGGGGAATCATCGCCGCGGTGATCGTCTTCATCAACATCACCATCCTCATCTCTTTTACGCGGTCCACTCTCCCGCACCCCGCTGTAATCCCTACTTGAACATGGTGCTTTATGCTACATATTATGATCCAATGATGTGTTGCCATCCTATGATGTTTTGAGTAGATATCCTTTGTCTTTGGGTTGATTGATGATCTAGATTGGTATGTGTTGTATGTTTTACTTTGGTGCTGTCCTATGGTGCTCTCCGTGTCGCGCAAGCGTTAGGGATTCCCGCTGTAGGGTGTTGCAATATGTCCATGGTTTGCTTATTGTCTGCGTTGCGTGAGTGACTGAAATACAAACACGGATAAGCGGGACATGGCGTATGGGAATAAAGAGGACTTGATACTTTAATGCTATGGTTGGGTTTTACCTTAATGATCTTAGTAGTTGCGGATGCTTGCTAGAGTTCCAATCATAAGTGCATATGATCCAAGAAGAGAGAGTATGTTAGCTTATGCCTCTCCCTCATATGAAACTGCAATAGTGATTACCGGTCTTGTTAACAATTGCCTAGGACAATTCCGCACAGCGATCCACCATTATTCCACACTGGCTATTTATAATATTTAGTAATATATTCTAAGTTTATGATAACAACACCTACTTTAATATTTTATCTCTTCGATATCATACAAAGTTATCCACTTCATACCCACAACATAGTTTTATTTCTCGTTGCTAGTTGGAAGCAAACGTTTGGTGTACGAAGAGTCGTATCAGTGGCAGATAGGGCTTGAGAGAATATTGATCTTACCTTTAGCTCCTTGTGGGTTCGACACTCCATACTTATCACTTCCACCTTTGGAAATCGCTACGATGATTCCCTGCACTTGGGGATTATCAGATACCGGAGGGAATGGGTGCTGAAAAGTTGTTATACAACAGGTCCAAAATGTTCAAGCTTGTGCAATTTTGAAGACCCTGAGGAAATGGGCCTTCAAGTCCTAGGTTGTCGAGTCATAGATGTTGGAAATATGAGCAATTTACCTAATGATTTTATTAACGAAAATACTAGATAAAGCATGACTAAAGTAGCAGAGCTAAAGCAAGTCATGCAATCTGACAAAGAGAAGGTAGATAGCATCTGCAAATATAAACTAGAACCGAACATCTCTAGAGTAGACAGTAGACCAAGTAGCATATATGAAGTAGAACCTATCATGTCTAGGACAAGGACTAGAACAAGGAACTATGGCAGAACCTTTAACAGGGAAAACAAGAACACGTACGGGACAACAGCAGCAGAAGCGTTGGACTTGGGGTCGGTGTCCTCGCCTGCCATGTCGTCGAGGAGGTCGTGGACATCGGGGAAGAAGTCATCGTCGGGGAAGAAGTCGTCGGCGACCGGATTGCCCGTGATGAAGCAGCCAGTAGTCGCGCTGAGCGCTCCCCAAAAACCTTATCACCCTTCTCCCGTACATGACTCAAAAGGTGCAGTTTCAGAGGCCTACTGTCCCGACGTGCGGTGCACGCCGCAAGCCAGGATGAGGAAGACAGCAGCAGCTCAGAGATGGAACCGATGGCGAGGGAAGGAGTCGTTCTGGTGTGTCTCTCTGGGAGGAGCGACCTCCCTTTTATAGGCGCAAGAGAAGGAGGTGAGAGGGCAGCGACGGGAGGCAAAATGAAGAGACGGAGATGAAGCGAACATGCGTGGCAAAAATTTAGACATCGGCTCGGCTCATTCCCGCGGCGCGGCGCGGCGAGGCGTGGCGAGGCGGGCGGCGGAGGAGGAGCGCACGTGGATGTCCCTCTTATTCTTATGCTCATGCAAGTGGGGAAAGAACCTCCCTTATAAAGAGGCCCAACTCCCTCTAAACTAGCAATGTGGGACTAAACTTTAGTTCCACCTCTTGCCTTGCACAAATGGGTTGCGTGGGCCTCTAGGATTTATTAGGAATTTCTGAAACTGCTATTGGGCTAGGCCCAAAATAGACAAAATTCCAGCAATAGAGAGAGAACCATGTTCTCACTACCTTGCCAGCATTGCACACCAGTAAAGCTGCATATGTAACCATCTGTGGCATATCCGAAGTTCCAAGAGGATTTGAGTACGCCCAAGGGATCAATCACTGATTGTTGCACAGACCTCGGGCATTGGATGTCTTGTTCAGAACCAAAACACAACGATGATGAGCTGCTCAAGAGGAGAAACAAAAGGAGGAACTTGGTATCCTTAGCCATCACTCTTCCGGGCCAAAAGCCGCAACTTGTCAATTCCAACGCCAGCACCACCTGGCCAAAACATGTGTAAGAACACTTACAAACCCCGATTCAAATAAACAAGACCAACACATGAAGACCGTGGAGAGATGATTTGCAATACAATGATGATGTATTGATAGGGTGCTAGTGCACGTATATATATTACAAGAGAAGGCCTCTACCTCAACTATACAAGACTAGGAGGTGGGCCACAACTCCAATACACGTGCAATACAACATATATACTCAACACCCCCTGCAGTCAAAGCGTCGCTGGAGACACGGAGACTGGACCGAAACTCCTCGAAGACGGGAGTAGGCAATCCCTTAGTCATCACATCAGCAAACTGTTGCGTCATCGGCACGTGGAGAACCCGAACACGGCCAAGGGCAACCTGCTCGCGCACGAAGTGAATATCGAGCTCAATATGCTTCGTCCGTCGATGGTGCACCGGGTTTGCGGAGAGGTAGACCGCGCTGACGTTATCGCAGTAGACAAGAGTGGCCTTGTGAACATCACAAAGCAACTCCTGGAGCAGCTGACGTATCCAAGAGCACTCGGCCACAGCATTAGCCACGGCGCGATACTCTGCCTCGACGCTGGAGCGGGAGACCGTGGGCTGCCGCTTCGATGACCAAGATATCAACGAGGGCCCAAGGTAGACGCAGTAGCCTGACGTAGAGCATCGCATGTCAGGGCAGCCAGCCCAGTCAGCATCCGAGTAGGCCACGAGGTCGGTGGAGGCGGAGGCCGTCAGGGTGAGTCCCAAGGACGTGGTGCCGCATATGTAACGGAGAATATGCTTCACCAGAGTCGAGTGAGAGTCACGCGGGGCGTGCATATGGAGGCACACCTGCTGAACAGTGTACTGCAGGTCGGGATGAGTCAGCGTCAAGTACTGTAAAGCACCGAAGATAGAGCGATAAAACCCTCCATCAGACGCGAGAGACCCCTCCAGAGCAGAGACCTTCGCCTTCGTGTCGATGGGAGTGGGCGCCGACTTGCAATTAAGCATACCGGCACGCTCAAGGACCTCGTGGGCGTACTTCTGCTGATGCAAAAAGAAGCCGTCAGCCCGACGGTTCACCACGATGCCGAGAAAGTAGTGCAGGGGGCCCAAGTCCTTGAGGGCGAACTCATCGCGAAGACGAGCAGTGAGCCGCTGAAGGAGATCGGGAGCGGACGCCGTGAGGATGATGTCATCGACGTAGAGCAGCAGATATGCAGTGTCAGCTCCCTGATGATACACAAAGAGTGAGGCATCAGAGCGAGTGGACCGTAAGCCCAGAGACTTGATGTCTACTACACAACCTTCTTCTTGTAGACGTTGTTGGGCCTCCAAGTGCAGAGGTTTGTAGGACAGTAGCAAATTTCCCTCAAGTGGATGACCTAAGGTTTATCAATTCGTAGGAGGCGTAGGATGAAGATGGTCTCTCTCAAGCAACCCTGCAACCAAATAACAAAGAGTCTCTTGTGTCCCCAACACACCCAATACAATGGTAAATTGTATAGGTGCACTAGTTCGGCGAAGAGATGGTGATACAAGTGCAATATGGATGGTAGATAAAGGTATTTGTAATCTGAAAATATAAAAACAGCAAGGTAACTAATGATAAAAGTGAGCGTAAACGGTATTGCAATGATAGGAAATAAGGCCTAGGGTTCATACTTTCACTAGTGTAAGTCCTCTCAACAATACTAACATAATTGGATCATAAAATTATCCCACAACATGCAACAAAGAGTCACTCCAAAGTCACTAATAGCGGAGAACGAACGAAGAGATTATGGTAGGGTACGAAACCACCTCAAAGTTATTCTTTCCAATCAATCCGTTGGGCTATTCCTATAAGTGTCACAAACAGCCCTAGAGTTCGTACTAGAATAACACCTTAAGATACAAATCAACCAAAACCCTAATGTCACCTAGATACTTCAATGTCACCTCAAGTATCCGTGGGCATGATTATACGATATGCATCACACAATCTCAATTCATCTATTCAACCAACACAAAGAACCTCAAAGAGTGCCCCAAAGTTTCTACCGGAGAATCACGACGAAAACGTGTGCCAACCCCTATGCATAGGTTCCCAATGTCACGAAACCCGCAAGTTGGTCACCAAAACGTACATCAAGTGGCACGTGGTATCCCATTGTCACCACAGATATCCACGGCAAGACATACATCAAGTGCTCTCAAGTCTTTAAAGACTCAATCCGATAAGATTACTTCAAAGGGGAAACTCGATTCATTACAAGAGAGAAGAGGGGGGAAGAAACATCATAGGATCCAAATATAATAGGAAAGCTCGCGATACATCAAGATCATATCATCTCAAGAACACAAGAGAGAGAGAGAGATCAAACACATAGCTAATGGTACATACCCTCAGCCCCGAGGGAGAACTACTCCCTCCTCGTCATGGAGAGCACCGGGATGATGAAGATGGCCACCGGAGAAGGATTGCCCCCTCCGGCAGGGTGCCGGAATGGGTCTAGATTGGTTTTTGGTGGCTATAGAGGCTTCTGGTGGCGGAACTCCCGATCTATGTTGCTCCCGGATGTTTTTAGGGTATATGGAGATATATAGGCGGAAGGAGCACGTCGGTGGAGCTCCGAGGGGCCCACGAGGCAGGGGGGTGCCCTCCACCCTCGTGACCTCCCCGAAAACTTCTTGGAGTAGGGTCCAAGTCTCCTGGATCACGTTCAGTGAGAAGATTACGTTCCGAAGGTTTCATTCCGTTTGGACTCCGTTTGGTATTTTGTTTCCTCGAAATACTGAAATAGGAAAAAACAGCAATTCTGGGCTGGGCCTCTGGTTAATAGGTTAGTCCCAAAAAATAATATAAAAGTGGAAAAGAAAGCCCAATATAATCCAAAACAGTAGATAAAGTAGCATGGAGCAATCAAAAATTATAGATACGTTGGAGACGTATCAGGCATCCCCAAGCTTAATTCCTGCTCGTCCTCGAGTAGGTAAATGATAAAAAGAGAATTTTTGATGCGGAGTGATACTTTGGCATAATTTCAATGTAAATCTTCTTAATCATGGTATGAATATTCAGATCCGAAAGGTTCAAGACAAAAGTTCATATTGACATAAAAAATGATAATACTTCAAGCATACTAATCAAACAATTATGTCATCTCAAAATAACATGGCCAAAGGAAGTTCATCCCTACAAAATCATATAGTTAGTCTATGCTTCATTTTCGTCACACAAAGATGTTCCCAACTTCTATACCCCCGATGACAAGCCAAGCAATTGTTTCATACTCAAATAATCTCAAACGTTTTCAACCTTCACGCAATACATGAGCGCAAGCCATGGACATAGCACTATGGGTGGTATAGAATATGATGATGGGGATTGTGTGGAGAAGACAAAAAGAAGAAAGTCTCACATCAACGAGGCTAATCAATGAGCTATGGAGATGCCCATCAATTGATGTTAATGCAAGGAGTAGGGATTGCCATGCAACGGATGCACTAAAGCTAAGAATGCTCAACAAAAGAAAACTAGTGGGTGTGCATCCAACTTGCTTGCTCATGAAGACCTAGGGCATTTTGAGGAAGCCCATCGTTGGAATATACAAGCCAAGTTCTATAATGAAAAATTCCCACTAGTATGAACAAGAAACTTATGAGACTCACTATATGAAAATCATGGTGCTACTTTGAAGCACAATATATGAGACTCACTACATGAAGAACAAGGTGCTACTTTGAAGCACAAGTGTGGAAAAAGAGATAGTAGCATTGCCCTTTTTATTTTCTCTTTTTTTGGGCCTTTCTTTTTTTCTTTTTTTGATTGGGCAATGCTCTAATAATGATGATCATCACACTTCTATTGATTACAACATAATGATTACAACTCGATACTAGAACAAGATATGACTCTATATGAATGCCTCCGGCGGTGTACCGGGATGGTGCAATGAATCAAGAGTGACATGTATGAAAAATAATGCATGGTGGCTTTGCCACAAATACGATGTCAACTACAAGATCATGCAATGGCAATATGACAAAAGTAAAGCATGTCATGATGATGATGATGATGGAAGTTGCATGGCAATATATCTCGGAATGGCTATGGAAATGCCATGATAGATAGGTATGGTGGCTGTTTTGAGGAAGATATAGGGAGATTTATGTGTGAAAGAGCGTATCATATCACGGGGTTTGGATGCACCGGCGAAGTTTGCACCAACTCTCAATGTGAGAAAGGGCAATGCATGGTACCGAAGAGGCTAGCAAATGGCGGAAAGGTAAAAGTGCGTATAATCCATGGACTCAACATTAGTCAAAAGAACTCATATACTTATTGCAAGAATTTAGAAGTCATCAAAAATCAAGTACTACGCGCATGCTCCTAGGGGGATAGATTGGTAGGAAAAGACCATCGCGCGTCCCCGACCGCCACTCATAAGGATGCACAAGCCAGGTACACTTCATGCTTCAAATTTGTTACACAACTTTAACCATACGTGCATGCTACGGGACTTGCTAACTTCAACACAAGTATTTCTCAAATTCACAACTACTCAACTAGCATGACTATGATATTATCACCTCCATATCTCAAAACAATTATCAAGCATCAAACTTATCTTAGTATTCAACCCACTAAAAAGAAAGGTTCACATATCTTGAATACCAAGCATATTAACATTAAGCAAATTACCGTGCTATTAACGACTCTCAAAATAATCTAAGTGAAGCATGAGAGATCAATTTTCTTTAAAACAAACCACCATCGTGCTCTAAAAGATCTAAGTGAAGCACTAGAGCAAAAATTATCACGCTCAAAAAGATATAAGTGAAGCACATAGAGTAAACTATCAAGCTCAAAAGATATAAGTGAAGCACATAGAGTATTCTAACAAATTTCAATTCATACATGGCTCTCTCAAAAGGTGTGTACAGCAAGGATGATTGTGATACACTAACAAGCAAAGACACAAATAATACAAGACGCTCGAAGCAAAACACATATCATGTGGTGAATAAAAACTTAGCTCCAAGTAAATTACTGATGGAAGTGGACGAAAGAGGGGATGCCTTCCGGGGGATCCCCAAGCTTTGACTTTTTGGTGTCCTTGGATTATCTTGGGGGTGCCATGGGCATCTCCAAGCTTAGGCTCTTGCCACTCCTTTTTCCATAATCCATCAAAAGAATTCACCCAAAACTTGAAAACTTCACAACACAATAGAAATCTCGTGAGCTCCGTTAGAGAAAGAAAACAAAAGACTACTTTAAGGTACTGTAGTTAACTTGTTCTTTATTTGTATTGGTGTTAAACCTACTGTATTCCAACTTCTTTATGGTTTATAAACTATTTTACTAGCCATAGATTCATCAAAATAAACAAACAACACATGCAAAACAGAATCTGTCAAAAACAGAACAATCTGTAGTAATCTGTTACTAACGCAAACTTATGGAACTCACAAAATTCTACCAAAATTAGACGACCTGGGAAATTTTTTTATTGATCAGCAGCAATTGGAATCACTATTTTATAACGTTCTGGTGATTTTTGACAATTCGGGCACTGAGCGCAAAGATTCTGGAAATTACAGCAAGATCAAATAACTATCTTCCAAGAAGACCTAATAGGTTTAACTTGGCACAAACACTAATTAAAAGATAAAACCACATCTAAACAGAATCTAGATGGATTATTTATTACTAAACAGGAACAAAAGTCAAGGAACAAAAATAAAATTGGGTTGCCTCCCAACAAGCGCTATCGTTTAACGCCCCTAGCTAGGCATGATGATTTCAATGATGCTCACATAAAAGATAAGAATTGTAACATAAAGAGAGCATTATGAAGAATATGACTAGCACATTTAAGTATAACCCACTTCCTATGCATAGGTATTTTGTGAGAAAACAACTTGTAGGAACAAGAATCAACTTGCATAGGAAGGTAAAACAAGCATAACTTCAAAATTTTAAGCACATAGAGAGGAAACTTGATATTATTGCAATTCCTACAAGCATATGTTCCTCCCTCATAATAATTTTAAGTAGCATCATGAATGAATTCAACAATATAACCAGCACCTAAAGCATTCTTTTCATGATCTACAAGCATAGAAAATTTACTACTCCCCACATAAGCAAATTTCTTCTCATGAATAATAGTGGGAGCAAACTCAACAAAATAATTATCATGTGAAGCATAATCCAATTGAAAACTAAAATAATGATGACAAGTTTCATGGATATCATTATTCTTTATAGCATACAAGTCATCACAATAATCATCATAGATAGCAACTTTGTTCTCATAATCAATTGGAACCTCTTCCGAAATAGTGGATTCATCACAAAATAAAGTCATGACCTCTCCAAATCCACTTTCATCAATATAATCGTCATAAATAGGAGGCATGCTTTCATCATAATAAATTTGCTCATCAAAACTTGGGGGACAAAAAATATCATCTTCATCAAACATAGCTTCCCCAAGCTTGTGGCTTTGCATATCATTAGCATCATGGATATTCAAGAAATTCATACTAACAACATTGCAATCATGCTCATCATTCAAATATTTAGTGCCAAACATTTTAAAGATCTCTTATTCTAGCACTTGAGCACAATTATCCTTTCCATCATACTCACGAAAGATATTAAAAAGATGAAGCGTATGAGACAAACTCAATTCCATTTTTTTGTAGTTTTCTTTTATAAACTAAACTAGTGATAAAACAAGAAACTAAAAGACTCGATTGCAAGATCTAAAGATATACCTTCAAGCGCTAACCTCCCCGGCAACGGCGCCAAAAAAGAGCTTGATGTCTACTACACAACCTTCTTCTTGTAGACGTTGTTGGGCCTCTAAGTGCAGAGGTTTGTAGGACAGTAGCAAATTTCCCTCAAGTGGATGACCTAAGGTTTATCAATCCGTAGGAGGCGTAGGATGAAGATGGTCTCTCTCAAGCAACCCTGCAACCAAATAACAAAGAGTCTCTTGTGTCCCCAACACACCCAATACAATGGTAAATTGTATAGGTGCACTAGTTCGGCGAAGAGATGGTGATACAAGTGCAATATGGATGGTAGATAAAGGTATTTGTAATCTGAAAATATAAAAACAGCAAGGTAACTAATGATAAAAGTGAGCGTAAATGGTATTGCAATGATAGGAAATAAGGCCTAGGGTTCATACTTTCACTAGTGTAAGTCCTCTCAACAATACTAACATAATTGGATCATAAAATTATCCCTCAACATGCAACAAAGAGTCACTCCAAAGTCACTAATAGTGGAGAATGAATGAAGAGATTATGGTAGGGTACAAAACCACCTCAAAGTTATTCTTTCCAATCAATCTGTTGGGCTATTCCTATAAGTGTCACAAACAGCCCTAGAGTTCATACTAGAATAACACCTTAAGATACAAATCAACCAAAACCCTAATGTCACCTAGATACTTCAATGTCACCTCAAGTATCCGTGGGCATGATTATACGATATGCATCACACAATCTCAATTCATCTATTCAACCAACACAAAGAACCTCAAAGAGTGCCCCAAAGTTTCTACCGGAGAATCACGACGAAAATGTGTGCCAACCCCTATGCATAGGTTCCCAATGTCACGAAACCCACAAGTTGGTCACCAAAACGTACATCAAGTGGCACGTGGTATCCCATTGTCACCACAGATATCCACGGCAAGACATACATCAAGTGTTCTCAAGTATTTAAAGACTCAATCCGATAAGATTACTTCAAAGGGGAAACTCGATTCATTACAAGAGAGAAGAGGGGGGAAGAAACATCATAGGATCCAAATATAATAGCAAAGCTCGCGATACATCAAGATCGTATCATCTCAAGAACACGAGAGAGAGAGAGAGATCAAACACATAGCTACTGGTACATACCCTCAGCCCCGAGGGAGAACTACTCCCTCCTTGTCATGGAGAGCACCGGGATAATGAAGATGGCCACCGGAAAAGGATTGCCCCCTCCGGCAGGGCGGAACGGGTCTAGATTGGTTTTCGATGGCTACAGAGGCTTCTAGCGGCAGAACTCTCGATCTATGTTGCTCCCGGATGTTTTTAGGGTATATGGAGATATATAGGCGGAAGGAGCATGTCGGTGGAGCTCCGAGGGGCCCACGAGGCAGGGGGGCGCCCAGGGGGGCGCCCTCCACCCTCGTGACCTCCCCGGAAACTTCTTGGAGTAGGGTCCAAGTCTCCTGGATCACGTTCGGTGAGAAGATCACATTCCCGAAGGTTTCATTCCGTTTGGACTCCGTTTGATATTCTGTTTCCTCGAAATACTGAAATAGGCAAAAAACAGCAATTCTGGGCTGGGCCTCCGGTTAATAGGTTAGTCCCAAAAAATAATATAAAAGTGGAAAATAAAGCCCAATATAGTCCAAAACAGTAGATAAAGTAGCATGGAGCAATCAAAAATTATAGATACGTTGGAGACGTATCAAGACTGCAGGAAGGCTGCGATACGCTAGTACCAAGCCCGAGGCGCCTGCTTCAACCCGTAAAGAGAGTGGGTGAGCAAGCACACAAAGTCGGGGTGCTCGGCATCGACGAAACCAGTATGCACAGAACACCTGCTCGACGAGATGACCATGCAAGAAGGCGTTGGAAACGTCCAACTGATGCACAGGCCAGGCACGCGAGACGGCCAGCTGAAGGACGGCGTGGATCGTGCCCGGTTTCACAACCAGGGCGAAGGTGTCGGTGAAATCCACGCCCGCGCGCTGCCGAAAGCCATGAACCACCCATTGAGCCTTGTAGCGCTCAAGAGAACAGTCTCGGCGAGTCTTGTGGCGAAACACCCACTTGCTAGAGATGATATTGGCACGGGGGGGGGGGGGTCGCGGAACAAGCTGCCATGTGCGGTTGCGCTGTAGGGCATCGAACTCCTCCTGCATCGCAGCCAGCCAATGGGGATCCCAAAGGGCGGCACGAGCGGAAGTGGGGATGGGTGATGGCGTGGATGTCGAGGCAGCGCACGCATACTCGTCGGAGGAGTAGCGCATGCTCGGCCGATGCACGCCTGCACAGGCACGGGTGACCGGGCCTGCGAGGGCGGCGGGTGCCGCGGCGGCGGGGACCACGGCCACGGGGGCGCCTGTGGCAGCGGGGGCCGCGGTGTCAGGGGCCGCGACGGCGCCAGCCGAGCCAGCCGCGGAGGAGGCGACGGGCGAGGTCGAGGTCGAGCCCGTCGCAGGAGTAGCAGCGCCGGCCGGGGTGGCGGGTGGGGTGCCTGCTGGCTCGACCTCGGGCGAGGGAGCCGGGGATCCGGTGGCCCGGTCGGACTCAACATCGGGTGAGGGAGTCGAGAACCCGGGAGGGGGCGGCAGAAGGCGCCGGGCCGGGGGGCGCTAGGGGATGCCGCCGCGCATCGCACCAGGTAGGGGCGCGGGGGCCGGAGCCGAAGGAGCCATGGCTGGAGGAACCTGAAAAAAAGGGAACACCGTCTCGACGAAGTACATGTGCCTCGATGTGTACACACGATGAGTGACATGATCATAGCACCGGTAACCTTTGGTGTTGGGAGGGTAGCCAAGGAAGATGCATGGGACGGAGCAGGGTGCAAGCTTGTGTGGCGTGGTGGACGCGGTGCTAGGATAACAGAGACACGCAAATATGCGAAGACCATCATAGGACGGTGGTGTACCGAAAAGAAGGTGGTGAGGGGCATAGTTCCACCGGGAACGACACGGACGAATGTTGACTAAGAGAGAGGCGGTGGCGAGGGCATCGGGCCAGAACCGAGCGGGCACGTTTTCATGAAAGAGCAACGTGCGAATGTAGTCATTGAGAGTGCAGAGAATGCACTCGGCATGACCATTTTGTTGTGAAGTGTAGAGGCAAGTCAGACGGAAGATGGTGCCGTGAGAGGCGAGAAGTGAGCGAAAAGCGACGTTGTCAAACTCTTTTCCGTTATCAGTTTGGAGTGCAAGTATGGGGCGACCGAACTGAGTGGTGACGTAGGAGTAAAAGTGTAACACCCTCAATGCGACTATAGCTCCCACGTGTCGAGGCACGACTTAGAGGCATAATCGCATTGAAGGCATATGTCGCAAGTTAGGAAATCTTCACAACATCCCATGTAATATAGATAATAAAAGGGGAGATAACATAGTTGGCTTACACTCGCCACGTCAATCAAGTACATAAATAGCATTACAACATTAAAATACTCATGGCCCGACTATGGCGCCAAAATAAAAGATAACCCAACATGCGACATGGTCCCGATCACCCCAACTGGGCACCACTACTGATCATCAGGGAAAGACACGTAGTATCGGCGTGAGTCCTCATCGAACTCCCACTTGAGCTCAAGCGCGTCATCTGGAACGGAATCATCAGGCCCTGCATCTGGTTTGGAGGTAATCTGTGAGCCACAGGGACTCAACAATCTGGCACCCTCGCGATCAAGACTATTTAAGCTTAAAGGTAAGGCAAGGTAGTATATGTGAAGCTGCAGCAAGCGACTAGCATATATGGTGGCTATCCTGTTCACAAAAGAAAGCAAGAAGAGAGGGCAAAGCGCGAACGAGAAACTAGAGAACAACCTGCACAAGCATTACTCCAACACCGTGTTCACTTCCCGGACTCCGCCGAGAAGAGACCATCACGGCAACTCACACAGTTGATTCATTTTAATTAAATAAAGGTTCAAGTTATCTACAACCGGACATTAACAAATTCCCATCTGCCCATAACCGCGGGCATGGCTTTCGAAAGTTCAAATCCCTGCAGGGGATTCCCAACTTAGCCCATGACAAGCTCTCACGGTCAACGAAGGAATAGACCTTCACCCGAGACATTCCGATCAGGCTCGGTATCCCGGTTCTACAAGACACTTCGACAAGTTAAAACAAATCCAGCAGCACCGCTCGAATGTGTCGAGAAATCCCGATAGGAGCTGCACATATCTCATTCTCAGGGCACACTCAGATGAGCCAGACGTCGGGTAGGCCAGCCCAGAGTTGCCCCTGGTAGCCCCGGACATCGCTCGGTTGGACCAACACTTAGAGGAGCAGTGGCCCGGGGGGGTTTAAATAAGATGACCCTCGGGCTCCAGAAACCCAAGGAAAAAGAGGCTAGGTGGCAAATGGTAAGACCAAGGTTGGGCATTGCTGGAAAAGCTTTAATCAAGGCGAACTATCAAGGGGTTCCCATTATCACCCAACCGCGTAAGGAACGCAAAATCCGGGAACATAACACCGATATGACAGAAACTAGGGCGGCAAGAGTGGAACAAAACACTAGGCGAGAGGCCGAGCCTTCCACCATTTACCAAGTATATAGATGGATTAAGATAACAAGGCAATATAATGATATCCCAACAAGTAAGTAATGTTCCAACAAGGAACGGTCTTCAATCTTCACCTGCAACTAGCAACGCTATAAGAGGGGCTGAGCAAAGCGGTAACATAGCCAATCAACGGTTTGCTAGACATGGTGGGTTAGAGGTTTGACATGGCAATTTGGGAGGCATGATAAGCAAGTGGTAGGCATCGTAGCATAGGCATAGCAAAAGAGCGAGCATCTAGCAAAGCAAAGATAGTAGTGATTTCGAGGGTATGATCATCTTGCCTGCAAAGTTGTTAGAGTTGACTGGATCCTCGAAAGCAAACTCAACGGGCTCCTCATTAGCGAACTCATCTCCCGGCTCTACCCAAACAAGACAAACAAGCAACAAGGACACAATCAACCACGTGCAAACTCAAACAACATGATGCAAAGATGGTATGCTATGCGGGATGCAATATGCGATGCATATGCAAGATTTGACAAGGAAAGAATGAACCTGGCCTCAACCTGGAAATCCAAGTGAGCCACTGGAAATATGAGATGAAATCGCTTGAAAATGATATAAAGAACGCCGAAATCAAAGTTACGGTTTGGAAATGGCAAGCAATTCAAATATGACCACGGTCTGTGATTTACAGCAAGTAGCCATCTAAATGCAACAAGAAGTACATGCTATAGCACCCAAACATGGCATTAAAATACATGGAAGGGATCCATTCATGAAGCTTAACAAAAGTCTAGCACTGAGCTACGGCCAATTCATCCATTCACAGGTTCAAACAAGCATGGCAAAAATGCATTTGGTAAACAGATTTCAGACTTAGTGAAATTAACACTTGTCTGGAATTTCAGATCAGATAGCACTCTTTGAAGCATGAAAACTATATGCTAGAGGACCTGAACATGGCAAAGTAAAGCATGGCATGGAGCTACTCATAGAGCTCAACAAAAGTCCCTTAGTGACCTTGAGCCAAAAGGGATCAGAAAATACATTTGCAAGCATGTGAACATGGCAAAAACATAATCAGTTCTCAGACTTAGTGAAAACTGGAGCATGCTGAAACAGATATCAAGTAGGCATGTTTACGAGCTCGATGCACTCACTACAGAGCAAGTCATGACAATATAAGCATGCACCCATCAAGAATACACAAAATACAAGCTAGCCATGTCAAGAACAATAACATAGCATGCACGGATCAACTACAACATCCTCCGCAAAATTGCTAACAAGTAGACAATCTGCCCAGATTCACGAGATGGCAAAAGTAGAGCTTGATTGCCTCAAGCTAGGGTGCTCCATAATTGCAAACAAAGACATGGATGGATAGAGCACTACAAGATTAACAAAACATCCTTACTGATCATCCTCAAAAGAGGCACGGATCACTAGGAAACAACATGAACATATGGCATAATGAGATAAACAGCTCAAGGACTTAGTGGAAATGCTAAGTCCCTGAAATCAGCATTAACGAATGCCCCACTTTGCAAGCTTGTGCTAGTCACCACACACATCACAAAAATACATGGGTTGCACCTCTGGATAGATGGCAAAACATAACAAAACTCATGTAGAGCTCAGGGGCATATCATGCACACATTAATCATGGCAAAAAATGACAAATATCTAATTGGAGCAGCAGATCTGACAAATATCTCAAATAGCATTCTTCTAACAGCATTTCGGGCATCAAGATGAACTCAAATGAAAAATATGCAATGAGATGAAATGATGTACTCTCTGAGACGAACAGTTTGATATGCTATATGCCCAAAATGGGGCTACGGATGCAAAGTTATAGCACGATGAACAGGAGCAAATTATTAGGGTTTCGGGCAACGAAAGTCAACCGATCCAAATTTGGATCTGGATCTGGATCCGGTGCGCTTCTCGAGGTTCATCCTCGCCGGAGATGAAGAACATGCCGGAGTTCCGTTGCCGGGACGCTCGCCGGCGACGAGGAGGCGGCGAGGAGGTGGCGGAGGAGGCGTTGGGGGCGGCGCGGTGCTTGAGCGGCGCCGACTGGGTGCGGTGGGCGCGGCTACCGAGGCGGTGTGCGCCGGTCGACGACGGAGGCGGCGGTTGCCGGTGGCGGGCGGCGGCCGGTGGGCATTGGTGGCGGCGACCGTCGGAGCGTGGGGAGATGGAGGCGGGCGCGGGCGGCGCGGCTCCGGGCCGGGAGGGCCTCCCGTGGGCTCGCCGGGCCGGCGGTGGAGGAAGGTGGCGGCGACACGTGGCAGGCGCGGATTGGCGCGGAGGTGGGGCGCGGACGTGTCCGGCCGGACGGACAAATGTCTGGCGCGGCGGAGACGAATTTTTTAGGGTTTCGGGGGAGAAGGAGATCCGGATTTCGGAGGGGTTCTATTTATAGGCATAGAAGGAGCTAGGAGAGTCCAAATGAGGTGCGGTTTTCGGCCACGCGATCGTGATCGAACGCTCTAGATGATGGAGAGTGTTTTGGTGGGTTTTGGGCCAACTTGGAGGGGTTTTGGGCTGCAACACACACGAGGCCTTTTCGGTCCCTCGGTTAACCGTTGGAGCATCAAACGAAGTCCAAATGGTACGAAACTTGACAGACGGTCTACCGGTGGTAAACCAAGGCCGCTTGGCAAGTCTCGGTCCAATCTGGAAATGTTTAATCCCCACACATGAAAGAAAGGTAGAAATGACCACCGGAGGAGAACGGAGCGCCGGAATGCAAAACGGACAACGGGGAAAAAGCTCGAATGCATGAGATGAACACGTATGCAAATGCAATGCACATGATGACATGATATGAGATGCATGACAACGATAACAACACATGAAGACAAAAACCCGAACCCGAGAAAATAAAATAACTTAACACCGGAAATGACAAGAGTTGGATTACATATTGGGAAAATCATATCCGGGGTGTCATAACACTCCACCACTACGAAAGGATCTCGTCCCGAGATCTAGGACTGAAAGAACACCGGGTACTCAGAACGGAGGTGATCCTTGCGTTCCCAGGTAGCTTCACGGTCGGAATGGTGTGACCACTTGACTTTGAGGAATTTGATTAACTTGTTGTGAGTCTTGCGTTCAATCTCTTCAAGAATAGCAACGGGGTGCTCATGATAAGAGAGATCTTCTTGGAGCTCAATGTCCTCGAAGTTGATGGTGCGGTTAGGAGTCTTGAAGCACTTTCGGAGCTGACAGACATGGAACACGTCATTCACATTTGCAAAGTTTGAAGGAAGCTCGAGTTGATAGGCGAGGTCGCCTCTCTTGCTGACAATCTTGAAAGGTCCCACGTATCTGGGGGAAAGCTTCCCTTTGATACCGAAGCAGCGAGTACCTTTCATTGGAGAGACGCGAAGGTAAACATGATCTCCGATCTTGAAAGCCAAGTCACGGTGTTTACTATCATAGTAGCTCTTCTGGCGGGATTGGGCTTCTTTGAGGTTATCTCAAATGACTTTGCACATTTCCTCTGCCTCTGTGATTAAGTCATTACCCAAAAGCTGACGTTCACCGGTTTCAGACCAGTTGAGAGGGGTACGGCACTTCCTGCCATACAGAATTTCAAATGGGGCCTTGCCTGAACTTGCTTGAAAACTGTTGTTGTAGGAGAATTCAGCATAAGGAAGACAATCCTCCCACTTCATGCCGAAGGAGATCACACAAGCCCTGAGCATATCTTCAAGAATCTGATTGACACGCTCGACTTGACCGCTAGTTTGAGGATGGAAAGCTGTGCTGAAGCGGATGTTGGTGCCCATGGCCTTCTGAAAAGAATCCCAAAACTTGGAGGTAAAGATGCTGCCACGGTCTGAAGAGATCACTTGTGGAATACCGTGCAGAGAGACAATTCGAGAGGTATAGAGTTCCACCAATTGAGCTGCAGTGATTGACTCCTTGATAGGCAGAAAGTGAGCCACTTTAGTGAGTTTGTCGATGACAACGAATATAGCATCATTGCCATGCTTGGACTTTGGAAACCCAGTCACGAAGTCCATTTCAATGTGGTCAAACTTCCATTCTGGAATGGCAAGAGGTTGGAGGAGACCAGCTGGCCTTTGGTGTTCTGCCTTCACTCTTCTGCAGACATCACACTCATTCACGAATTGAGCAATCTCGCGCTTCATTCGAGTCCACCAATAAGCCTGCTTGAGGTCCTGATACATCTTCGTGCTCCCAGGGTGGATGGAGAGGAGAGAATTGTGAGCCTCGTTCATGATCACTTTACGAAGGTCACCTTTGGGCACAACAATACGATCCTCGAAGAAGAGAGTATCCTTGTCATCAAGGCGGTAGCACTTGTACTTGGGTTGACTCTTGGCAATCCCAATCTTCACCTTTTTCACCATAGCATCAAGAAGTTGGGCTTGGCGAATCTGGTCTTCCAAGGTAGGAGAGACTTGAAGGTTGGCGAGGAAACCTTGAGGAACAACTTGCAGATTAAGTTTGCGGAAAGCTTCACAAAGCTCGGGTTCATAAGGCTTGAGAATCAGATTATTGCAGTAAGCCTTTCTACTCAATGCGTCAGCAATCACATTGGCCTTGCCTGGAGTATACTCGATACTCGGATTATACTCTTGAATCATTTTGACCCATCGAGTTTGCCTGAGGTTGAGATTAGGCTAAGTGAAGATGTACTTGAGACTCTTGTGGTCAGTGAAGATGTCCACTTTTCTTCCCAATAAGAGATGTCTCCAAGTCAAAAGAGCATGCACAACTGCCGCCAACTCGAGATCATGAGTGGGGTAGTTCTTCTCGTTGGGCTTCAACTGGCGAGAGGTATAAGCCACAACTTTCTTCTCTTGCATCAACACTGCGCCGAGGCCTTGGAGAGAGGCATCGCAAAAGACCTCGTACGGCTTGGATTCATCAGGCGGAGTCAGAACTGGAGCAGTGACCAATTTCTCTTTCAAAGCATTGAAAGCAATGTCACACTCCGAAGACCAAACGTACTTGACATGCTTCTGGAGAAGATTTGAGAGAGGCTTCGCGATCTTAGAAAAGTTTTCAACGAATCTTCGACAGTAGCTTGCGAGACCGAGGAAGCTACGGAGTTGCTTCATGTTCTGAGGAGGTTCCCAATTCACAATTGCAGACACCTTCTCAGGATTCACCGCAATGCCCTTGGCAGAGATGATATGACCAAGATAAAGAACCTCATCGAGCCAAAATTCGCACTTGGAGAACTTGGCGTAGAACTGGTGTTCCCTGAGCTTATCGAGTACCAAACGCAAGTGCTTGGCATGATCTTCCTTGTTCTTTGAGAAAACCAGAATATCGTCGAGATAGACCAAAACGAAGTCATTGGTGTAGGCGTTGAAGATGAAATTCATCATGCGAGAGAACGTCGGAGGAGCGTTGACGAGGCCAAAAGACATGACAGTGTATTCATATGACCCATAGCTTGTCCTGAAAGCCGTCTTGGGAATATCTTGCTCGCGGATTCGAATCTGATGATAACCCATACGGAGATCAAGCTTGGAGAATACTTGGGCACCCTTGGGTTATTCAAACAGCTCGTTGATGTTGGGAAGTGGGTATTTGTTCTTGATGGTCTTCTTGTTCAATGGACGGTAATCAACACAAAGTCGGTCCGTCCATCCTTCTTCTTCTTCACAAAAAGAACACCACAACCCCACAGAGAAGAACTAGGTCGGATGAGGCCCATTCTCTCTTGAATATCGAGTTGCTTCTTCAGCTCCTTCAACTCTTCAGGTCCGAGCTTGTAAGGACGCTTGCACACTGGTTCCATGCCGGGCTCAAGATCGATGACGAATTCAACTGGCCGGTGCGGAGGCATTCCTGGAAGCTCTTCTGGAAAGACGTCTTGATATTCGCAAACGACTGGAATCTGCAAGATGGCATCCAGTTCACCCTTCTCATTGAGGGAAAACAGACGGATTGTATTATCCCGAGCGGCAAAGACAATTACATCCTCAGACGAATGAGTCAATTGAATATGTCTGGCTGCACAATCAAGCTGAGCCTTGTGCTTAGATAGCCAATCCATCCCGAGAATAAGATCAATATCCGAGTTACCAAGGATCATAGGAGAAGCCAGAAACTTGAAATCACCCATCGAGATAGAAATATCCGGAACCTCGTAGTTAACGAGCAAACATCTACCCGGAGAGACAACTGCTAACGGTTTATGCATAACTTGAGAAAACCACCCATGCTTAGATGCAAACGGTCTCGAGATGAAACAATGCGATGCACCAGTGTCAAAAAGAACTTTTGCGGGAACATCGTTAACAGGAAGGTTACCCATGATGACATCTGACGAGTCCTCTGCCTGAGCTGCATTCATCAAGTTGACCTTGGCGGACTTGGTGTTATGCTTGACCATAGCTGTACTTGCCGATCTCACAGGAGGAGGAGGAGGAAGACGCCTCTGATTGAAGCATTTGTTGGCATAGTGACCCTTCTATTGGCACTTGTTGCACGTGACCTTTGAAAGCGGACGGTGGTACGGAGCACTCGATCTTGGAGCTTGAGACGAAGTCTTGTTCTGAAAGCCAGGGTTGGGTGGGTGGGAAGATCCACTGCCACCTTTGCTCTTCTGCTGATATGGCTGACGGAACGGAGGAGGAGGAAGCCAATACTTCTGCTGCTTGGCCACTTGAGTAGAGGAAGAAGGAGTAGTGTCTCTGACTCGCTTCTTGGAAGCATCACACCTCAGTTGAGCGGCCTCTTGCTTCAATGCCATGTTGTAGAACTCATAGTACCTCAAGGGCTCAAAGAGAACAAGAGCTAGTTGAATTTCTTCTCTGAGACCACCCCTGAATTGGTATATCATGCTCTTCTCATCAGGGACGTCCTACTTAGCAAAGCGGGCGAGCTTCTGGAACAACTTATTGTAGTCATAGACAGACAAAGAGCCTTGCTTCAGGTTGCGGAATTCCTCACGCTTGCTTTCAACCACGCTCTGAGGGATATGATGAGCTCTGAAATCTTGACGGAATTCATCCCAGGTAATAATACGTCCACCTCTGGAATCCTTGTACTGCTGGAACCATTCCGCAGCTTGATCTTTGAGTTGGAAGGAAGCGAACATGACGAAGTCCTCAGGCCTGACGCTACTGCACTCGAAATGCTTGCATAGATCCACGAGCCAATCGTCAGCATCAGTTGCCGCAACACAATTGCTGAAAGTCTTTGGCCCGTTAGCAAGGAACTGGTTGAGTGTAGCAAAGTGATTCTGACTGTTGCCTTGGTTGCCTTGGTTCGCTTGATTGCGCTCTTGAAGAATTTGCATGATCAACTGTGTGTTTGCATTGGTTGCGGCCATCACAGCTTGCCATGCCTCCGGAGGAGGAGGAGGTGGTGGCGGATCTTGATTCTGATTCTGATTGGTGCTCTTAGCGGGAGCCATCCTGAAGAGGGTGACAACCGTTAGCACATTGACAGACAAATATTGAAGCTGAATCCAACGGAATGAAAACTGCAACATAAAGTCTTCACATCCAAACAAAATGAACGAATGCATTCCTCTTGAAATGGTCACATATCCATAAATTGAGAAGCCACTTAGAATTTAGGTAGAGAAATAAATCAACAAGGTACGGATCAAGAACGAATACTCGGTAAGAAATCCCAATCTCAAACCAATTATCCGTGGAAGAAGAACTAGAGCTACAAGAATACCCACCTATGAAACTCCCGAACCTTTTCGGTTATGCAATCAGGTGTTGGGATACAGGGGAAGCATAATATCTCACCCAAATCTAGCAAATCCTACATCCAGCTGTATCCATCCTTCAACACATAACCGAGAAAACCTTCGGAAACCATCTACCTCAACCTTCGAAAAACATCCGTTATACGAGTTATGGCGATACTCCCGAACTCCCGCCCCAGTATTGGGTGGCGTCGAGGTTATCTCACCAACGAACTGCATAAAAGAGATTTTCGATGTCGGCGTACTAAACTCAGGTATTCCAGAACTGCAACAATAAAATTGTGACAACAACACCTCGGAGCTCAACTCCCCGGGACACTGCCACAACCCCTAAACACAGGAGGCACCAAGAACAATGTTCTCGTCACAAAACCATCGGAACGATTCCAAGATACCCGCGTGATCCTAAATATTTTTTAGTGAAATTTGAGAAGAGAAGAGTCAAAACTCTACGTCAGGATGCCTTACCAGAGCGATGAGGAGACTGGGAAGTAAAAAAGAATTCCTAAACTCTCCGATATATAATTCCTAAATGACTCAAAACATTTTTCTAGACACAACTCGGCTGCTAAAAAGATCAAGCAATGGGGGCTCCTAAGGTCGGGGAAGGCTCTGATTACCAACTTGTAACACCCTGATGCGACTATAGCTCCCACGTGTCGAGGCACGACTTAGAGGCATAATCGCATTGAAGGCATATGTCGCAAGTTAGGCAATCTTCACAACATCCCATGTAATATAGATAATAAAAGGGGAGATAACATAGTTGGCTTACACTCGCCACGTCAATCAAGTACATAAATAGCATTACAACATTAAAACACTCATGGCCCGACTATGGCGCCAAAATAAAAGATAACCCAACATGCGACACGGTCCCGATCACCCCAACTGGGCACCACTACTGATCATCAGGGAAAGACACGTAGTATCAGCGTGAGTCCTCGTCGAACTCCCACTTGAGCTCAAGCGTGTCATCTGGAACGGAATCATCAGGCCCTGCATCTAGTTTGGAGGTAATCTGTGAGCCACAGGGACTCAGTAATCTCGCACCCTCGCGATCAAGACTATTTAAGCTTAAAGGTAAGACAATGTAGTATATGTGAAGCTGCAGCAAGCGACTAGCATATATGGTGGCTATCCTGTTCGCAAAAGAGAGCGAGAAGAGAGGGCAAAGCGCGAACGAGAAACTAGAGAACAACTTGCGCAAGCATTACTCCAACACCGTGTTCACTTCCCGGACCCCGCCGAGAAGAGACCATCACGGCAACTCACACAATTGATTCATTTTAATTAAATAAAGGTTCAAGTTATCTACAACCGGATATTAACAAATTCCCATCTACCCATAACCGCAGGCACGGCTTTCAAAAGTTCAAATCCCTCCAGGGGAGTCCCAACTTAGCCCATGACAAGCTCTCACGGTCAACGAAGGAATAGACCTTCTCCCGAGACATTCCTATCAGGCTCGGTATCCCAGTTCTACAAGACACTTCGACAAGTTAAAACAAATCCAGCAACACCGCCCGAATGTGCCGACAAATCCCGATAGGAGCTGCACATATCTTGTTCTCAGGGCACACTCAGATGAGCCAGACGTCGGGTAGGCCAGCCCAGAGTTGCCCCAGGTAGCCCCGGACATCGCTCGGTTGGACCAACACTCAGAGGAGCACTGGCCCGGGGGGGTTTAAATAAGATGACCCTCGGGCTCCGGAAACCCAAGAAAAAGAGGCTAGGTGGCAAATGGTAAGACCAAGTTTGGGCATTGCTGGAAAAGCTTTAATCAAGCCGAACTATCAAGGGGTTCCCATTATCACCCAACCGCGTAAGGAACGCAAAATCCGGGAACATAACACCGATATGATGGAAACTAGAGCGGCAAGAGTGGAACAAAACACTAGGCGAGAGGCCGAGCCTTCCACCCTTTACCAAGTATATAGATGCATTAAGATAACAAGGCAATATAATGATATCCCAACAAGTAAATAATGTTCCAACAAGGAACGGTCTCCAATCTTCACCTGCAACTAGCAACGCTATAAGAGGGGCTGAGCAAAGCGGTAACATAGCCAATCAACGGTTTGCTAGGCAATGGTGGGTTAGAGGTTTGACATGGCAATTTGGGAGGCATGATAAGCAAGTGGTAGGCATCATAGCATAGGCATAGCAAAAGAGCGAGCATCTAGCAAAGCAAAGATAGTAGTGATTTCGAGGGTATGATCATCTTGCCTGCAAAGTTGTCAGAGTTGACTGGATCCTCGAAAGCAAACTCAACGGGCTCCTCATTAGCGAACTCGTCTCCCGGCTCTACCCAAACAAGACAAACAAGAAACAAGGACACAATCAACCACGTGCAAACTCAAACAACATGATGCAAACATGGTATGCTATGCGGAATGCAAAATGCGATGCATATGCAAGATTTGACAAGGAAAGAATAAACCTGGCCTCAACCTGGAAATCCAAGTGAGCCACTGGAAAGATGAGATGAAATCTCTTGAAAACGATATAAAGAACGCCGGAATCGGAGTTACGGTTTGGAAATGGCAAGCAATTCAAATATGACCATGGTCTGCGATTTACAGCAAGTAGCCATCTAAATGCAACAAGAAGTACATGCTACAGCACCCAACCATGGCATCAAAATACATGGCAGGGATCCATTCATGAAGCTTAACAAAAGTCTAGCACTGAGCTACGGCCAATTCATCCATTAACAGGTTCAAACAAGCATGGCAAAAATGCATTTGGTAAACAGATTTCAGACTTAGTGAAATTAACACTTGTCTGGAATTTCAGATCAGATAGCACTCTTTGAAGCATGAAAACTATATGCTACAGGACCTGAACATGGCAAATTAAAGCATGGCATGGAGCTACTCATAGAGCTCAACAAAAGTTCCTTAATGACCTTGAGCCAAAAGGGATCAGAAAATACATTTGCAAGCATGTGAACATGGCAAAAACATAATCAGTTCTCAGACTTAGTCAAAAAGATGGACCTCTGGATAGATGGCAAAACATATAACAAAAATCATGTAGAGCACAGGGGCATATCATGCACACATTAATCATGGCAAAAAATGACAAATATCTAATTGGAGCAGCAGATCTGACAAATATCTCAAATAGCATTCTTCTAACAGCATTTCGGGCATCAAGATGAACTCAAATGAAAAAGATGCAGTGAGATGAAATGATGTACTCTCTGAGACGAACATTTTGATATGCTATATGCCCAAAACCTGGCTATAGATGCAAAGTTATAGCACGATGAACAGGAGCAAATTATTAGGGTTTCGGGCAAGGAAAGTCAACTGATCCAAATTTGGATCTGGATCTGGATCCGGTGCGCTTCCCGAGGTTCGTCCTCGCCGGAGATGAAGAACTCGCCGGAGTTTTGTTGCCGGGACGCTCGCCGGCGACGAGGAGGCGGCGAGGAGGCGGCGGAGGAGGCGTTGGGGGCGGCGCGGTGCCTGAGCGGCGCCGGCTGGGTACGGTGGGCGCGGCGAATGAGGCGGCGCGCGCCGGTCGACGACGGAGGCGGCGGACGCCGGTGGCGGGCGGCGGCCGGTGGGCGTTGGTGGCGGCGACCGCCGGAGCGCGGGGAGATGGAGGCGGGCGCGGGCGGCGCGGCTCCGGGCCGGGAGGGCCTCCCGCGCGCTCGTCGGGCCGGCGGTGGAGGAAGGCGGCGGCAACACGTGGCAGGCGCGGATTGGCGCGGAGGTGGGGCGCAGACGTGTCCGGCCGGACGGACAATGTCCGGCGCGGCGGAGACGAATTTTTTAGGGTTTCGGGGGAGAAGGAGATCCGGATTTCGGAGGGGTTCTATTTATAGGCATATAGGGAGCTAGGAGAGTCCAAATGAGGTGCGGTTTTCGCCCACGCGATCGTGATCGAACGCTCTATATGATGGAGAGGGTTTTGGTGGGTTTTGAGCCAACTTGGAGGGGTGTTGGGCTTCAACACACACGAGGCCTTTTCGGTCCCTCGGTTAACCGTTGGAGCATCAAACGAAGTCCAAATGGTACGAAACTTGACAGGCGGTCTACCGGTGGTAAACCAAGGCCGCTTGGCAAGTCTCGGTCCAATCCAGAAATGTTTAATCGCCACACACGAAAGAAAGGTAGAAATGACCACCGGAGGAGAACGGAGCGCCGGAATGCAAAACGGACAACGGGGAAAAAGCTCGAATGCATGAGATGAACACGTATGCAAATGCAATGCACATGATGACATGATATGAGATGCATGACAACGATAACAACACACGAAGACAAAAACCCGAACCCGAGAAAATAAAATAACTTAACATCGGAAACGGCAAGAGTTGGATTACATATTGGGAAAATCATATCCGGGGTGTTACAAAAAGGTGGTGAGTGTGGCTAAAGCATCGGATTTACGACGAAGAGGAAAAGTCCACACATAATGAGAATAATCATCTAAAATCACCAAATATTATAGATATCCCGTGTTACTCACAACGGGAGACGTCCAAACATCACTATGAATCAACTGAAACGGAAAAGTGGAAACTGAAGTAGACGCACTAAACGGAAGAAGCACGTGCTTGCCCAAACGACAAGCCTCACAAGTATGCTCGTCAAGCTTATTACATGAGAAAGAAAAACTCCTAAGAATCTGACGCAAAACGGCGGGGTTGGGGTGGCCCAAGCGAGCATGCCAAAGGTCGACGCCGGCGGAGAGAGCGACGGGTGTGGAAGTGGAGGCGCCTGATACGTCCATTTTGCATCATGCTTTTATATCAATATTTATTGCATTATGGGCTGTTATTTCACATTATTTCACAATACTTATGGCTATTCTCTCTTATTTTACAAGGTTTACATAAGGAGGGAGAATGCCGGCAGCTGGATTCTGGGCTGGAAAAGGAGCAAATATTAGAGACCTATTCTGCACAACTCCAAAAGTCCTGAAACTCCACGAAACACCTTATAATAAGTAATGAAAAATCCTCGCCAAAGATGAAGACCAGGGGGCCCACACCCTTCTCACGAGGGTGGGGGTGCGCCCCCCTAGGGCGCGCCCCCTACCTCGTGGGCCCCCTGGTGGCTCTCCGATGACCATCTTCTCCTATATGAAGTATTCCGTCGAGAAAAAAAATAATAAGCAACCTTTCGGGACGAAACTCCGCCGCCACGAGGCGGAACCTTGACGGATCCAATCTAGAGCTCCAACAGAGCTGTTCTGCCGGGGAAACTTCCCTCCCGGAGGGGGAAATCATCGCCATCGTCATCACCAATGCTCCTCTCATCGGGAGAGGGCAATCTCCATCAACATCTTCATCAGCACCATCTCATCTCAAAACCCTAGTTCATCTCTTGTATCCAATTCTTGTCTCCAAGTCCAGGATTGGTGCTAGTAGGTTGGTGGTAGTGTTAATTACTCCTTTTAGTTGATGCTAGTTGGTTTAATTGGTGGAAGATCATATGTTCAGATCCTATATGCATATTAATACCCATCTGATTATGAACATGTTTATGCTTTGTGAGTAGTTATGTTTGTTCCTTAGGACAAGGGAGAAGTCTTGCTATTAGTAGTCATATGAATTTGGTATTCGTTCGATATTTTGATAAGATGTATGTTGTCTAGCCTCTAGTGGTGTTATGTGAACGTCGACTACATAACACTTCACCATTATTTGGGCCTAAAGGAAGGCATTGGGAAGTAATAAGTAGATGATGGGTTGCTAGAGTGACAGAAGCTTAAACCCTAGTTTATGCGTTGCTTCGTAAGGGGCTGATTTGGATCCATATGTTTCATGCTATGGTTAGGTTTACCTTAATACTTTTGTTGTAGTTGCGGATGCTTGCAATAGAGGTTAATCATAAGTGGGATGCTTGTTCAAGTAAGAACAGCACCCAAGCACCGGTCCACCCACATATCAAATTATCAAAGTACCGAACGCGAATCATATGAACATGTTGAAAACTAGCTTGGCGATATTCCCATGTGTCCTTGGGAGCGCTTTTCCTTATATAAGAGTTTGTCCAGGCTTGTCCTTTGCTACAAAAAGGATTGGGCCACCTTGCTGAACTTTATTTACTTTTGTTACTTGTTGCTCGTTACAAATTATCTTATCACAAAACTATCTGTTACCACTTATTTCAGTACTTGCAGAGAATACCTTGGTGAAAACCGTTTATCATTTCCTTCCACTCCTCGTTGGGTTCGACACTCTTACTTATCGAAAGGACTACGATAGATCCCCTATACTTGTGGGTCATCAAGACTCTTTTCTGGCGCCGTTGCCGGGGAGTGAAGCTCCTTTGGTAGGTGGAATTTGGTAAGGAAAAATTTATATAGTGTGCTGAAATTTACTGTCACTTGTTACTATGGAAAGTAATCCTCTGAGGGCTTGTTCGGGGTATATTCACCCCGACCAATAGAGCAAAGAGTTGCTCCTCAACCTACTGAACCTATTGAAAATGAAATTCCTTATGAGTATCGTTTGAGTATAATAGAAAAACTGCTAGCTAATCCTTTTACAAGAGATGGAACAAAGCATCCTGATGAACACTTACTATATGTGGATGAAGTTTTTGGATTATTTAAGCTTGCAGGTATTCCCGATGATGTTGCTAAGAAGAAGGTCTTCCCTTTATCTTTGAAGGGAGACGCATTGACATGGTATAGGCTATGTGATGATATGGGATCATGGAACTATAGAAGATTGAAATTGGAATTTCATCAAAAGTATTACCCTATGCATCTTGTTCATCGTGGTCGCAATTAGATATATAATTTTTGGCCTCGCGAAGGAGAAAGCATCGCTCAAGCTTGGGGGAGGCTTAAATAAATGTTATATTGATGCCCCAATCATGAGCTTCCAAGAGAAACAATTCTTCAAAAAAATTATGCTCGGCTTTCTGAAAATAAACGCACCATGCTCGATACTTCTTGTGCTGGCTCTTTTATGATGAAGACTATTGGATTTAGATGGGATTTATTGGATAGAATTAAACGCAACTCTGAAGATTGGGACCTCGACAATGGTAAGGAGTCAGGTATGACACCTAAGTTTGATTGTGTTAAATCTTTTATGGATACCGATATTTTCCGTAATTTTAGCACTAAATATGGACCTGATTCTGAGATAGTAGCTTCTTTATGTGAATCTTTTGCTACTTATGTTGATCTCCCTAAGGAGAAGTGGTTTAAATATCATCCTCCCATAGAAGTAAAAGTATTTGCACCTATTAAGTTGAAGAAAAGACTGTCACTTATAATGATCCTATTGTTCCTACTTCTTATGTTGAGAAACCACCTTTCCTTGTTAGGATAAAGGATCATGCTAAAGCTTCAACTATGGTTCGTAAAAGCAATATTAAAACATATACACCTCCTGAGCAAGTTAAAGTTGAACCTAATATTGCTATTGTTAAAGAGCTCTTGTCTGATAATATTGATGGGCATGTTATTCAGTTCTGCGGTGAAACTGCTAGAATTGCTAAACCTTGTGCTAAAGATAAACATAGACATATGGTAGGCGTGCCTGTTATTTCTGTTAAAATAGGAGTTCATTGTTCTCATGGCTTATGTGATATGGGTGCTAGTGCTAGTGTTATACCTTATGACTTGTATAAAGAAATCAAGCATTAAATTGCACCTGCTGAGTTAGAAGATATTGATGTCACCATTAAACTTGCTAATAGAGATACTATTTCAGCAATGGGAATTGTTAGAGATGTTGAAGTCTTGTGCGGGAAAACTAAATATCCTGCTGATTTTCTTGTTCTTAGTTCTCCACAAGATAGCTTTTGTCCCATTATATTTGGTAGACCCTTATTGAATACAGTTAATGCTAGGATAGACTGCGAAAAGAATGTTGTTACTATTGGCTTGGATGATTGATAACCCACAAGTATAGGGGATCGCAACAGCTTTCAAGGGTAGAGTATTCAACCCAAATTTATTGATTCGACACAAGGGGAGCCAAAGAATATTCTCAAGTATTAGCATATGAGTTGTCAATTCAAGCACACCTGCAAACTTAGTATCTGTAGCAAAGTGTTTAGTAGCAAAGTAATATGATAGTGGCGGTAGCAGCAACAAAAGTAAAGACAACAAAAGTAATGTTTTTGGTATTTTGTAGTGATTGTAACAGTAGCAGCGGGAAAGTAAAATAAGCGAGAACCAGTATATGGAAAACTCATAGGCACCGGATCGGTGATGGATAATTATGCCGGATGCGGTTCATCATGTAACAGTCATAACATAGGGTGACACAGAACTAGCTCCAATTCATCAATGTAATGTAGGAATGTATTCCGTATATAGTCATACGTGCTTATGGAAAAGAACTTGCATGACACCTTTTGTCCTACCCTCCCGTGGCAGCGGGGTCCTATTGGAAACTAAGGGATATTAAGGCCTCCTTTAATAGAGAACCAGAACAAAGCATTAGCACATAGTGAATACATGAACTCCTCAAACTATGGTCATCACCCGGAGTGCTCCCGATTATTATCACTTCGGGGTTGCCGGATCATAACACATAGTAGGTGACTATAGACTTGCAAGATAGGATCAAGAACTCACATATATTCATGAAAACATAATAGGTTCAGATCTGAAATCATGGCACTCGGGCCCTAGTGACAAGCATTAAGCATAGTAAAGTCATAGCAACATCAATCTCAGAACATAATGGATACTAGGGATCAAACCCTAACAAAACTAACTCGATTACATGATAAATCTCATCCAATCCATCACCGTCCAGCAAGCCTATGATGCAATTACTAACGCACGGCGGTGAGCATCATGAAATTGGTGATGGAGGATGGTTGATGATGACGACGGCAACGAAGCCCCCCTCTTCGGAGCCCCGAACGGACTCCAGATCAGCCCTCCCGAGAGGTTTTAGGGCTTGGCAGCGGCTTCGTATCGTAAAACGCGATGATTTCTTCTCTCTGATTTTTTCTCTCCGAAAGTAAATATATAGAGTTGGAGTTGGTGTCGGAGGGTTTCCAGGGGGCCCATGAGGTAGGGGGGTGCGCCCTAGGGGGGGGCGCCCCCCACCCTTGTGAGAAGGGTGTGGGTCCCCTGGTCTTCATCTTTGGCAAGGATTTTTTATTGTTTTTTCTAAGATGTTCCGTGGAGTTTTAGGTCATTCCGAGAATATTTATTTTCTGCACATAAAACAACACCATGGCAATTCTGTTGAAAACAGCGTCAGTCCGGGTTAGTTCCATTCAAATCATACAAGTTAGAGTCCAAAATAAGGGCCAAAGTGTTTGGAAAAGTAGATACGACGGAGACGTATCAACTCCCCCAAGCTTAAACCCTTGCTTGTCCTCAAGCAATTCAGTTGACAAACCGAAAGAAAGAAAGAAAAACTTTTACAAACTCTATTTGCTCTTGTTGTTGTAACTATGTCAAGCCAGCATTCAAGTTTTCAGCATAGATCATAACTAACCACACTTGCAATGATTCTCATGTCTCATAATTACTCATATCAATAGCATAATCAACTAGCAAGTCATAATAATAAATCTCGGATGATAACACTTTCTCAAAACAATCATAATATGATATAACAAGATGGTATCTCGCTAGCCCTTTCTGAGACTGCAAAACATAAATGCAGAGCACTTTAAAGATCAAGGACTGACTAGACATTGTAATTCATGGTAAAAGAGATCCAATCATAGTCATACCCAATATAAATTAACAGTGATGAATGCAAATGACAGCTGTGCTCTCCAGCTAGTGCTTTTTAATAAGAGGGTGATGACTCAACATAAAAGTAAATGAATAGGCCCTTCGCAGAGGGAAGCAGGGATTTGTAGAGGTGCCAGAGCTCGGTTTTGAAATAGAGATAAATTGTATTTTGAGCGGTATACTTTCATTGTCAACGTAACAACTAAGAGATGGCGATATCTTCCATGCTAAACACATTATAGGCGGTTCCTAAACAAAATGGTAAAGTTTATACTCCCCCTCCACCAACAAGCATCAATCCATGGCTTGCTCGAAACAACGAGTGCCTCCAACATACATCAGGTCCCAGGGGGAGTTTTGTTTGCAATTAATTTTGATTTAGTTTACATAAAGCATGGGACTAGGCATCCCGGTGACCAGCCATTTTCTCGTGAGTGAGGAGCGGAGTCCACTCCTCTTGAGAATAACCCGCCTAACACGGAAGATAAGGACAACCTTTGTTGATACATGAGCTATTCGAGCATACAAAATAGAATGTTTATTTGAAGGTTTAGAGTTTGGCACATACAAATTTACTTGGAACGGCAGGTAGATACCGCATATAGGAGGTATAGTGGACTCATCTGGAATAGCTTTGGGGTTTAAGGGATTGGATGCACAAGGAGTATTCCCGCTTAGTACAAGTGAAGGCTAGCAAAAGACTGGGAAGCGACCAACTAGAGAGCGACAACAACCATGTACATGCATTAAAATTAATAAACATTGGATGCAAGCATGAGTAGGATATAATCCACCATGAACATAAATATCATGAAGTCTATGTTGATTTTGTTTCAACTACATGCGTGAACATGTGCCAAGTCAAGTCACTTAAATCATTCAAAGGAGGATACCACCCCATCATACCACATCATAATCATCTCAATAGCATGTTGGCATACAAGGTAAATCATTATAACTCATAGCTAATCAAGCATGGCACAAGCAACTATGATCTCTAATTGTCATTGCAAACATGTTTATTCATAATAAGCTGAATCAAGAATGAGGGACTCATCATATTTACAAAAACAAAAGAGGTCGAGTTCATACCAGCTTTTCTCATCTCAGTCAGTCCATCATATATCATCATAATTGCCTTTCACTCGCACGACTGAACGGTGTGAATAATAATACGAGTGTACGTGCATTGAACTAAGCTGGAATCTGCGAGCATTCAATAAACAGGAGAAGACAAGACAATATGGGCTCTTGGTTAAATCAACAATAATGCATATAAGAGCCACATCAACATTTTAATTATGGTCTACTCCTACTGACCCCCAAAGAAAAGAAAAGAAATAAAAATATTTACACGGGAAAGCTCCCAACAAGCAAAAGAAGAATGGGAAATATTTTTGGGTTTTCTATTTAATTATTACTACTACAGCAGAAAAATAAACTACTACTAATTTTTTTGGTTTTTCTTAAGGTTTAACAAACACACAAGAAGAAAGCAGGAAAAAGAAAATAAACTAGCATGGATATTACAGTGAAAAAGTATGAGCGCCAACATCTAGCAATGAGTGTGTGTGAGCATAAATGTAATGTCGGTGATAAATACATATTCCCCCAAGCTTAGGCTTTTGGCCTAAGTTGTTCTATGGCCACGGCTGGGCTGGCGGATATCCATAATAATAGTTGTTGGGGTCGTACTGTGATGAGGAGGAATAGTTGGGATCATACTGATGTGTAGCGGTTATCGCCTGCTGTGCTGCAGCGTGGAGTCGAGCTGCCTCTGCTCTCCTCTCGTACTCTTCTGCCTCCTCTCTGGTAATAACATACCTTCCTTTTGTCTGTGAATCAAAGAAGGCAGGAGCAGGGAGAGTAATACGGAAAACACGTCGTTTATCAAAAATTAAGCGATATAAGAGAGGTGATTCAGGCCTCTCGACAAACTGGTGCGAAGCCATAGAGTCATTATCTAAATATGAAGGAGGCAACTCCATATCACCCTCACGAATGTCTATCTCAAGAAAATGAGCTAAGCGGGTTGCATAAATTCCTCCAAAGAAATCTCCATCATGCCTATTATGATGCAACCTACGAGCTACAATGGCTCCCATATGATAAGATTGGTCTCCTAACACAGCACTCCTAAGAATACTAAGATCAGGGACACACATGTGACATGATTCATCCTTAGCATTTATGCATCTACCGATGAAGAGAGCAAAATAATGTATAGCAGGAAAGTGAATGCTCCCTATGGTAGCCTGCGTTATATCTCTAGATTCCCCCACAGTTATACTAGCAAGAAAGTTTCTAAATTCAGATTTAGGGGGATCCCTAACACTACCCCATGATGGAAGTTTGCATGCAAGAGTGAATTCCTCTAGGTCCATGGTATAAGATTTGTCATAAAGATCAAACATGACTGAAGGAGAATTACGTGAAGATGAATACTCAAACCTCCTCACAAATGAACTTGTAAGATCATGATACTAGGGGCATTTGTTAGCCTCAAAATCCTCAAGACCGGCATTGTGCAAATATGATTTGAATTCTTCTTTAATTCCCGCATGGTCCATAAAATTTTCCGACGGCCATTCGCAAGGCCGTACTGGAGCGTCTCTTGGTGGATCCTCGTCAGCATCGCGCATAGCAATCCTGGGTCCTTGCTTCTTCGAGGAACCACCTTGGAAAATCTTCCTAAGCATATTGTTTTTCTCAAGGAACAATCTCCCCAAGCAGTTTTGCGAGAGGTGCTTTGAGCAAGGAGATCGAAAATCGCAGAAAAAGTGGCTGGAACTCGTGCTTGAGTTGGTTTTTCGGGTTTGAGTGAGATAGAGGAAGAAGATGAGTGCTGGGATAAGTGGAGGAGGGCCACCGTGGGCCCACGAGGCAAGGGGCGCGCCCTAGGGGGGCGCCCACCACCCTCGTGGCCAGGTGGCAGCTCCTCCCGCGGTAATGTTTGCACAGTAAATCCTCAAATATTCCCGAAAAAATCATATTAAATTGGCATGACATTTTGAGGACTTTTATTTTAGGGTTATATTGCATGGATAAGTCAGGAAACAGACTGAAAATACTATTTTTACTTTATTTCTACTAATTAACAGAAAATATAGAGAGGGTACAGAAGTTTGTGCTTCTAGTTTCATCCATCTCATGCTCATCAAAAAGAATCCACTAACAAGGTTGATCAAGTCTTGTTAACAAACTCATTCCGATAATCATGAAACCGGAGAAATTTCGAATAACACTAAGTTACCTCAATGGGGATATGCACATCCCCAATAATAAGAATATCATATTTCTTCTTGACAGTAGGAAGGGGAAATTCAAAACCTCCAAATATAATCGATGGAATTTTTCCAATAGAGTTGATACTATGAACTTGAGGTTGTTTCCTCGGAAAATGTACTGTATGCTCATTACCATTAACATGAAAAGTGACATTGCCTTTGTTACAATCAATAACAGCCCCTGCAGTATTAAGAAAAGGTCTTCCAAGAATAATAGGCATACTATCATCCTCGGGAATATCAAGTATAACAAAGTCCGTTAAAATAGTAACGTTTGCAACTACAACAGGCACATCCTCACAGATACCGACAGGTATAGCAGTTGATTTATCAGCCATTTGCAAACATATTTCAGTAGGTGTCATCTTATTCAAGTCAAGTCTACGATATAAAGAGAGGCATAACACTAACACCGGCTCCAAGATCACATAAAGCAGTTTTAATATAATTTCTTTTAATGGAGCAAGGTATAGTAGGTACTCCGGGATCTCCAAGTTTCTTTGGTATTCCACCCTTAAAAGTATAATTAGCAAGCATGGTGGAAATTCCAGCTTCCGGTATCTTTCTTTTATTAGTAATGATATCCTTCATATATTTAGCATAAGGATTTGTTTTAAGCACATCGGTTAATCGCATACGCCAAAAGATAGGCCTAATCATTTCAGCAAAGCGCTCAAAATCCTCATCATCCTTTTTCTTGGATGGTTTTGGAGGAAAAGGCATGGGTTTTTGAACCCAAGGTTCCCTTTCTTTACCATGTTTCCTAGCAACAAAGTCTCTTTTATCATAACGTTGATTCTTTGATTGTGGGTTATCAAGATCAACAGCAGGTTCAATTTCTACATCATTATCATTACTAGGTTGAGCATCATCATGAACATCATCATTAATATTTTTATTAGGTTCATGTTCATTACCAGATTGTGTTTCAGCATCAGACATAGAAATATCATTTGGATTATCAGGTGGTTCAGCAATAGGTTCACTAGAAGTTTGCACAGTTCTATCATTTTTCTTCTTCTTCTTCTTCTTCTTCTTCTTCTTCTTCTTTTTAGAAGAACTAGGAACATCAATATTATTTCTTTGAGAATCTTGCTCGATTCTCTTAGGTTGGCCTTCAGGATACAAAAGTTCCTGAGTCATTCTACCAGTTCTAGTAGCCACTCTGACAGCATAATCATTTTTCTTACTATTCATTTCATTTAGCACTTCTTTTTGAGCTTTAAGTACTTGTTCTACTTGAGTGGTAACCATAGAAGCATGTTTGCTAACAAGTTTAAGTTCACCTTTAATATCAGCCATATAATCACCCAAGCGTATAATGATATAAGCATTTTCTTTCACTACAAAAAACATATCTTAAGTAACACAATGATGTAACAAATGATAAAACGTGTTACATGTAAAACCGTAGTAACATATTGTTTGTGTTGCAAGGTTGACGGTAACACATACTTAGTCTGTCCTGAAAACATGTTACAAGGATATTACAACGGTAACATAAAGGTCTATGTTGCTGAAGATGTGTTACACGCTATATAATTCTAGTAACACATGTTGTATGTTGGTTACTAGTGTTACACGGTCTTAAGGGAAAAGCATTTAATTTTATTAAGGGCTTTAATAAACGTCGTCATCTTAATACATAGGACCCGTACAGTACAAGCAATTAAAGCGGCAGAAAAAAAATGTAACTCGTAAGAATCGAACCAGGTAAAATTGGCTCATCAGCAAATGAGTGAACCATCAGACCAAGTAACCATAGCTGTTGACTTGCCACGTACTACGATCTTTAGCATTTAATACAGCAGTTGGGCTGCGCAATTTTTATCTACTAATGGGTCAGTGGCCTAAAAGCTAAGCCGAACGAGAAGTTTGGTCGGCCCAGTCCGGGGCCTGGAACCAAACAGGGCTGGCCTGGCAAGAAAACACGGCGCGCAGTTTGGGCCACAACTGTGCGCGGCGGCACGTTTTTTTTCTTTCATTCCTTTATTTCTTTTCATTTTCTTTCATTTCCATTTCCTCTTTTCTGTTTTCCTTTCTTACCTTTTTATTTTATCAGAAATTCAAATTATGTTCAGGAAACTATCAAATCTTCACAAATTCAATTTTTTTAAGCAAATTCAGAATTTATTCACTATGAACAAGAGTTTGTGGATTTTAAAAATGTTTTCGAATTCAAAGCAATGCTTGAAAATCCAAAAATATTCACGAATTTGGTAATATTGTTCGAAACTTGAGAAAAATGTTTGTGGATTTCATAGATTTAATGCAATCTAAAAAAATCATGAATTCAAAATTGTTAGGCAGTTCAAAAATATTTCATGACTTCCAAAAAAGTTCGTTAATTTAAAAGTAATCTTGAAGTTAAAAAATCATTAGTCTGCAATGTGGTCACTAATTTCAAAAACTGTTCGTGAGTTTGAAAAATTATGATTTTAAAAAAATGTTCATGACTTTGGAAATATTGCTCAGAACTCGAAAAACATATTTGTGGATTCAAAAAAATTAAGAAATAAAAAAATTGTGAGTTCGAATATTTTTCTCGAATTACAGAGAAAATGCATGAATTCAAAAAATGTTAATGAGTAGGAAAAGTGTTAACTAATTTTAAAATATGTTCGGGAGTGGAAAAATTCTTGTGATTTTAAAAAGATGTTCAGGAATTTGAAAATATTATTCAAAATAGAGTTTGTGGATTCAAAAATGTTTTAGAAAAAATATTCATAAAATTTTAAATGTTCGTGAGTTTGAAAATTTATTACAATTTTGAAAATCTTTTTACAAATTTAAAAATAATCATGAGGTTCAAAAAATATTCATGAGTATGAAAAGTATTCACTAATTCCAAAAAATGTTCGGGAGTGTACGGCGAAGCCAACGAGGAGATGAAACCTATGCAAGAAAACATCGTGTGTGTTGATGCTTGTTAGTGTGTGAGTTTCTCTATAAGGCGAAGTGATGGTCGTAATACACACCATCTACTCATATTATGTTGCAACTATGTGTGTATCGTTGTTTCTATGTACAACAATAACAAGATGTATCTCAAACAATATTTAAAAATACATAAAATAAATATACTATAGGACCTAGGTACAAGCTTAGGTCGTATGCACAAGATAGTTGGAAAAAACAATTTTTTGTGAACGCAAAAATTCTGACTCTAAATTTTCTATGGTTTTTCAAGGTTAATTTAAGTGTTTTTGTTTTCTTACTGTAAGTATATGTAATGTTATAAAACTAGGAATTCTAATCAAATGTTGCACAAATTATGTCACGTCGGGCCAGCAGCAGCTAGTGACGGACAAAAATATCAATGTGAAGGGTGCATTGGGAGTCGGGGAGGCAAAATTTACAGTTTCATATGTGGGGTGTCAAATTTTTTTGATCAATTTAACCATGCATCGAACACCAAGACCTTACCCGTCCCGTCTCCCACTTCGTGTGCCATCCCTCCCATCGTCGTCGTTCCGCCTCGTCACTCCCCTACTCCTCCGCGAGGCTCCTGCATCGTCGCCGCCCCGCAAGTTGCCATCGAGATCCGTCAAAGACGGTGAGTCACACTTCTCTCATAGTAGCGAAGCGCCGAAAATCTTCTTCCTCGTTCTGAATAGACGCGACCTAGATCTCCAAAGATGGCGCACCGGTGACGCGGGTCTTGTCAAGGAAGGCGGCATCGGTTGCCTTTATCGAGGCCAAGAACTCATATGGGGGTTCAAAATCTGCATGTGTAATGGAATACTCTTTTTTCGCCTTTTTCATCTACAGTTGCGTGCCTATTGTCACATAGTTGCAGGCTTTCGATCTTTGTTTTCCTTCTATGTTGGTGATGTTGGGCTTGTCCTTGTTTTGGGGGCGCTCTTCGAAGCAACAATGCGAGAACGCCAGAATATAGGGAGTAGGTTGCCGCTCCGCCTCCTTTCCCGCGTTCACGACATGGATGAGTATCTTTGTTCACTGCCCATTTTCTTTATTTTTTTGATAGCATATATGAATAGGGATGGGTATAAAAATCGAGTAACCAAAAAAATGAACCGAAGGCGAATAAACCAAATTTCGGTTTGTTTTTTGACTTGGAACCCCTGGATCCCATTACTCAACGGGCACGGCAATATCGCTGGCCAGCAACAGACTTACATTGTTTGGCACAGTCTCCATCCACGGACGGTATGGTTCCTGACCATTGCTCCCCATTACAGCAAGTGCATCGGCACTTTATTACAATCACGAGGAGCATATGAAAAGACTACCTTGGTAGTAAAATTAAGGCGAACAAACTGACGGATATGGTGGTCGATCTGGTATTTTCTTTTTGAGGGAAATCTGGTATTTTACCCTGTTAACCGAACTGGCCGAAATCATTCCAGCCCAAATTCTCCCCGCCTCCGGCTAGTAGAAGCCCACCCACCCCACGAGGCCTGGACCTAGCCAGCACCCCACGCCCGCACGCAAGACTACAAGACCTAACCGCCACCCCTAAAAAAAACAAAAAAAATCACAAGACCTAACCGCCACCCCTAAAAATAACAAAAAAAATCACAAGACCTAACCGCCTGCCCTACCACCCCGACTCAGCCGCCGCCGCCGCTACTCATCTGAGCGGCTGAGATGCCGCCGCCGCCACTGCTCACTGCATCTTCTCCCCCACCCGGCCACCCCGGACGCCAACTCCCGTGGCGGCTGCCATCTCCCGCATCTCCGCCCTCGCCTTCTCACTGACCGCCGTCCGTCGCGCCGTTGCTGGACTCGCTGCATGCAAGGAAGCAGAGGATCAGATGAGGAAATGGACCCGCCGTCGCCCATCCGTCCGCCCAGCGCCCACCCACCTTCGATTCGAGCTTCGATCTTTCGACATCGTCCCAACTCTCCACATCGGCAACTCAGCGGGCAACCGTCGGTCCACCTCGGCATCTCGGCGGTGTCTTCTCCAGGTCGCCACCACGTCTTCCACGGAAGAAACTGAGCAATCAGTCAATGTAATAAACCCCCTCTCTCATTATTTGTCTCGAATTTTGTTTCATTCTTTGTGCATTTTTCTGTATGTACATGGTAACTTGGATGCACTGTCTGTATTGTTGGTGACTTTTTGTTTCATGTGTGCTTGCTCTGCAAAGATGTTAATATGACATTAGTGGAGAATCAGGGTTCTACTGGTATTTGTTATTAGTATTTTACTGATGTTAATTGTAACTTGTATTTTGGAATTCTTTGTTAATTCTTATTGCCTTGAATCTGTATAGAAGAATGATCCCATGAATTCTAATTTTATTACTGCCTTTTAGATGGCTGAACCTGGTGGAGTTGGTGATGTTGAGATGTCTGAAGAGGAGATTCAAGTTTATGAAGAAAGAAAGAAAAGAGGAGTATGAACAGAAAAAGAAGGAAATGGATGAATGGCCTAGAAGAAGGCAGATGAAGAAAAGATCACAGGTGTGGGATCAATTTTCTGAGGTACTAGCAGTCCACTCAAACAAGCCCGAGCTTAGGCTTCTTCCACTTATGCACAGCTTTGAATCACTTAGTAGCAGCTATGGTTGCCAGTCTAGAATGGTACTTTAATGTACAATGAACTGTTTGCAGTTTTATTTTTGAAAATGACACACTCTTAATTAGAGGTGTTACTTATTATGTGCATCTTAATCAATAACATAATCTTGAAAGTTTTGCATTTTAATAAATTGTGCACGTACTGTTCTTCATCATTTGTACACATGAACTTGTTATTGTCGTCAGTATGCCAAGAAAAGCATGGTTCTTCCTTCTAGTTTATGATATTTCTGATTTTCATTGTGTTTCCAAAGTTTGAGTTGTGTATTTGTGTTGCTCTGACAGGTGATATTGTAATGATGTGAATGATTATTGGTTCGACCGGAATTTTCAGAAGGTGGCAGAAGTGTGGATATAATAGCAACAATCAAATGGAATATGTGGACTGGACAACTTTGTGGCGGAGGAAGCTAATATTCCTTTAAAATTGTGGAAGATATTGATGTATACAAAGTAGATTTGATATGCAAGATGATGTATCTGTAGCACTCTGTTTGATACTGATTATTAAGTTTGAAACTTGTTTATGTAAATTTGCGTTCAAATCTGATTCTGTTGTTAATAGTGCACTTGTATTGTTTTGACTTTCAACACTAATCTTATTATAATGTGCAATGTGTTTGTGTATGTGGATTTGATCTATGGAATATCATTATGCATTGTAAAACCTACTTTTATCTTTGTCTGAATGAAGGGGAGACGAGTCTCTTCCTCACTTTCTTATGTGGGAAATTTAAACCATGATCCGCTTATATTTAGCGAATGTAAAATGGTAGCTATGTGCTGAATCATAGTACATTATGCCTGGTGTTTTGTACTACCAAATGTGTTACTGATTGACCACCATCAATTATTGTGTTACAGTTTTATCGGAAATTATGTTACTAAATGTGTTACCAGAGCTAAAATAATATGCTACCAATTATGTTACGGGAGTTAGAAAAACGTGTTACTTCTGCTGTTACTATATCTATAAAAATATGTTACTACACGTGTTGCTATAGTTATAAAAACATGTTACTGGTGCATTTTGTAACACATATGATACATGTTACTATAACAAAACTGTAACACAATTTGCAATGTATTGGAACAAATACCATGTGTGACAATGGATACATCTAGTAACACGGCCTAACGTAACACATCTCAAAAGGTGTTACTCTATGGCGCAGTAACACCTTTTTGGACATTTAGTAACACAAGTGCATGTTACAAAAGCTCTGTCCTCCTGTAGTGTTTTAATTGTCTACCAAAATAAGCATTGAAGTCGCCTTGCTTAAACATAAAGTTATCAAACTCATCCAAGCACTGACTAGCAATTTTAGTAGGAGGGACTTCAGTTTTATCATATCTATAGAGAGAGTTTACCTTTATTACCTGTGTCGGAATATCGGGATCAGGAGGTTCTTCAGTAAATAAATAATTAAGATCATATGTTTCTTCAACAGGCGGTATATTAAGACCATGTATTTCTTCAATAGAAGGTAAATTCTTAACGTCTTCAGCTTTAATACCTTTTTATTTCATAGATTTCTTTGCCTCTTGCATATCTTCGGGACTGAGAAATAGAATACCTCTCTTCTTCGGAGTTGATTTAGGAATAGGCTCAGTAATTGGAGCAGGAGATGGCTCAGGAGCTGGCTTAGGAGCTGGCTCAGGAGGTGCCCAATTATTTTCATTTGTCAACATATTATTCAATAGAATTTCAGCTTCATCCGGTGTTCTTTCCCTGAAAAGAGAACCAGCACAACTATCCAGGTAATCTCTGGAAGCATCGGTTAGTCCATTATAAAAGGTATCAAGTATTTTAGGTTTCTTAAGAGGATTATCAGGCAAAGCATTAAGTAACTTGAGAAGCCTCCCCCAAGCTTGTGGGAGACACTCTTCTTCAATTTGCACAAAGTTGTATATTTCCCTCAAAGCAGCTTGTTTCTTATGAGTGGGGAAATATTTAGCAGAGAAGTAATATATCATATCTTGGGGACTACGCACACAACCAGGATCAAGAGAATTAAACCATATCTTAGCATCACCCTTTAATGAGAACGGAAATATTTTGAGTATATAAAAGTAACGCGATCTCTCATCATTAGTGAACAGGGCAGCTGTATCATTTAACTTAGTAAGATGTGCCACAACAGTTTCAGATTCATAGCCATAAAACGGATCAGATTCAACCAAAGTAATTATATCAGGATCAACAGAGAATTCATAATCCTTATCAGGAGCACATATAAGTGATTCTTTGTTCCATTTAATTAATAACCTCTTAAGCTCATATCTATCTCTGCAAGCTAAAATAACTAAAGAAGCATCTTGATCAAATAAATAACCCTCAGGAATAACAGGCATATTTTCATCATCACTATCATCATTGTATTCAGATTCAATAATTTCTCTTTCTCTAGCCCTAGCAATTTGTTCATCAAGAAATTCACTAAGGGGCACAGTAGTATCAGGCATAGAAGCAGTTTCATCATAAGTATCATGCATAGCAGAAGTGGCATCATCAATAACATGCAACATATCAGAACGAATAGCAGAAGCAGGTGTAGGTGTCGCAAACTTACTCATAACAGAAGGTGAATCAAGTGCAGAGCTAGATGGCAGTTCCTTACCTCCCCTCATAGTTGAGGGATAAATCTTGGTTTTTGGATCTCTCAAGTTCTTCATTGTGTCCAACAGATATAAATCCCAAGTGACTTAAAGAATAGAGCTATGCTCCCCGGCAACGGCGCCAAAAATTAGTCTTGATAACCCACAAGTGTAGGGGATCGCAACAGCTTTCGAGGGTAGAGTATTCAACCCAAATTTATTGATTCGACATAAGGGGAGCCAAAGAATATTCTCAAGTTTTAGCAGCTGAGTTGTCAATTCAACCACACCTGGAAACTTAGTATGTGCAGCAAAGTGTTTAGTAGCAAAGTAATATGATAGTGGCGGTAGTGGCAACAAAAGTAAAGACAACAAAAGTAATGTTTTTGGTATTTTGTAGTGATTGTAACAGTAGCAGCGGGAAAGTAAAATAAGCGAGAACCACTATATGGAAAACTCGTAGGCACCGGATCAGTGATGGATAATTATGCCGGATGCGGTTCATCATGTAACAGTCATAACATAGGGTGACACAGAACTAGCTCCAATTCATCAATGTAAGGTAGGCATGTATTCCATATATAGTCATACGTGGTTATGGAAAAGAACTTGCATGACATCTTTTGTCCTACCCTCCCGTGGCAGCGGGGTCCTATTGGAAACTAAGGGATATTAAGGCCTCCTTTTAATAGAGAACCGAAACAAAGCATTAGCACATAGTGAATACATGAACTCCTCAAACTATGGTCATCACCGGGAGTTGTCCCGATTATTGTCACTTCGGGGTTGCCGGATCATAACACATAGTAGGTGACTATAGACTTGCAAGATAGGATCAAGAACTCGCATATATTCATGAGAACATAATAGGTTCAGATCTGAAATCATGGCACTCGGGCCCTAGTGACAAGCATTAAGCGTAGCAAAGTCATAGCAACATCAATCTCAGAACATAATGGATACTAGGGATCAAACCCTAACAAAACTAAATCGATTACATGATAAATCTCATCCAACCCATCACCGTCCAGCAAGCCTACGATGCAATTACTCACGCACGACGGTGAGCATCATGAAATTGGTGATGGAGGATGGCTGATGATGACGACGGCGATGAATCCCCCTCTTCGGAGCCCCGAACAGACTCTAGATCAGCCCTTCCGAGAGGTTTTAGGGCTTGGCGGTGGCTCCGTATCGTAAAACGCGATGAATTCTTCTCTCGGATTTTTTTCTCTCTGAAAGCAAATATATAGAGTTGGAGTTGGCGTCGGAGGGTTTCCAGGGGGCCCACGAGGTAGGGGGGCGCGCCCTAGGGGGGGGGCGCCCCCCACCCTCGTGAGAAGGGTGTGGGCCCCCTGGTCTTCATCTTTGGCGAGGATTTTTTTATTGTTTTTTCTAATATGTTCCGTGGAGTTTCAGGTCATTCCGAGAATATATGTTTTCGGCACATAAAACAACACCATGGCAATTCTGCTGAAAACAATGTCAGTCCGGGTTAGTTCCATTCAAATCATACAAGTTAGAGTCCAAAACAAGGGCAAAAGTGTTTGGAAAAGTAGATACGACGAAGACGTATCAATGATACGACTCATGAGTTTAATTTCTCTAAATTTAGTAAACAACACCGTGAAGAAGAATTGCCCAGTAAGGATGAAATTATTGGTCTTGCTTCTATTGCCGTACCTCCTAATGATCCTTTAGAACAATATTTGCTAGACCATGAGAATGATATGTTTATGAATGAAAGAAGAGAAATAGATGAAGTATTCTTTAAACAGGAACCTATGCTAAAACACAATTTGCCTGTTGAAATCCTAGGGGATCCTCCTCCACCTAAGGGTGATCCCGTGTTTGAGCTTAAACCGTTGCCTGATAATCTTAAATATGCTTATCTTGATGAAAAGAAGATATATCCTATTATTATTAGTGCTAACCTTTCAGAGCATGAAGAAGAAAGATTATTGAAAACTCTAAAGAAGCACCATGCTGCTATTGGATATACTCTTGATGATCTTAAGGGCATTAGTCCCACTTTATGTCAACATAAAATAAATTTGGAAGCAGATGCCAAACCAGTTCGTGATCCTCAACGACGTCTGAATCCTAAAATGAAAGAAGTGGTAAGAAAAGAAATACTAAAGCTTCTGGAGGTAGGTATAATTTATCCCGTTGCTGATAGTCAGTGGGTAAGTCATGTTCATTGTGTCCCTAATAAGGGAGGTATTACTGTTGTTCCTAATGATAAAGATGAATTGATTCCACAAAGAATTATTACTGGTTATAGGATGGTAATTGATTTCCTCAAATTAAATAAGGCTACTAAGAAAGATCATTACCCCTTACCTTTTATCTATCAAATGCTAGAAAGATTATGCAAACATACACATTACTGCTTTCTAGATGGTTATTCTGGTTTCTCTCAAATACCTGTGTCGGCTAAAGATCAATCAAAGACTAATTTTACATGCCCTTTTGATACTTTTGCTTATAGATGTATGCCTTTTGGTTTATCTAATGCACCTGCTACCTTTCAAAGATGCGTGATGGCTATATTCTCTGACTTTTGTGAAAAGATTTGTGAGGTTTTCATGGACGACTTTTCCGTCTATGGATCTTCTTTTGATGATTGCTTGAGCAATCTTGATCGAGTTTTGCAGAGATGTGAAGAAACTAATCTTGTCTTGAATTGGGAAAAGTGTCACTTTATGGTTAATGAAGGTATTGTCTTGGGGTATAAAGTTTCTGAAAGAGGTATTGAAGTTGATAAAGCCAAGGTTGATGCTATTGAAAAGATGCCATGTCCCAAGGACATTAAAGGTATAAGAAGTTTCCTTGGTCACGCCGGATTTTATAGGAGGTTCATCAAGGATTTCTCAAAAATTTCTCGGCCTCTAACTAATTTATTACAAAAAGATGTACCGTTTGTCTTTGATGATGATTGTGTAGAAGCATTTGAAATACTTAAGAAAGCATTAGTCTCTGCACCTATTGTTCAGCCACCTGATTGGAATTTACCCTTTGAAATTATGTGTGATGCTAGCAATTATGATGTAGGCGCTGTTCTAGGGCAAAGAGTTGATAAGAAATTAAATGTTATCCATTATGCTAGTAAGATTCTAGACAATGCTCAAAGAAATTATGCTACTACTGAAAAAGAACTTTTAGCAGTTGTATTTGCTTGTGATAAGTTCAGACCTTATATTGTTGATTCTAAAGTAACTATCCACATTGATCATACTGCTATTAAATATCTTATGGAGAAGAAAGATGCTAAACCTAGACTTATTAGGTGGGTTCTCTTGCTACAAGAATTTGATTTGCATATTGTTGATAGAAAAGGAGCTGAGAACCCCGTTGCAGACAACTTATCTAGGTTAGAGAATGTTCTTGATGACCCACTACCTATTGATGATAGCTTCCCTGATGAACAATTAAATGTCATAAGTACTTCTCGTAGTACCCCTTGGTATGCTGATTATGCTAATTACATAGTTGCTAAATTTATACCACCTAGCTTCACATACCAACAAAAGAAAAAGTTCTTTTATGATTTGAGACATTACTTTTGGGATGACCCACATCTTTATAAAGAAGGAGTAGATGGTGTTATTAGACGTTGTGTACCTGAGCATGAACAGGAACTGTTTGGGGGATATTACTATCAGCTGAGACCCGCCCAGGAGGGGCCGGGTCAGCTTCAATGGCGGGTTACGCAAGAAGCTCAGTAAACATCCAAGTTTGTAGTTTATTAAGTCTTATAGAAGGCCCAAAGGCCTGGGGCCGGCTTGAGGCCCGATATTGTAAGTAAACCGCCATATGTAAGGAAATACTTGTACAGAAAGACATGTAAAGAAAGTCATCAAGCCGAACACGATTATGAGCCGGCCAGGACTCTGTAGGCCACCTGGCGTCAACCCGTGTATATAAGGGGACGACCCGGTGGAGGTTTAGGGCAAGAAACAACCAAGTCGATAACCAAGCCAGCGAGTTGAGCCTCTTGGAAGTTGAAACCTCAGCAATACCTATCTCAACTAGACGTAGGCTTTTACCTTCATCGTAAGGGGCCGAACTAGTATAAAACTCTCTCGTGTCCTTTGTCCCGATTAACCCCTTTAAACTTCCTAGTGCGATGGCCCTACGACTAAGTCCTTGCTCTAGGACATCTGCTGTGTCAATTCCACGACAGTTGGCGCCCACCGTGGGGCCAGCGCACAGTGGATTTGAGTTCTTGAAGGGCAACTTCGGAGGGCTCAAGGGATACGCTGTGGGCCGGATGACCAAAAGTCATCGCGGCAAGATCTACATCGACGACGAAGGCTGGGGCCCCGAGGCCAGCTCAATCGAGTACGGGTACCGGGTCCCCTTCGGCGGGATTCAGTCTTCATCGGCTGGATCAGTGAGTTAGGCCCTGAGCCGGATGTCCACACCGACCTCATCGAAATGGCTCAGTGCGCCAGGTTCGCCCGTGTTCAATCTATCGTGAAGCATGCCTTCGTAGGCTGCATCCATGGCGGTGAATACTCCGAAGGATCGATGGAAGGCGGGGAGACGGCCATCTGCTCTGATACTGCATCATCAACAGGTGAGACGGACTCATTGTACCAACTGCAAGACGGCATGCTCGGGGGCTGTTCTGATGGCAGCAGTATTCCGGACCCCCTTGAGCCGCCGAATTGGGTCGGAGTCTTCATGGCAGGGATGCAGCCCAGGCAGAACTCCACCGCAGCGACAGCAGCAGCCACCGGGTCGGCAGCTGCCGGGTCAGGAGACCCCACGTGCCCCCCAGCTCAGGTTCTCATGGACCTCATGGATAAACTGACGACTCTGTTAACCGCTATGGTAGACCGGCGGATAAAGCCCAGCATGACGCGAAAGTGGCACGCATGCGGGAGGAGATGGTGCAAGCTAAGGAAAATCTGGCCGCGGAGGAAACCCAGATGGCAGCAGAACGAGCAGCTTTGGATGCTCGTGCTCAACAGCTTCAAGCAGAAACCTTCCGGCTCTCGGTGGATCTTAATGCATCAAACGAAGTCATGAGAAGGAGGCTTCAGAAAACTCAGTCGCGTCTGCCTCTAACACTGGATCCGAGGAATCTGTTCCATACACCCAGAGCTGGAGGGAGCAACCCGCCAGAGGCAAACCGGGTCACGATGCCCGGTGCACCAGTTCAGCCACGCACCATGGAGCCGCCTCGCATGAATACAGCTCCTCCTTGTTATATATCAACACCCCCGGGTCACTTCTCCAACCCCATGGAGAACCTCATTGCGGCGTCAGCTTGTTTGGCAGCTCTCCCGATGGAAGGCGACTCGCCAGCAGCAATTGAAACCCGGAGGGTAAGAGAACTACTTCAGACAGCTTTGGCCTAGCGGGATGCATACTCCTACAGTCGAGACATGATTCATTCAACTCCGCGCCCAAGCCGGAGCCCGAGTTACAGTAGGCACATGGAATCTACAGAGATGTCAAGTAATGCTCAACGTCACAACCGGCCATATAGGCATGAGCCGGTGCGGGCTGGAGTCCTTAACTTGCGGATCAGGAGAGGATTCGTCAAGAGGCAGAACGGGCGGCTCAGATAGCAGCAGAGCAGGCGGCTCACCAAACCTTTCCGGCTTATCCAGCAACCTCGGTTGAGGCAGGAGTGGCTACAAGAACCGGAGGTGTACCTTGCCTGGTCCCGGCCATACGCAATGAGCGGTTACCCAAGGATTTCAAGGGACCTCGTAAGGTGCCCAACTACACGGCTGACTTACAGCCGGGGGCTTGGATTAAGAGTTATGAGATGGCTATGGAGCTGTTGGAGGTTAGTGATGCTGCAATGGCCAAGTACTTTACCATGATGTTGGATGGAACGGCTCGGACCTGGTTGAAAGGATTACCACCCAATTCCATCGGCTCATGGGCAGAGTTGAAGGCACGGTTCATCCAGAACTTTAAAGACACGTGCAAGCAGGCAATGTCGATTGTGGACCCAACCAATTGCAAGCAAGAGGATGGAGAATCTACAACCCATTGGGTGCGCCGGGTCAAGGAGATAATACATTCATCTGATAAGATGGATGTCGGCTCAGCAGTTTTGATGTTGGAGAAAAATTGCCGTTTTGAACCTCTGAAGCAGAAGTTGGGGCGGCTTAAACGTGACTGTAATGACATAGAACATTGATGGCGGCTCTTGTCAAGTATGCCGATTCTGATACCACCAAAGACCCGGCATCTGATGAAGAAAAAGCAACGAAGGGAAAGAAGAATGGCAATGGCAAGGGTCACCAGCATAACCCGGCAAATCAAGGAGGTAATAAGCATAAGGCTGATGAGTTTGTTGCTAATACTAATGCGCAGGGTGGTAATCAGCGGCGCAAGGGCAGACAACCCCCTCGATCGGGCGGGTCAGGCCCCACCCTTGAGCAGTTGTTGAATGAACCTTGTCCAAGACACGGCACCCGGGAGAAGCCAGCCACCCACTTATGGAAGGATTGCACGATCATGAAGGCGTTTAAAAATTCAAACGCATTTGATGGGGGTCACGTCCCGGGTGGCGGCTCAGGTGGAGGCGGCTTTCAGGGCCCGGGCGCCGGTTCAAGCGGAGGAGGTTTTCATGGTCAGGGTCATCCTGGTCACCAGGGAGGATATAATCAGCAACACAGCCAAGGGAATCAACAGCAGCAACAATCCGGCTATCAGAGCAACCCGAAGCAGTTGAGTAGCGGACAGTATCATGTCTTTACTACCAGTTTATGTAAGAGAGACCAGAAACTCCACAAGAGGGCCGTCAATGCCGTTGAACCGGCAATTCCACGTTATCTACGTTGGTCGGAGCAGCCTATTGTGTGGAGCAGAGAGGATCACCCGCCCCGGGTTGATAATCCGGGTCACTTGGCTTTGGTAGTGGCACCTCAGGTTGGTGGGTAGAAGTTTACTAAGGTACTCATGGATGGAGGCAGCAGCATCAACATCCTTTACTATGAGACGTTCCGCCGGATGGGATTGACGGATAAAAATCTTAAACAATCCAACAATGTTTTTCATGGTGTGGTACCCGGTAAGTCGGCATACCCAGTTGGTAAGATCGAGCTGGAGGTAGCCTTTGGGGATGAGTATGACTCCAGGGTAGAAAAATTAACCTTTGAAGTGGTTAAGATCAAAAGCCCATATCATGCTCTGTTTGGGCGGCCGGCTTATGCCATTTCATGGCTCGGCCATGTTACGTATATTTGCAGCTCAAGATGCCAGGTCACAAGGGCACCATTACAGTCCATGGGAGCCGGAAGATAGCCTTGGAATGTGAAGAGGGGGATGCTTCCTATGCTGAATCTGTTTGTGCAACAGAGGAGTTGAAATTCTACAAGGATCATGTTGACCCGGCGGACATGACGTCATTAAAGAAACCAACAACAGAGCATGAGCCGGAGTTAAAGTTTAAATCGGCTGATGATACTAAGATGGTTGACTTTGTGCTTGGCAATTCATCCAAACAGTTCATCATCAGCGCGAACTTGGATCTGAAATAGGAAAGCGCGCTCATCGAGTTCATCCGTGAGAACCGGGACATCTTTGCATGGAAACCTTCAGACATGTCGGGTGTCCCGAGGGAACTCACTGAGGACACTCTTAATATTGATCCAAAGTTCAAACCTATCAGACAGTTTCTTCGGCGATTCAATGAAGAAAGGCGCAAGGCCATCGGAGAATAGGTGGCCCGGCTCTTGGCGGTCGGGTTCATTGTGGAGGTCTTTCACCCAGAATGGTTAGCTAACCCGGTGCTCGTGCTCAAAAAGAACAGCACCTGGCGTATGTGTGTGGATTACACTGATTTAAACAAGGCTTGTCCTGCTGATCCTTTTGCTCTTCCCCGTATTGATCAGATCATTGATGCTACGTCAGGTTGCGCACGGTTGAGTTTCTTAGATGCTTACTCCGGTTATCATCAGATTAAGATGGCAGTCAAGGATCAAGAGAAGACAACATTTATAACTCCTTTTGGGGCTTTCTGCTATGTGTCTATGCCTTTTGGGGCTTAAGAGTGCCCAGGCGACTTACCAGCGGTGTGTAGAGAATTGTCTTCACAATCAAATTGGGTGCAATATTCATGCCTATGTGGATGATATAGTGGTGAAATCCAGGGAAGAAGAAACCTTGGTCACAGACCTGAAAGAGACTTTTGATAATCTTCGGGTTTACAAGATGATGCTTAACCCGGCCAAGTGTGTTTTTGGAGTGCCAGCCGGCAAGCTCTTGGGTTTTCTGGTGTCTAACCGAGGTATTGAAGCTAACCCGGAGAAAATCAAGGCAATCACATCTCTAGCCAAACCAACATGCGTCAATGATGTTCAACGGCTGGCGGGTCGCGTGGCTGCTTTGAGGCGGTTCATAAGCCGGTTAGGGGAAAAGGCTATGCCTCTGTATCAATTGATGAAGAAAACGAATGTTTTTGTTTGGAGCGATGCTGCGAATGCCGCTTTTGAGGATCTGAAGGCACAGCTAGCTGAGCCGCCGGTCCTAGCTGCTCCAATTGAGAAAGAGCCGCTATTGTTATACGTGGCTGCCAACTCACGGACTGTTAGTGTGGCTATGATGGTAGAACCCAAGGAGGCTGGCAGAGAGCATCCGGTTCAGCGGCCGGTTTATTATGTCAGTGAAGTGCTAATTGACTCCAAGCAACGATATCCACATTGGCAGAAGCTTGTTTATGGGGTGTTCATGGCAAGCCGGAAGCTTAAACATTACTTTCAGGGACATCCAATCACTGTGGTTAGCTCCGCTCCTTTGGGAGACATTATTCAAAACAGAGAAGCTACAGGGCGAGTGGCCAAGTGGGCAATTGAGCTTGGGTCTCATGGGCTGAAGTATGTTCCACGCACTGTGATTAAGTCTCAAGCCCTGGTTGACTTCATCAATGACTGGACAGAGATGCAGATGCCAGAAGAAAAGCCGGACAACACATATTGGACTATTCATTTTGATGGGTCCAGGCAATTGGAGGGCTTGGGGGCTGGAGTTGTATTAACTTCCCCACGAGGTGATAAATTTTGTTATGTGTTACGATTGATGTTTCCGTGCACTAACAACATAGCAGAGTATGAAGCATTGCTCCATGGTCTTCGAGTGGCAAAGGAGATGAGCTTGAGCCAGGTCAGATGTCTTGGTGATTCAGATCTAGTGGCTCAGCAGGTGTCTGGCAAGTGGGATTCCAAAGACCCTCTCATGGCGGCTTATTGCCGAGAGGTCGATGTTGTTGCCGGATATTTTAAAGGTTATCAGGTGGAACACATTGACCATTGAAAAAATGAAGCAGCTGATGCTTTGAGTCGGCTGGGGTCTCAACGTAAGCCGGTACCACCCAACACCTTTTTAGATGTTTTGCATAACCCCTTTGTCAAGTTGCCCACAGGAGAAGATTTAGTTGTTCCTGACCCGGAGGTGGTGGCGGCCCTTCATGTCATCCCAGATTGGACGGTGCCGTTCTTGGCTTACATGACCCGGGGAGAATTGCCAGCAGATGAGACCCTGGCTCGATAGATAACCCGACAGTCTAAGTCCATGACGATTTCGGATGGAGAGTTATTTCATCGCAGTGTTTCCGGAGCGTTTCAACGGTGTGTTTCCCCCGAAGAAGGTCAAGAAATCCTTCGTGAGATCCATGAAGGCGATTGTGGTCATCACGCCAGGTCAAAATCTTTAGTGGCCAAGGCGTTTCATCACGGTTTTTACTGGTTGACGGCTCACGCTGATGCAGAAGATCTGGTCAGTAGATGTGATGGATGTCAGAAATTCGCACGGCGAGCGCATGTGCCGGCTCAAGAGCTCCGGATGATTCCAATCACTTGGCCGTTTGCAGTTTTGGGCCTCGACATGGTGGGACCTTTCAAAAGGTCTAAGGATAAAAAGACGCATCTCTTGGTGGCTATTGATAAGTTCACCAAATGGGTTGAGGCGGAGCCTGTGAGTAAGTGTGATGCAGCCACGGCGGTTCAGTTCATGAAAAAAGTAATCTTCCATTTCGGTTTTCCACACAGTATTATCACAGACAATGGCACAAATCTATCCCAAGGGGCTATGGAAGAATTTTGTCAGCAAGAGCACATCTGGCTTGATGCTTCTTCCGTAGCTCATCCTCAATCCAATGGTCAAGCGGAGAGAGCCAATCAGGAAATTCTGAAAGGGCTAAAACCCCGGCTTATGGTTCCTTTACAGCGAACGCCGGGTTGTTGGGTAGAGGAGTTGCCTTCAGTGTTATGGAGTATCAATACTACACCCAACAGGTCTACGGGTTACACACCCTTCTTCATGGTTTATGGAGCAGAAGCAGTGTTGCCTAGTGACATCCATCATGACTTGCCCCGTGTGATGGCTTATGTTAAAGCTAACAATGAAAAGGCCAGACAGGATGCGCTTGACTTGTTGGATGAAGAAAGAGACTTAGCAGCAGCACGGTCATCAATTTATCAACAGGACCTGCGTCGTTATCATAGCCGCCGGGTTAAGTCCAGGACTTTTCAGGAAGGCGACTTGGTGTTTCGGCTCGTCCAAGATCTTTCAGATGCACACAAGTTATCCCCACCTTGGGAAGGACCCTTTGTGGTCAGTAAAAATTTAAACAATGGGTCTTACTACCTCATTAACATTCGAGAGCATGCAGACTCACGTAAGTCGGAAGAGGAGACCCGCCGGCCGTGGAACATTGCTCAACTTCGGCCATATTACACCTGAGCCACCGGCTCTCATCATGTACATACGTTCACATTGTATATACAATGATAAGCAATAAAGTAAGACCATTGGTCTCTTTTCTTTTCAAATACTATGCATCTTTATTATTCTTTATTAATAAATGACTATTAAGGAGCTGATCATATTTGAATCAAGTTTAACCTTTTTTAGTCTGGCTTATGATCGTATTCGAATCTAGCTGTAAATCTCATGGTCACTTGGGGGCTTCCTATTCAAACATAGGTCGTATTCGAACCAAAGAGAGCATAGCTGTCGTAACCCTCTTGATCGGCTCAAGGCCAAACTCACTTGGGGGCTTCTTGATCGTATCCGAATCATAGCTTAACCCCTTTTGAGCCAACTTGGATCGTATTCAAATCAGCATCGTTAAAAACCTCTCAAGGTCATTTGGGGGCTTCCTGTTCAAACATAGGCCGTATTCGAACCAAAGAGAACATAGCTGTCGGTACCCTCTTGATCGGCGCAACGCCAAAGCCACTGGGGGCTATATGGTCGTATTCGAACCTGAGCTTAACCCCTTTGGTCCGGGTTACTGATCATATTCGAATCAGAAATCCCCAACCTTTTGAATACCGAGTTAAAATTATGTTTGTTAGTTGTTGCTTGCCTTTGAGTTTTTGTTGTTTCAATATTACAAATGAGATAGCCTAGTTTTCTTCGTCGGCTCAATTATTGAACAACACAGCCACCCGGGTTATTCAAGCCGGTGGTTCAAGGATCCAAAGGTACGAGCTATTAAGATATGATGATCATTGAGTATTCAAGGAGTATTAACTTTTTATACATATTGAATTATCAAATTCATCACCCGGGTTATTTAAACCGGCGATCTAAGGATCAACAAGGACAAGGTGGAGATATGGGTTGTAAATTAGGTGTTTAAGCCTAGCTAGTTCTAAACCACCTTGCCAGGTTTTTTCCTTGTGTTCACAGGAACAGGGTTCAAACATTGCAGAGACAAGCATTAAACGATGCATAAGAAAGCATTAAACATTGGCATCGGGAAGCACAGAATCATGTAGAAGTGTTTTATGCGCGATGGCATCAACAAACATGCGGTGTTTTAAACAGCTAAGCTATTACAAGGCTTTATAAGCCCGTGAAGATGATCACTGTCCTTCCCTCATCGGTTCACCATCTTGAGTCTGGTGGAAGTTGGATTTTGACTAATCAAAGTCGTTCATGGCGATAAATTCAGCTTCGCCGTCAATCAGCCGACCGGGTCAATTTCCGGGGCAAATGTATCTTCTCTCACAGGTGGGATCAGATCAGCAACTTTGTATGAAGGAGTGGCCATCTTCGTTGCACTATCAAAACCCGGCTGGTATTTGTCCACGTTGGTGTCATCTCCAAGGCTAGTCGCCTAAGGCCGGACTTCACGGACGCAGGCTATAAAGTCATCTTGATCAAAAGGAGACCCGTCCTCCTTCACGATAGGATAGCCCCTTGCAACGTCCGCCGGGTCTAGGTCTGGCACCCAAGCTTTGGAGCGGCTTAGGGCAGTCAATGCACCGGCTCGCGCATAGGAGTGTTTTACCTCTTGGAATCTAGCAGGAAGGATGGGTAGCTTCTTCAGGACATCGCTAAGCCGGTTGGGTCCTTGATTTACTGGAGAGATAGCGGCCAGAGCCCATTGTGTACCAATGTACAATTGTTCAACCAAGGTGTATACTGCCTTCAGTTTAATCAACGGGTCTTAGCTCAGACTTTTGCTTCACGGACATGTATATATTTTTAACAGAGCCAGTTGGCGGATCATATTCCGGTTTGACAAAAAAAATATTCAAGAGCAATTCAGACATCTTACCAAAGATAGCAGCAACCATCTCAGACACCCGTCCCTTTAAATTGTTCAGCTCTGTTGAAATTTCTTTCAGAGATGTTTCGGCTGTCTCAGCTCAGCGGGTCAGGAGTGTTTTCTCATTTTCCCAAGTTTTCTCTTTAGCACCAAAGGTGGTCTTCAAAGTCTCCATTTCAGAAAGGCTCATTTGCAATTTGAAGGTGGAAGATTTGATTTCTGCCTCGCTTGCTAGCCGGGTCTTTGCGTCAGTCAATTGGGAGTTCAGTTCAGATAATGCATTCTGTGAAATATTCAGATAAGTCAAGATTTGGTTTTAAATTCCATTATCCAAATTCAAAATTCAAAGTCCCAAGTACTTTACAAATAAACCACTTGGCACTTGGGGGCTAATGTATGCCAAATCAAATTTTTGCGACTCTACCAGCATATTAGATGTCCCAAGTCCTTTACAAAGTAATAGCACTTGGCACTTGGGGGCTAATGTACGCAGTTCAGCAAGGTTATCAAAGATAAACCAGAATGTTAAGTACTTTACAGATGGTGTTCAATTCTAAAGTACCGATTCATTAATGATTAAATAAACCGGTCCTTGGGGACTATGGGTGAAGTCTTGTTCTACCAATATCAGGCAAAGATTTAGAAGTAAAGGTCTCGGCCTATATCTTAAGTCTACAGGTTATTCTGTTCCTCTCATAATCTACAGACTTGGGGGCTGAAGGAATATTGGTAAACCGGAAACTACATACCTCATACTTCAATTGAAGCTGCTTGACCATCTCAATCTCAGAATCACGACTGGAGTGTACATGACTGAGATAGCCGGATAAGGTATCACTGGCATTAAGACGGTCATAGTTGGCAGCATCAAGACGAACCTTCCGCCTCTCGAAAGCTTCTTGCTTAGTTGTGCACCGTGCCAATACCGTCGGGTTCCCCAGCTCAACAAAGCGGCTCCCAGTAATTTGAACATCTTGAACACGGGGAGACGGTGGGTCGGTTGAGCTTGATGGACCAGCTGTAGAAGGGTTAATAGTGGTCTTGACAAGGGATGGCTCTGGAGGATTTGCTTCATGGACAATAGGCGGGTCTTCTGGCGCGACAGTTAATGGAGAAGGTGGCCTAGCCGGCTCAGATGCCAGTACTGGCGGGTCTTCCACTGGTTTTGTTGCCTTCGCTTTCTTGGACTTAGCCTGACCGCTAAAGAAAAATATTGCAGGATAGTCAGCATTAAGATAACAATTGATCAAACTCGAAAGAAAAGAGGATTTTTAATTACCCAGGAGCAGTCTTGAAAGCCGAAAATTGTGTTTGTGATGAGTCGCCCGAGGAACGAGACACCTCCTGAAAATGTAAATGGAAGGAGTTAAAGGAAATGCAAGGAGCAGGATTCATTAAAACAAAGGTAAGGACAGTAATAAGTAAACCTCGTTCGGACGTTTCCGAGGGGTCTATTCAGGGACAACAGCCGGCTCATCTTCAATCTCAACTTCACGACGACTTTCATGCTGCTGCTTTTTCAAATGAAAGTTGGGATCCAAGTGAGCTAAGGGGTTAGAAAACCTTACTTTACGAATCACTCATCGAACTTTGTGTCTTGGTAAGGGCTCTGAGTCGGAGGAAATGATAGTTACCTCTGCTTCCCCGGCTTGACTAGCCCCAGTGTCATCCTGTTAAGGATCAGTATCAATAAGATTGTTAAAAAGTTGGCCAAGGGAATCAAGGGCTACCTCCGAGTCAGACGAGTCATCAAGTTTCATCAAATCTTCAACGATGGTTTTCTTTTTCTTCTTCGTTCTCCGGGTCGGTTTCTTGGCGTTCATAGCGGCAAGTTTCGCCTTCTTGGCAGCTTCATGGTCGTACTTCACTTTCCAAAAGTCAGAGTTGGTCTACAAAGACAAGAGGAAGGATCAGTGATAAAAAATACAGATGGACAAAATACAGAAAGAAAAAGATCAGAATGCCCTTACTTCTGGTACCGGGTTAAATTTACAGAAGGGATTTAACCCAACAACACTGCAATCTTCGTACTTCGCATTCACCAGAAGATTTGACATTGTGACAACATCTTCTTCGGTTAGTTGAGCCGGAGTATGACGGAGAGAGTCATCCGGGTCTCCACCATATTCATACATCAACTTTGAACGATGGCTTAATGAAATAATCCGCCATGAGATCCAGCAGCGGGTTAGATCGACTCCAGTTAAACCGTTCCCCAACAAACCATTGATTCTTTTGATGGTTGGAATTAGTTTCTTACGTTCAGCAATGGTAAGTTTGTCTGGTAGGGTGAACTTGGTGTCAAGACGATCGGGGCGGTAACCCGGCAGTGGCTTCTCATTGGCGGGTGAGATGTCCTGACAGTAAAACCAAGTTTGGTTCCAGTCCTTTGGGTGACTTGGTAAAACTATGAGAGGGAAAACTGCACCCTGCCGGCGCTGAATCGAGATGCCTCCAAGTTCTAAGCTAAGGCCATTGGTGCACTCGTTTTGCCGGTTCAGAAGAAGTACTCTCTAAATAGTTCCATAGTCGGTTCTTGCTGAAGATATACCTCACAGAGCACCTGGAAGTTACATATATTGGATATGGAATTGGGCCCAATATCCCAAGGATGGAGTTTGAAGAAGTGAAGAACTTCTCTGAAAATTTCTGAACCGGGCGGTGAGAAGCCCCGGTTCATGTGATCAGTAAAGACGATCACTTCCCCGTCTTTCGGATTGGGTCGTTCTTCTTCCGGGTCAGGAGCACCATAAGACATGACGTTTCTTGAAGGCAGAAATCCAATGAGGAAGAACTCTTTCAGACGCTCCTCAGTTATGGTTGAGGGAACCCAATTGCAGATGGTGGGTGTCTTTGACAGCATGATGAACAAGGGACTGGAAAAGGAAAAATAAAGTGCCGGGTCAATTAACAGTTAAAGGTTGAAATTATAAAACAAGTAACGGCGGCTTAACTAAGGGCTAATGACATATAGGTAAAAGAAAGCCGGAATGGTAAGCCGCCATGACAGATTTTTTTGGAAAGCAGATTCAGCTAAGTGTTGGCATAAACAAGTTTCACCAAGCTATCATTATCATTTTGGATCAAAAGGCTATTTCAAAAAGGAAAATATTCTAGACATAAAAACCTAGTACAGATGAGTTCGTCGACTGTAAAGAAGCATCTATACAGACAAAAGGGATCTACTGATATAAAAAATGAATGCCAAACAACTACCGCGCGAGTTATATCTCTTCTCTGGATCAAAAGAAATTGCGGAGAAGATCTACAAGATGATCCATGGCGAACAGGTGAAGAACACTGAAGAACTTGCAAACCTAGAACAGATCTAGGTGCCTGAGAGAGAAGAAAACTTACAAGATGCAGGCTTGCCGCGAAGAGTCGCCGCGTTCTTTGGTCGGACTCAGGGTAATGCAGCGGCCAAGCTTGACGACGACGATGAGAGTTGCGGCGGCGGTGGAGCTCGAGCAGCGACGGAGGTTGAGAGAGGAAGAAGATGAGGAAGAAAGGAGAGGGAAGGACCGGCCACGTGCCTATTTATAAGGGCAGATGCGAACAGGCGGGCGTGGAAATCAAGGAGACCCAATAATAATTATCCAACTGAACAGACGCCTCGATTCTCGGAAGGCATTAAAAAAATGAAAGTTCCGTTGTAAGATGACATCATGAAGGTTTTTTGTGTTTTCAAAAGATGACCTCACAGCGGGTTACAGAAGTTTTCAGACAGAGGATGGATTCCGACTGAGTATTGAAGATTGACAAAGAACAAAGTTCAAAGTCAACCTGGGGCCTAATGTTGGGGATATTACTATCAGTTGAGACCCGCCCAGGAGGGGCCGGGTCAGCTTCAATGGCGGGTTACGCAAGAAGCTTAGTAAACATCCAAGTTTGTAGTTTATTAAGTCTTATAGAAGGCCCAAAGTCCTGGGGCCGGCTTGAGGCCCGATATTGTAAGTAAACCGCCATATGTAAGGAAATACTTGTACAGAAAGACATGTAAAGAAAGTCACCGAGCCGGACACGATTATGAGCCGGCCGGGACTCTGTAGGCCACCTGGCGTCAACCCGTGTATATAAGGGGACGACCCAGTGGCGGTTTAGGGAAAGAAACAACCAACTCGATAACCAAGCCGGCGAGTTGAGCCTCTTGGAAGTCGAAACCTCAGCAATACCAATCCCAACTAGACATAGGCTTTTACCTTCATCGTAAGGGGCCGAACTAGTATAAAAATCTCTCGTGTCCTTTGTCCCGATTAACCCCTTTAAGCTTCCTAGTGCGATGGCCCTACGACTAAGTCCTTGCTCTAGGACATCTGCCATGTCAATTCCACGACAATATTGCAATCCGGTTTTTATTGGCCTACTCTCTTCAAGGATGCCCATAAGTTTGTCCTATCTTGTGATTAATGTCAAAGAATTGGTAATAGTAGTAGACGTCAAGAAATGCCTATGAATTATTCAGTTGTTATTGAATCGTTTGATGTTTGGGGCTTTGATTACATGGGACCTTTTCCTGCCTCTAATGGATATACACATATTTTAGTTGCTATTGATTACGTTACTAAGTGGGTAGAAGCTATTCCAACTAGTAGTGCTGATCATAACACTTCTATTAAAATGCTTAAAGAAGTTATTTTTTTCGAGGTTTGGAGTCCCTAGATATTTAGTGACTGATGGTGGTTCACATTTTATTCATGGTGCTTTCCGTAAAATGCTTGCTAAATATGATGTCAATCATATAATTGCATCTCCGTATCACCCACAGTCTAGTGGTCAAGTAGAATTGAGTAATAGAGAACTCAAATTAATTTTACAAAAGACTGTCAATAGGTCTAGAAAGAATTGGTCCAAGAAACTTGATGATGCATTATGGGCCTATAGAACTGCATATAAAAATCCTATGGGTATGTCTCCATATAAAATGGTATATGGAAAATCATGTCACTTACCTGTCAAACTAGAACATAAGGCATATTGGGCTATTAAAGAGCTGAACTATGATTTCAAACTTGCCGGTGAAAAGAGGTTATTTAATATTAGCTCACTTGATGAATGGAGAACCCAAGCTTATGAAAATGCCAAGTTGTTTAAAGAAAAGGTTAAAAGATGGCATGACAAAAGGATACAAAAGCGTGAGTTTAATGTAGGTGATTATGTATTGCTATACAACTCTTGTTTAAGATTTTTTGCAGGGAAACTTCTCTCTAAATGGGAAGGCCCCTATGTTATCGAGGAGGTCTATCGTTTTGGTGCCATAAAAATCAACAACTTCGAAGGCACAAATCCGAAGGTGGTAAACGGTCAAAGAATCAAACATTATATCTCAGGTAATCCCATAAATGTTGAAACCAATATTATTGAAACTGTAACCCTGGAGGAATACATAAAGGACACTTTCCAGAATGTTTCAGACTCCAAAAAGGAATAGGTATGTGGTACGGTAAGTAAACCGACTCCAAAACAATTTTTAAGGCAATATTTCTCCGTTTTGGAATATTTAGAAAAATAGAAAATTAAGTAGCAGTCCGGGAAGGACACGAGGGCCTCACGAGGGTGGAGGGCGCGCCCTACCCCCCTGGGCGCGCCCCCCTGCCTCGTGAGCTGCTCGTGTGCCGTCCGGACTCCGTTTTCTTGCACGATACGTATTTTGGTTGGTAAAAAATCATTATATAATCTCTCGGGGGTTTTGACTCCCGTATCACGCAAAAATCTCCTGTTTTTGTTTCGAGCTGTTTTTCTGACAGATCTAGATTATCATGATGTCCCCAAGTGCTTCCAAGGATAAGTTCTCCGAGAAGGTCATCAACCCTTACCTCGCGGAGGTGCTGCGACACCCTTAAACCATTGAGATGCGTGATGGGTTGCTGCACCTTCGCGATGCTGAGGGACCAAAGGGAATCAGAAGCGTGGAGACGAGGCTCGAAGCAATGGAGCAACAAGTTTTCAGGTGCCAGGGGATGGTGGAGCGTGGAATCAACGCTAGCCACATGATGCTCGCGGAGTTCACTAACAACTACAAGCCGGATGCCAAGAACACCGAGGAGGCCATCTTCAAGCTACATGAGTAGATCGAGCACCTCCAAGCCCAAATCTATGACCTGCAAAACCAAAATTGTGAGTATGAATATAGATTCAAAAGAATGAGTTTGGCTGCAGATTCGAGGATTCCGGAGACTCGATCATCTTTCTATGATGGTGAACCTATGCCTTGGAAGATGGATGACAAGCCCGCATCATTAACAACACCTCCACCGTCTCCTCCAACAAAGAAGAATTGAGTATCTGGGTATGGGCACTCCACTTGGCAACTGCCAAGCTTGGGGGAGTGCCCCGGTGTCGTATCACCATCACTTTTATCTTTAACTTTTTCCTTAGTTCGATCTTATTAGTAGTATTTTGATCTAGTAGAATAAAGTTTATGGCATGATCTAGTTGTGAGTTTTGCTTTATTATCCTTCTATGTAATCGAGTCCGTGAGCTATATAATAAAGATTAGTGTTGAGTCAAGGGCTTGATTATTTTGCCATGATCCAAAGTGAATAAAAGAAAGGAGAAAGAAATAAAAAGAAACAAAGAGATCATATGGATCTCATGGAGAGTAATGAGCTCACATAGAAAAAGTATGATGAATAAAAGTTGTTGAGAGTTGACAAGCATAGTTTTGGTCATCGTTGCAATTAATAGGAAGTAATAAAGAAAGAGAGATCTTCACATATAGATATACTATCTTGGACATCCTTTATGATTGTGAGCACTCATTAAAATATGACATGCTAAAGATTTGACATTGGACAAGGAAGACAACGTAATGGGTTATGTTTTCTTACATCTAAGATAGATTATATTGTCTTGGATCCTCCAACATGTTGAGCTTGCCTTTCTCCCTCATGCTAGCCAAATTCTCAGCACCAAGTAGAGATACTACTTGTGCTTCCAAATACCCTTAAACCAGTTTTGCCATGAGAGTCCACCATATCTACCTATGGATTGAATAAGATCCTTCAAGTAAGTTGTCATCGGTGCAAAGCAATAAAATTGCTCTCTAAATATGTATGATTGATTAGTGTGGGAGAAATAAGCTTTATACGATCTTGTGATGTGGAAGTAATAAAAGCGACGGACTGCATAATAAAGGTTCATATCACAAGGGGCAATATAAAGTGATGTTCTTTCGCATTAAGATTTTGTGCATCCAACCATAAAAGCGCATGGCAACCTCTGCTTCCCTCTGCGAAGGGCCTATCTTTTATTATTATCTTCTACCTTATGCAAGTGTCATGGTGATCTTCACCTCTCCCTTTTTCATTTTATCCTTTGGCAAGAACAGTATGTTGGAAAGATCCTGGTATATATGGCTAATTGGATGTGAGTTTTCATGAACTATTACTATTGACATTACCCTTGAGGTAAAATGTTGGGAGGCAAAACTATAAGCCCCTATCTTTCTCTGTGTCCGATTAAAACTCCATACCCATAAGTATTGCGTGAGTGTCAGCAATTGTGAAAGATTATATGATAGTTGAGTATGTGGACTTGCTGAAAAGCTCTTATACATTGACTCTTTCCTATGTTATGATAAATTGCAATTGCTTCAATGATCAAGATTGTAGTTTGTTAGTTTTCAATGAAGTTTACGATTCATACTTGATATTGTGATTGAATTATTACTCTAGCATTAGAGATCATATGTCAAGAATTATATAAGTTGTTGTTATAAGAATGATCATGATGCCCTCATGTCCATATTTTATTTTTATCGACACCTTCATCTCTAAACATGTGGACATATTTTTCGATTTCGGCTTTTCGCTTGAGGACAAGCGAGGTCTAAGCTTGGGGGAGTTGATACGTCCATTCTGCATCATGCTTTTATATCAATATTTATTGCATTATGGGCTGTTATTTCACATTATGTCACAATACTTATGGCTATTCTCTCTTATTTTACAAGGTTTACATAAGGAGGGAGAATGCCGGCAGCTGGAATTCTAGGCTGGAAAAGGAGCAAATATTAGAGACCTATTCTGCACAACTCCAAAAGTCCTGAAACTACACGGAACACCTTATAATAAATAATGAAAAATCCTCGCCAAAGATGAAGACCAGGGGGCCCACACCCTTCTCACGAGGGTGGGGGCGCGCCCCCCTACCTCGTGGGCCCCCTGGTGGCTCTCCGATGACCATCTTCTCCTATATGAAGTATTCCTCGAGAAAAAAAATAAGAAGCAACCTTTCGGGATGAAACTCTGCCGCCATGAGGCGGAACCTTGGCGGATCCAATCTAGAGCTCCGGCAGAGCTGTTCTGCTGGGGAAACTTCCCTCCCGGAGGGGGGAAATCATCGCCATCGTCATCACCAAGGCTCCTCTCATCGGGAGAGGGCAATCTCCATCAACATCTTCATCAGCACCATATCATCTCAAAACCCTAGTTCATATCTTTTATCCAATTCTTGTCTCCAATTCCGGGATTGGTGCTAGTAGGTTGCTGGTAGTGTTAATTACTCCTTGTAGTTGATGCTAGTTGGTTTAATTGGTGGAAGATCATATGTTCAGATCCTATATGCATATTAATACCCCTCTGATTATGAACATGTTTATGCTTTGTGAGTAGTTACGTTTGTTCCTGAGGACAAGGGAGAAGTCTTGCTATTAGTAGTCATGTGAATTTGGTATTCGTTCGATATTTTGATAAGATGTATGTTTTCTAGCCTCTAGTGGTGTTATGTGAACGTTGACTACATAACACTTCACCATTATTTCTGCCTAGAGGAAGGCATTGGGAAGTACTAAGTAGATGATGGGTTGCTAGAGTGACACAAGCTTAAACCCTAGTTTATGCGTTGCTTCGTAAGGGGCTGATTTGGATCCATATGTTTCATGCTATGGTTAGGTTTACCTTAATACTTTTGTTGTAGTTGCGGATGCTTGCAATAAAGGTTAATCATAAGTGGGATGCTTGTTTAAGTAAGAACATCATCCAAGCACCGGTCCACCCACATATCAAATTATCAAAGTACCGAACGCGAATCATATGAACGTGATGAAAACTAGCTTGACGATATTCCCATGTGTCCTCGGGAGCGCTTTTCCTTATATAAGAGTTTGTCCAGGCTTGTCCTTTGCAACAAAAAGGATTGGGCCACCTTGCTGCACTTTATTTACTTTTGTTACTTGTTGCCCGTTACAAATTATCTTATCACAAAACTATCTGTTACCACTTATTTCAGTACTTGCAGAGAATACCTTGCTGAAAACCGTTTATCATTTCCTTCTGCTCCTCGTTGGGTTCGACACTCTTACTTATTGAAAGGACTACGATAGATCCCCTATACTTGTGGGTCATCAGCACCGGCGTGCACGGGATAAAGCTCGTCAGGGCTATCACATCGGTGAAGCACCATCTGGGTACGGGCGTCCTTCACAGAAAAACCAACACCGTCAAATTCAACAGTAAGAGGATTCTCACGAGTAAGACGACGAACAGAGACTAAGCTAGTGACTAAGTCAGGTGAAACAAGAACGTTAGACATAGTGATAGGTGTGGAACTAGAAGGAAAACTAGTGCTACCGACATGGGTGATGGGTAAAGAGGAACCGTTGCCAACGGTGATGCTAGTGGGAGTGTGAACGGGAGTGGAGGAGGAAAGGTTACCGGGATGAGCTGTCATGTGCGCAGTAGAACCCGAGTCCATGTACCAGTCGCCTCCACCGCCATAGTTGCTCGGCGACGGCGCCGAGTGTAGGGCGGCCAGGAGGGCAGGGTCCCACGGTGCAGGTGCCGGCGGTGGCAGCTGGCCTCCATAGGGCGGTGCCTGGGCGGGCGCGCCATAGCCACCGAGGGGTGGCGGCGCGAGCGGGGCACCGTAGGGCTGGTAGGGGAACGCTTGGTCGCCCGCTGGACGGGGGACAAGGAGACTCGATGCAGGAGCCCGCAGGACGGGCATATGATAGGCGTGGACGACGCCCGTCCACGGGTTCTGCCCGGCGGCCCACAGCAGAGGCGGCTGCGAGAAGCGGGGCGCCCCCCCTGCACCGGGCGCCTGCTGCTGCTGCGGCTGCTGCTGGCGGCGGCCTCCGCCACCCCGCCGGTTGCGTCGTCCCCCGCCACCTTGTGGCTGCTGGGGAGGCGCGGGGGCGCGGGCGACAACGGGTAGTAGCCAGCGAGCGCCGGTGGCGCGGGTGGACGGGGGGCGGCCGGAGGAGCAGGGCTGCCGCGGGTGGTACCGGCGGCGAGGGCGGTGTGCTGGACCCGCTGCTTCAGCTTCGTCATCCGGCGCTCCTCAAGTTTGAGGTACGCGACAACGCGCTGGAAAGTGGGTTGCGGCAGCAGGGTGAGGTTGGACGCCGTGTTGCCGAAGTCCTCATTAAGACCGGTGGTGAGGGTGCTTAGCATGAGGTCGTCAGAGACCTTGGCGCCGATGTCGCGAAGCTCGTCGGCGAGCATCTTGACCCTCATGCAGTACTCGTCGATGGTGGAGTTGTCCTGGTGACAACCGAAGAACTCCTGCTGCAAGAAAACAAGGCGCTGAAGTTTGTTGTCGGTGAAGAGCGCGTTGATCTTGCCCCACACGGTGCAGGCGTCGTCGTCCTCGGCAACGACCGTGTGGAAGATGTCCTTCGAGACCATCTGGTAGAACCAACGGATGATCGTGGCCTCGATGGCGTACCACTCTGGGTCGCCGCGCATGTACGCGCTGTCCATGAAACCGTCGATGTGCTCAGTGAGATAGTACTCGCGGAAGACAAGGTTGAAGTAGGTATTCCACGCGTAGTACGACGTGCTGGAGCTATCGAGATGGATAGGGACTCGGACCTCAATATTAAGGTCACGGATGGCGGCGGTGGAGGGCTCGGGGCCAGCAAAGGGGTTCGACGAGTGAGTCGCGGAGGAGCCGGGAGAGGAGGGCCACGACATGACGACGGCGTGCAGGTGCGGGGAAGGTTAGGATTGGGAGAGGAGAAGGCAGCAGCGGCGGGGCGCGGCTGCAGCGGCAACGGCGCGGCGGCTAGCGATGCAAAAAGCAGTGTTGCTTGGCTCAAGCGATGGGTCAACGCGCTCAATCGTGGCTGGCTAGTGCAATGGTAAAAAGCGGCGGCGCGAGAGCAGCTTGCAAGGCGAGCGCGTGCAGCGGCCTGGGACGCTACGGGACTACGAGACGCGGGCATGCGGGTGCGCAGTGGCCTGGGACGCGTGGGCGGAAGCGGGTGGTGGGGTGCAGCGGCGACGGCAACGGCGCGGCGGCGGCGGCTACCCTAGGGTTAGATTGAAAGGGATGATGCCATGTGGAGAGATGATTTACAATACAATGATGATGTATTGATAGGGTGCTGGTACACGTATATATATTACAAGGAAAGGCCTCTACCTCAACTATACAAGACTAGGAGGTGGGCCACAACTCCAATACACGTGCAATACAACATATATACTCAACAAAGACATTACAAAGCAGCCTTCAGAAAGGCAAATAAGAAGATATGTTTACTTGCTTTGCTGATTTCATGTACAAATAGTTCTTGGCCAAGATGATGTGTTTCGGATAACTCACCAGTTGATGCAGCCAAAGCAGAGGCCACCGGCTGCAAAGATTGAACGGGAGCAACGCTTTTCAAACGGAGAATCCCTCCAATAGAGGACATAACATTTTTTCTGTTAAATTCTAAAGTCTTGTTGACGATAGCACATTGCACCAAGGCAACAGAAATTCAGTTGCGGCCGGCCGGCCGGCCGGACGGCAGGTAACGTAACAAGGAAATTAGTGATGTGTTTGTTAAACATTGTATTCTACGTATATACACGGTGTATGTATAAACCGTGTGTATCATGTTGTAGGAGGCGCGTGCGTGTGTTTTCTGTTGGTGAGCATGAGGACATGAAACGTGATGAGTAATGCCAATGCGGTCAAAGAAAGAATTCAACCGTTGATATTCACCTCCCCAGTCCATTTGCATGGTAATGATCTTGCGATTACAGATACGTTCAACATGAGCTTGAAAGAGATGAAATTTCTCAAACACATCAGATTTATTTTTGAGCAAATAGATCCAGTTGAACTTGCTAAAATCATCAATAAAACCGACATAATATTGCTGTCTGCCTACAGAGACGGGTCCAGGACCCCAAACATCCGAAAAAATGAGCTCTAAAGGAGTTTTGGACTCACTATTTGAATGAGAATAAGGTAGTTGATGGCTCTTGGCCATCTGACATGCATCACAAACTAAAAGATGATTTTGTTTATTTGATACGGGAAGATTGAAAGCTCGAAGAATTTTCTGAACCACCGGGAGAGAAGGATGCCCTAGACGCTTGTGCCATCGAGATGTAGATGGTTTGATTGCTCCAAGCACTTGCCTTTGAGGAGCACTCTGCCACCTGGTCATAGGAAACAGGCGCCACCTACTCCTATTTTGAAGAATTGTTCTCCGGGTATCCTGATCCTTGACAAGAAAGGTTTCAGGGTGAAGTTCAATAAACACACGATTATCTTTCATAAGTTGATATGCAAAAAGAAGACTTTGCTCGGCACTAGGAACATGGAGAATATTATTGAGATTCAACGACCTGGAGGGAGTAGATAAGACTGAGTGGCCAATATGTGCAATGTCCATACCTTGACCGCTAGCAGTGTGAATTTGCTCATTGCTGGTGTAGCGATTCCGAACGGCAAGCTTCTCCAACTCTCCGGTGATATGGTCTGTCGCACCGGTGTCGCGATACCAGTTGGTATCTACGCCATACGAGTGTGTTGCATTGGAGGAGCGATGTTGGCCACCACCACCACCACCGCCGCCGCCGCCACCATTGCCGCCGCCGCCTCCTGCAGGATGACGAACGTTGTTGTTGTAGCCCTTGTCATAGTGTTTCCTGCAGCGCCATGCACCATGGCCTTCCTCCTTGCATATCTGGCAGCGCTCGCGACCATCGCGGTCACCACCCTGCTTGCGCGGTGCACCACCAGAAGAACCGCCGCTAGAGTTCTTGGGGTAGCGAGGGGCGGCAGAATTGTTGTTGTTGTAGCCGCCACGTCCACCGCCGTGGCTGTAGTTGCCACCTCGGCCTCCACGAGACGCGAGATTGGTGGAGTGGTTGGAGGAGAAGGCCGCCTGCTAGGCAGTGATGCGAGCCTCTGCTGCAAGAAGCAGCGAGAAGAGCTCGGTGAGCCTGATCTACTGGTCCATGGCGGTGCACGTGGAGATGGCGGAGACGAAACCATTGTAGTCGGGCTCATGCACCAGACATTGGAGGATCTGATCGACGAGGTCGTCTTCACAGAGGGGCTTCCCGACAGTCGCTAGCTCGTCAGCGATGCCCTTCATCTTGGTGAAGTAGGCGGGTGCCGAGAGATCCCCCTTGCGTGTGTTCCCGAGGGCAGAACGAAGCTAGATGATGTGTGCCCTGGATTGCGAAGAAAAGCTCTGGAGCAGAGCTTGCCAGATGCTAGCGGAGGTGGTGTGGTTCGAAACTTGCATGAGAACATCACGGGAAAGAGAGGCAATCAAGAACGTGAGCACCTGTTGATCCCGAGTCACCCAGATTGCATACTCAGGGTTGGGCGTGGTGACCGTCTCCTTCCCATCAGCGATTTCTTTTTCACAGAAAAGAACAGCATTCGGCTCCTTGATCGATCCGTCGAGGTAGCCCATCATGCCCGCCGCCTTGACGTGCGGCAGGACCTGCGCCTTACAGACCAGGAAGTTCTCCTTGGTTAACTTCTTGGTGATGGTGTAGCCGAGAGCTGCGAGGGAAGGGGTAGCCATGGCGACGGGAGAGGAGGAGGACGACATGGCCAGATGTATTAGAAGAGATAGGCTCTGTATACCATGTGAATTGAGGCTGAAGCATATGCCTTCTAGGCAGGGACGCATACATGTTAAATAGGCATAGCTCCGAAGAGATTACAGAGAGGAGGTTGCGGGAGGTTAGGATTGATCTCATCTATCTATAGGATAGGTACAACGAGAAGGAGATCGATCCTATCGGCCGAACCAAGATAGAAACAGAAAACACACGCACGCGCCTCCTACAACGTGATACACACTGTTTATACATACACCGTGTATATACGTAGAATACAATGTTTAACAGTGTTGTCTTAGAGAAGGTCTAAGTATAGGGAGTTAACTATGTTAGGAGTTCAATAATATGGTGTAAGGCGACGTCCAGAAAACATTCTAAAAAATGGGGGGGATGCATTTTAGAAACATGGAGGAGACTCATGGAGCGCCTACTCAAGACCAGAATGACGAAGCTTCAAGATTGATGAAAAGTCACCGGATGTGTTCCATTGTCGATGGAAAACGTCGACTCCTGCTGAAATAATATTCCGTCTTAGGCCGCACTTGGATTGGCTGTAACTAACTACGGGGTCTGTTTATTTTACACGTGTATCTTACCGGTCGCTCAACAATTTTCGGATGGAAACTAGACAATGAGCCGAGACCTGCATTTTTTACAGATGTATTTAAAGGGAACATGACAATCCATTCAGGGCCTTAATGAGACAAACATGTTTCAAATCTGAGATTTTATTCCTGGTGGACTGGAGGTAGCCTCATAATCATCCAACCACATGTTGATTCTCGAAACCAGAGATATGCTAGAAGAACATAGAAAATAATTGGAATTCCTACGAAAGGAATTTATTACTACAAGATAAACAAAACTAAAATATAGATATATTTTGGAGGAAGACAAGAAATTTGAGGCAACTCACGAAGTATTCACTGTAGAGTTTCACTGTGTTCCTTTAGAAATGTCGACATGGTACATAAATAATTACGGCCAGTTGATGCCTTGCATCTTTCTAGAAGAGCTGACATATGCATTATCATGCGAATTAAGATAATCGTTACTGCAGGGAACAAAGCTAAAAAAGATTTACTACCGGAAGTGCTCATTTGGCCTCCGGAAGCTATGCCATACAAAGTTTCAGAATCATATGCGGATGACGTAGGCACGGAACCTCTCAGAGCAGACGAAGCAGTGCGGGCAGTAGAATAGAAGGCCACCACGAACCCCATGACGAATTCGACGGCCGCTCTAATGCTCGACTGGTCGTTGAGCCTGTGCAGCCTGATTCGTACCGGTCTCCATCTCCTCTTCGAGGGGGGACAATCATCCAACAGTGAACCACAAAGCCCTTGGTTACCAGCAAAGTTCGAGGCCGAGAAGTTCTGTAGCAAAGAAGTAATAGGCCCTGATAACAAGTTGTCTGCGACATTGAATGTGGTTAACCGAATAAGCAAAGTGAATTGCGGTGGAATTTGACCGTTGAGCTGTGTTAAACATATATGGCGCATACGTGACAGAAGAGGATCTTCAGAGATAGTTCATGAGGTAGTTTAACTAGGATATGGCATCTATTCGGTTGTAACCAATTCTATCTCTTGCTTTTCTTTCTCCTCAAGTTGTATCCCGATTCTCTCTTATCTTCTCAACCAACTCATGTATGCGCCTTAGGGTTATTGCGCCCCTGCTATATAACACGTAGCACGTCGCCCAAGATAGGGTAAGACGTTTCCGCCATCGCACATGGTAATCAGAGCCTTCCTCTTCCAATCTAGCCTCCCGATTGCATCTAGTGCATAGACATGTCTTCATCCTCCGGCGCAGCTCAACCTAGCCTCAATGGCCAGGTCACCGAGAAACTCAACCGCACGAATTACGTGTTGTGGCACACGCAGGTCAAACCCCACCTGCGGGGCGCCGGTGTCTTCGGCTACGTCGATGGCACCGCGTCGGAGCTGGCCCGACTCCACGTCACCAAGGACAAGGACGACAAGGAGTCATCTGAGCCCAACCCTCTCCACCCACTTTGGGCCCGGGAGGATCAACAAGTGCTTGGCTATCTGCTGAGTACTCTGTCCAAGGAGGTGCTGGTCGCGGTCACCGCGATCACCACGGCGCGCGACCTCTGGGTGGCCTTGGCGGGCATGTTCTCGTCCCAGTCCCTCAACCGCATCAACAACATCAGGACTGCGCTCATCAACACGCAGAAGGGCAACCAATCGGTCACCTCCTACTTTGCCTCCCTGTGCGGCCTCGCCGATGAACTCGCCGCCGCCGGAAAACCCATCCAGGATGACGAGTTGATCTCATACATCCTCCATGGCCTCGACGTCGACTACCAGCCACTCGTCTCGACCCTCGACGCCCGTGTCACGCCCGTCACCCTCGACGAGCTCTTTGCCATGATGAGTAACTTCGATCAGTGCATGGCGCAGTTCCACGGCTCCTCCGGCGGCTTCAAGTCTTCGGCCAACGCCGCGTCTCGCGGTCATGGTGGCGGCTCTCGCTCGCGTGGATCTCCCCGCAACAAGGGGTGGTCAGGAGGAAACAGCAACGCTGGCGGCTCCTCCAACTCTCGCAATGGCCGCTCCATCAGCTCCAAGCCTCGCCGCGGCGGCGGCTCCAGCCGGTCCCGTCCTGATGCGCCCCGCTGCCAGATCTGTGGCAAGCTTGGGCACACAGCCAAGGACTGCTGGTACCGCTACGATGAAGATGAGGACTCCTCACAAGACGAGGACAAGGTTGTTGCTGCTGCGGACGGCTCCTACGGCATTGACACGAACTGGTACGTTGATAGTGGGGCTACCAACCACATCACCAACGAGCTCGAGAAGGTCACCATGAAGGAAAAATACCGGGGCAAGGATCACATCTACACTGCCAACGGCGAAGGTATGAGGATTAGTCATGTTGGTGACTCACTTTTTAGTACCCCTCGTCGTAAACTTCATCTAAAGAAAATTTTGCTAGTTCCTAGTGCCGACAAGAATCTTCTTTCTGTTCATAGAATTGCCATTGACAACCATGTCTTCCTTGAGTTTCATCCTCATTTTTTCTTGATCAAGGATCAGGCAAAGAAGAAAGTGCTCTATCGAGGTAGATGCGTTCGAGGGCTCTACCCGTTGATTCCGGAGCGTAGAAGATTCAATAAACAAGCCTATGGTGCTGCCAAACTCTCTTCAACACGGTGGCACGATAGATTAGGACATGCTGCTTTCTCTTTAGTTGAAAAACTGCTTAGGAAAAATAAGCTCCCGTTTGTTGGTGAGCGTGATCTTGAAACTATCTGTGATTCTTGTCAATGTGCCAAAAGTCATCAATTGCCTTATCCCATATCTACTAGTGTTTCTACCAAACCCTTGCAATTAATCTTCTTTGATGTGTGGGGCCCTGCCCCTAGTTCTGTTGGTAGACACACTTACTATGTGAGCTTCATAGATGACTACAGCAAATTTTCTTGGATTTATCTTCTCAAGAAAAGATCCGATGTTTTTCAAGTCTTTCAAAACTTTCAAGCTCTCGTTGAACAAAAATTTGATAGTAAAATCATTACTGTCCAGTTGGATTGGGGAGGGGAATATGAAAAATTAAATTCCTTCTTCCAACACCTTGGCATATCACATCATGTGTCATGCCCTCACGCTCATCAACAGAGTGGCTCTGCTGAATGCAAGCACCGACACATAGTTGAGGTTGGTTTAGCCCTCCTAGCTGGCGCATCTATGCCCCTCAAGTTCTGGGATGAGGCTTTCCTCACAGCAGTTCACATCATAAACATGCTTCCTAGTCGTGTCATTAACAATGAAACACCACTAGAACGACTCTGCCATGTCAAACCCGACTACAAATCTCTCCGTGTTTTTGGGTGTGCCTGTTGGCCCAATCTTCGCCCATACAACACTCGAAAGCTCATGTTTTGCTCAAAACAGTGTGTCTTCCTAGGCTATAGCACCCAACATAAAGGTGTCAAGTGCCTCGACGTTGCCACTGGCCGTGTGTATATCTCACGCGGCGTTATCTTTGATGAAACCAAATTTCCTTTTGCTGATCTTCACCCCAATGCCGGTGCTCTTCTTCGCCAGGAGATCCTTCTTTTGCCTCCTCATCTCTCCGGTGTTGATCAAGGGGGAAACAATGGTGATGATCAACCACTGACTAACCCTCTTACTGATGATATGCATGAGCCTTGTGGTGGTACAGGTGAAAATAGCGAGGCAAATGGCAAAATCAGGGAAGAAAATGATGAAGAAAATCCTCCACCAGCGCCATATTACATGTGCCCGGAATCTGAAGACAAAACCCCCTCGGGATCCGTTCGCCTGCGCCTGCAGCGTATCAGATCCGCCTCGGGATCAGCGGCGGCAGACGCGTTAGGGGCGCCAGCAGTGCGCACGCCCCCCTCGAACCAGGCGCGCCCCACGCTCACGGGATGCGGCGCAGCGTCACCTCCGCACCAACCGTCATCCGCCACTTGTCAGCCCGCGGTTGGCGCGGGCAGTGCACGCTTCACCGACCAACCGGTGTGTTACAAGCGGCGCCACCCGGTCCGCCTGACCAGTGCGGGACCCGAAGCTGGCGTGGGATCCAGCGCTGATCCGCGCATGCATCCGACCGGCGTCAGACCCGAGGCTGATTCGCCATCATGTGGCAATGATGAACCTGCTGCTGTGGCGGGATCTTCTGTGGATTCTGCACACGGGCAGCCGCTGCCACTTGCCACAGAAAATCCAAGCGGGACAGAATTTGCTGCTGCTACACACAGATCGTCCTCGGGATCGGCTCCTACAGAAACTCCTGTTCAAGCTACGGGATCATTTGTGGCTGAAAGTCTGGGCACTTCTCCTCGGCGTACACGACTACAAAAGGGAGTAATACAACATGTTAATTACAAACGTGTAACAAAATATGGCATGGTTTGTTCTACAGGTGAACCAGGTGAACCTCATACTCTAGAAGAAGCACTTGGTGATGAGAAATGGAAGAAAGCGATGAATGAAGAGTACATAGCTCTAAAGAAAAATAAGACATGGCACTTAGTTCCTCCACAGCAAGGTAAAAATTTAATTGATTGCAAGTGGGTATTCAGGATCAAGAGAAAGTCTGATGGAACTATTGACCGTTGCAAAGCTAGACTCGTTGCAAAAGGATTTAGACAACGGTATGGTATTGACTATGAGGATACCTTTAGTCCAGTTGTTAAAGCTGCAACCATCCGTCTTGTTTTGTCTATTGTTGTTTCTAGGGGCTGGAGTCTCAGACAGTTAGACGTTCAGAACGCGTTTCTTCACGGTGTTCTGGAAGAGGAAGTGTACATGAAGCAACCTCCTGGGTTTGAAAGCACAAATTCCCCCTCTTATGTGTGCAAACTGGACAAGGCACTTTATGGATTGAAGCAAGCACCGAGAGCATGGTACTCTCGTCTCTGTCATAAAATGCAAGCACTTGGCTTTATTCCATCCAAATCTGACACTTCTTTATTCATTTACAACAAGTCCAACACATGCATATTTGTTTTGATATATGTTGATGATATCATTGTGACAAGCTCATCAAATGAAGCAATCACAGGACTGTTAAAAGATTTGAGTGCAGATTTTGCTCTAAAGGACCTTGGTGACTTGCACTATTTTCTTGGAATTGAGGTGAAGAAACATGCAAGTGGGCTTCATCTCTCTCAGGAAAAGTATGCAGCTGATTTGGTAAAAAAGGCTGGTCTGCAAGGTTGTAAGCCAACACCTACTCCATTATCTAGCTCAGAAAAGCTGTCTCTCACAGAAGGTAATCTCTTGAGTCCAGAAGATAGCACAAAATACAGGAGCTTGGTAGGAGCACTTCAGTATCTCACTTTGACCAGACCTGATATATCTTTTGCTGTTAACAAAGTGTGCCAATTTCTTCATGCACCTACTAATGTCCATTTTACTGCTGCAAAACGCAAAGTGAGATATGTCAAAGGAACTATGAACATTGGTCTAGATTTCAGCAAGTCATCTTCAAATCTTGTTAGTGCTTTTTCTGACTCAGATTGGGCAGGATGTCTGGATAACAGACGCTCCACTGGAGGTTTTGCAATCTTTTTTGGACCGAATTTAATATCATGGTGTGCTCGAAAAGAGGCCACTGTTTCTAGATCCAGCACAGAGCCGGAGTATAAAGCACTTGCAAATGCTACAGCTGAGATTCTATGGGTTCAGTCCATGTTGAAAGAATTGGGCATAAAGAACACACCAGCTCCATGTCTGTGGTGTGATAACCTTGGTGCAACTTATCTGTCTACCAATCCAATTTTTCATGCAAGGACAAAACATATTGAAATAGACTTTCACTTTGTTCGTGAGAGGGTTGCTCAAAAACAACTTGATATTCGCTTTATCCACTCCAAAGATCAGCTTGCAGATGGATTTACAAAGGCTTTGCCCATGAGAAGTTTTGAAAATTAACATAATCTCAACTTGATGAAGTTGTGATTAAGGGGGGGTGTTAAACATACATGGCGCATACGTGACAGAAGAGGATCTTCAGAGATAGTTCAGGAGGTAGTTTAACTAGGATATGACATCTATTCGGTTGTAACCAAGTCTATCTCTTGCTTTTCTTTCTCATCAAGTTGTATCCCGATTCTCTCTTATCTTCTCAACCAACTCATGTATGCACCTCAGGGTTATTGCGCCCCTGCTATATAACACGTAGCACGTCGCCCAAGATAGGGTAAGACATTTTTGCCATCGCACAAGCTGGTTATGCTGAAGGTTGAGGACATTCAGATATGTCATATTTGAGATATTCTGTGGGATTGAACCTGAAAAGCTATTGTATGAAAGGTCCAGAGATGCCAGGTATGGCATCTGCCGTGAAATGTCTTGAGGGATTGGTCCTGAAAAATTGTTATTTGACAGGTCTAGGCCGGTGACGCTTGAACAATTCTGTAGACCTTGAGGAAATGGGCCTTCAAGTCCTAGGTTGCCAATACGTAAACTGAGAACCCTGTTATCGCCAGGGTACCAGCATTCTACACCAGTAAAGCGGCATATGTAACCCTTGGTGGTATTTTCAAAGTTCCAAGAGGATTTGAGTACGCCGGAGGGATCAATCACTGATTGTTGCAGACTTCAGGCACTGGACATCATGTTCAGTACTAAAACACAATGTTGAGCTGTTCAAGAGGAGAAACAAAAGGAGGAACTTGGTATCCTCAGACATCACTCTGCCGGGCCAAAAGCCGCAACTTGTCAATTCCAGCGCCAACGCCACCTGACCAGAACATGTGTAAAAAGAACACTTACAAACTTGGATTCAAATAAACAAGGCCAGGACATGGAGACACTACAAAGCAACCTTCAGAAAGGTAAATAATAAGACATGTTTACTTGCTTTCTTGATTTCATGTATTAATTCTTGGACAAGATGAGGTGTTTGGGATAACTCACCGGTTGTTGCAGCCAAGAAGCCACCGCCTGCAATGGTTGAACGGACGCAACGCTTTAAAACAGAGAATCGCTCTAATAGAGCATATAGTAATTTTTTGTTAGTTTCTGAAGTCTTGTAGACGCCAGCACATTGTACCAAGGCAACGGAAATGCAGTCGCGGCCGGCCGGCCGGCCAGCAGGCAGGTCAAGGTCAGCAGGTTTACGTACCAATGAAATTAGTGCTATATTGTCTTAGAAAAGTCAGGTTTAGGGAGTTAACTATGTTAGGAGTTTGATCATATGGCGTAAGGTAATTTCTAAAAAACATTATAGAAAATGAGGGGGAGCAATTTTTTTTTTGGAAACACAGAGTACAACATAACACATACACACGGAGCACACACTTATGCAGCGCCTACGGAAGACCAGAATCATGGAGCTTCATTGACGAAAAGTCACCACATGCGTCTTGTTGTCGACGGGAACATCGACTCCCGCTAAAACAATATTCCATCTTAATGAGACATACTCCCTCTGTTCCCTTCTTTCTAAACATTTCAAATTGACTACAACATACAGATGTATGTAGACATATTTTAGAGTGTAGATTCACTCATTTTGCTTCGTATGTAGTCATTTGTTGAAATCTCTAGAAAGACAAATATTTGGGAACGAAGGGAGTACAAGTTTTCAAATCTATGATATTATTCCTGGTGGGCTCGGGATAACCTCCTAATCATCCAAATCGCATGCTGATTTCCAAAAGCTAACATATTCTAGAAGAGCATAGAAGATAACTGGAATCCCTATGAAATGAATTCATTACAAGATAAAGAAAAGGAAAGCATAGAAATATTTTGGAGGAAGGCATGGAATTTGAGAAAACTCACAAAAGATTGAGGAACAATCATGGAAATTCAGGAATATGGTGATTTGCATGAATGATCATGATTTTTTATGAGTTTTTATTTATTATCCTTTTATGAGAATGCTTCTGAATTTTGTAAGTTCTAGTGGACATCCTAATTTATTCGTTCATATTTCAAATTTTGAGATGTTATTATAACTTTTCTAAAACATTTCTGACGTTTACTTCATGTTTTTCTGTTTTCTCTGACTTCGCCCTGATTTTTTACAATTGTTTTTATTCACATGATCTGTTCATTTTTAAATGATTAACGTGTCATGCGTTGACGAGTGCAGAACCACTACCACATCATCAGCCATACCACTCTTTGTAAGTTTTGGAGTAAATCTGCTATCACAAGTTATGGTTCAAACTTATTTGTTTCATAAACTGGGGACTAAAACAAAGCTTAATCAATAGTGGAGGGACCAAATTTACAAAAAGAACTGTACATTACCATTTCCCATTGATACCGGGCTTAGTAAAGCATGAACAAGATCACATTAATCCTCATCAGTTCCCTCAAGCCCAGGCACAAAAGTTTTCTTGTTTGAATCTAGGAGACATTTTCAATACACACCAGAATGTACAAAAGCTCATCTTTTTGGACACGCATATGAGTTTTTTTCCGACACTGTTGCCACCCAATGATGAACAACAACAAAGGCAGCCGGTGCATTCTCCTGCTAGTTCATTCTGCACATCCTTTTTTTGGCGAGACATTCTGCACATCCTTGGCATCCTTGGCTGACAATGGATCATGGCCATCAGCCCATCACGAACCCCATCCATGCATCAGGCTCTCCACAATAACAGAAAACGAAACTGAAAGAAGGGAGCTTCCACAGAAACCAATCGGCTCTGTTGATGGCACACGGCAGAGAGACCAACCTGGCATCAAGAGCCTCCTGTCTCCGTAGAATTTTCACCGGAACACGCGAAGGTGTTGTAACACCCCGGATATGATTTTCCCAATATGTAATCCAACTCTTGTCGTTTCCGGCGTTAAGTTATTTTATTTTCTCGGGTTCGGATCCTTGTCTCCGTGTGTTGTTATCGTTGTCGTGCTTCTCATATCATGTCATCATGTGCATTGCATTTGCATACATGTTCATCTCATGCATTCGAGCATTTTCCCTGTTGTCCATTTTGCATTCCGGCGCTTCGTTCTCCTCCGGTGGTCAATTCTACCTTTCTTTCGTGTGTGGGGATTAAAAATTTCCGGATTGGACCGAGACTTGCCAAGCGGCCTTAGTTTACTACCGGTAGACCGCATGTCAAGTTTCGTACCATTTGGACTTCGTTTGATGCTCCAACGGTTAACCGAGGGACCGAAAAGGCCTCGTGTGTGTTGCAGCACAACACCCCTCCAATTTGGCCCAAAACCCACCAAAACCCTCTCAATCATCTAGAGCGTTCGATCACGATCGCGTGGCTGAAAACCGCACCTCATTTGGACTCTCCTAGCTCCCTCTATGCCTATAAATAGAACCCCTCCGAAATCCGGATCTCCTTCTCCCCCGAAACCCTAAAATTCGTCTCCGCCGCGCCGGGCATTGTCCGTCCGGCCGGACACGTCCGCGCCCCACCTCCGCGCCAATCCGCGCCTGCCACATGTCGCCGCCGCCTTCCTCCATCGCCGGCCCGGCGAGCCCGCGGGAGGCCCTCCTGGCCCGGAGCCGCGCCGCCCGCGCCCGCCTCCATCTCCCCGCGCTCTGACGGTCGCCGCCACCCGCCACCGGCGTCCGCCGCCTCCGTTGTCGACCGGCGCGTGCCGCCTCGGTCGCCGCGCCCACCGCACCCAGCCGGCGCCGCTCGGGCACCGCGCCGCCCCAACGCCTCTTCTGCCGCCTCCTCGTCGCCGGCGAGCGTCCTGGCAACGGAACTCCGGCAAGTTCTTCATCTCCGGCGAGGACGAACCTCGGGAAGCGCACCAGATCTAGATCCAGATCCAAATTTGGATTGGTTGACTTTCCTTGCCCGAAACCCTAATAATTTGCTCCTGTTCATCGTGCTATAACTTTGCATCCGTAGCTCCGTTTTGGGCATATAGCATATCAAAATGTTCGTCTCAGAGAGTACATCATTTCATCTCATTGCATCATTTTCATTTGAGTTCATCTTGATGCACGAACTGCTGTTAGAAGAATGCTATTTGAGATAATTGTCAGATCTGCTACTTCAATTAGATATTTGTCATTTTTGCCATGATTATTGTGTGCATGATATGCCCATGAGCTCTATATGAGTTTTGTTATATGTTTTGCCATCTATCCAGAGGTGCAACCCATGTATTTTTGTGATGTGTGTGGTGACTAGCACAAGCTTGCAAAGTGGGGCATTCATTAATGCTGATTTCAGGGACTTAGCATTTCCACTAAGTCATTGAGCTGTTTATCTCATTATGCCATATGTTCATGTTGTTTCCTAGTGATCCGTGCCTCTTTTGAGGATTATCAGTAAGGATGTTTTGTTAATCTTGCAGTGCTCTATCCATCCATATCTTTGTTTGCAATTATGGAGCACCCTAGCTTGAGTCAATCGAGCTCTACTTTTGCCATTTCGTGAATCTGGGAAGATTGTCTACTTGTTAGCAATTTTGCCGAGGATGTTGTAGTTGATCCGTGCATGCTATGTTATTGTTCTTGCCATGGCTAGCTTGTATTTTGTGTATTCTTGATGGGTGCATGCTTAGATTGTCATGACTTGCTCTGTAGTGAGTGCATCAAGCTCGTAAACATGCCTACTTGATATCTGTTTCAGCATGCTCCAGTTTTCACTAAGTCTGAGAATTGATTATGTTTTTGCCATGTTCACATGCTTGCACATGTATTTTTCTGATCCCTTTTGGCTCAAGGTCACTAAGGGACTTTTGTTAAGCTCTTTGAGTAGCTTCATGCCATGCTTTATTTTGCCATGTTCAGGTCCTGTAGCATATAGTTTTCATGCTTTAAAGAGTGCTATCTGATCTGAAATTCCAGACAAGTGTTAATTTCACTAAGTCTGAAATCTGTTTACCAAATGCATTTTTGCCATGCTTGTTTGAACCTGGTAATGGATGAATTGGCCGTAGCTCAGTGCTAGACTTTTGTTAAGCTTCATGAATAGATCCTTGCCATGTATTTTGATGCCATGTTTGGGTGTTGTAGCATGTTCATCTTGTTGCATTTAGATGGCTACTTGTTGTAAATCGCAGAACGTGGTCATATTTGAATTGCTTGCCATTTCCAAACGTAACTCCGATTCCGGCGTTCTTTATATCGGTTTCAAGCGATTTCATCTCATCTTTCCAGTGGCTCACTTGGATTTCCAGGTTGAGGCCAGGTTCATTCTTTCCTTGTCAAATCTTGCATATGCATCGCATATTGCATCCCGCATAGCATACCATCTTTGCATCATGTTGTTTGAGTTTGCACGTGGTTGATTGTGTCCTTGTTGCTTGTTTGTCTTGTTTGGGTAGAGCCGGGAGACGAGTTCGCTAACGAGGAGCCCGTTGAGTTTGCTTTCGAGGATCTAGTCAACTCTGACAACTTTGCAGGCAAGATGAAAATACCCTCGAAATCACTAATATCTTTACTTGGCTAGATGCTCGCTCTTTTGCTATGCCTATGCTACGATGCCTACCACTTGCTTATCATGCCTCCCAAATTGCCATGTCAAACCTCTAACCCACCATGTCCTAGCAAGCCGTTGATTGGCTATGTTACCGCTTTGCTCAGCCCCTCTTATAGCGTTGCTAGTTGCAGGTGAAGATTGGAGACCGTTCCTTGTTTGGAACATTATTTACTTGTTGGGGTATCATTATATTGCCATGTTATCTTAATGCATCTATATACTTGGTAAAGGGTGTAAGGCTCGGCCTCTCGCCTAGTGTTTTGTTCCACTCTTGCCGCCCTAGTTTCCGTCATATCGGTGTTATGTTCCCGGATTTTGCGTTCCTTACGCGGTTGGGTGATAATGGAAACCCCTTGATAGTTCGCCTTGATTAAAGCTTTTCCAGCAATGCCCAACCTTGGTCTTACCATTTGCCACCTAGCCTCTTTTTCCCTTGGGTTTCCGGAGCCCGAGGGTCATCTTATTTAAACCCCCCCGGGCCAGTGCTCCTCTGAGTGTTGGTCCAACCGAGCGATGTCCGGGGCTACCAGGGGCAACTCTGGGCTGGTCTACCCGACGTCTGGCTCATCTGAGTGTGCCCTGAAAACGAGATATGTGCAGCTCCTATCGGGATTTGCCAGCATATTCGGGCGGTGTTGCTAGATTTGTTTTAACTTGTCGAAGTGTCTTGTAGAACCGGGATACCGAGCCTGATCGGAATGTCTCGGGAGAAGGTCTATTCCTTCGTTGACCGTGAGAGCTTGTCATGGGCTAAGTTGGGACTCCCTGCAGGGATTTGAACTTTCGAAAGCCGTGCCCGCGGTTATGGGCAGATGGGAATTTGTTAATGTCCGGTTGTAGATAACTTGAACCTTTATTTAATTAAAATGAATCAACTGTGTGAGTTGCCGTGATGGTCTCTTCTCGGCGGAGTCCGGGAAGTGAACACGGTGTTGGAGTAATGCTTGCGCAGGTTGTTCTCTAGTTTCTCGTTCGCGCTTTGCCCTCTCTTCTCGCTCTCTTTTGCGAACAGGATAGCCACCATATATGCTAGTCGCTTGCTGCAGCTTCACACATATTACCTTGCCTCACCTTTAAGCTTAAATAGTCTTGATCGCGAGGGTGCGAGATTGCTGAGTCCCTGTGGCTCACAGATTACTTCCAAACCAGATGCAGGGCTAGATGATTCCGTTCCAGATGACGCGCTTGAGCTCAAGTGGGAGTTCGACGAGGACTCATGCGGATACTACGTGTCTTTCCCTGATGATCAGTAGTGGTGCCCAGTTGGGGTGACCGGGACCGTGTCGCATGTTGGGTTATCTTTTATTTTGGCGCCGTAGTCGGGCCATGAGTGTTTGAATGTTGTAATGCTATTTATGTACTTGATTGACGTGGCGAGTGTAAGCCAACTATGTTATCTCCCCTTTTATTATCTATATTACATGGGATGTTGTGAAGATTGCCTAACTTGCGACATATGCCTTCAATGCGATTATGCCTCTAAGTCGTGCCTCAACACGTGGAAGCTATAGTCACATCGAGGGTGTTCCAGGTGTCCTCTTCGTGAGCGAAGCCTTTCAGGAGTCGGGAGGAACTCGATCCGTACTCTCTGCCATTACAAAGAGATCGGTACGCATCGAAATGGGGAGAAAATCACTGCAGAAGTGCAAAGGTTCATAGGCTAGCCAGAGCTGCCTTGTTTTTGTTCCTTTAGAAATGTGGACAGGGTACATAATAATCATGGCCAGTTGATGCCTCGCATCTTTGTAGAAGAGTTCAAATATGCATTAACAAGCACCGGCAGTTGCTAATTGCCAGGCATACTATCAACTAAATTAAGATAATCATTACTGCAGGCAACAAGCTAAAAAAGATTTACTGCCGGAAAGTGCTCATTTGGCCTCCGGAAGCTATACTAGACAAAGTTTCAGAATAACAGGTGAATCATATGCGGACGACGTAGGCTCGGAGCCTCTCGGAGCAGACGAAGCAGTGCGGGAAGTAGAAGGCCACCACGAACCCCACCACGAATCCGACGGCCACTCCGATGCTTGACTGGTCGTTGAGCCTGTGCAGCTTGATTTGTACCGGTCTCCATCTCCTCCTCGAGGGGGGACAATCATCCAACGGTGAACCACAAAGCCCTTGGTTACCAGCAAAGTTCGAAGCCGAATAGTTTTGTAGCAAAGAAGGAATAGGCCCTGATAACAAGTTGTCCGCGACATTGAATGCGGTTAACCGAGTAAGCAAAGTGAATTGCGGTGGAATTTGACCGCTGAGCTGGTTATGCTGAAGGTTGAGGATATTCAGATATGTCATATTTGAGATATTCTGTGGGATCGAACCCGAAAAGCTATTGTACGAAAGGTCCAGAGATGTCAGATACGGCATCACCTGTGAAATGTCCCGAGGGATTGGTCCTGAAAAATTGTTATTTGACAGGTCCAAGCCGGTCAGGCTTGAACAATTCTGTAGAGCAACAGGAAATTGGCCTTGAAGTCCCAGGTTGCCTAGTCGCAGAGAGAGAATCTTGTTCTCGTCGGGGTGCCAGCATTCCACACCAGTAAAGCGGCATATGTAACCGTTGGTTTCATTTTCAAAGTTCCAAGATCTGAGTACACCGCCCGGATCAGCCAATGAGCCTTGTACAGACATCAGGCACCGGATATCTTGTTCAGTACCAAAACACAGTGGTGAGCTGCTCAAGAGGAGAAACAAACGGAGGAACTTGGTATTATCAGCCATCACAAACGAGGAGTGAAACAAACAGCCGCTCAGCCGAATCTAGCAGCTTGTCAATCCTAGCATCACCTGATCAAAACTCGTGTAAGAAGAACACTTATAAACTCCGATTAAAATAAGAGAAAAGACATGGAGACACTACAAAGCAGGCTTCAAAAAGGCAAAAATATAGTAAGACATGTTTTACTTTCTTTGTTGATTTGATGTACTAATTCTTACACAAGGTTGAGGTGTTTCGGAAAACTCACCAGTTGATCTAGCTAGCCAAGGCAGAAGCCACCAGCCCACCACCACCTGTAGTCCTGTACTGCAAGTGAACAGGCACGGGGCTTTTATAACGGACAATCCCTCCAATAGACTACACAACGTTTTTCCTGTTAATTTCCGAAGTCTTGTAGATGCTAGCACATTGCACCAAGGCAACGGAAACACGGTCGCTGCCGGCCTGCCGGCCGGGGAAGCAAGTCAAGGTCAGCAGGTTACGTACCAAGGGAATTAGTGTTGTATTGTCTTAGAAAGTCTAGGTTTGGGAAGTTAACTATGTTAGGAGTTCAATCACATTGTGCAAGGTGATTTTTTTTATATACATGAAAGAAAATTGGGGGATCGGGGGAGCAACCATGTTTTTATAAGAAACATCGCTAGACCATAGACACAGACAACGTCAATTAAAGATTAGACTTGCGGAGCTTGAAGATTGAAGAAGTCATCACATGTATCTCGCTATCGTCAGAAAAGTTGATTCCTGCTGAAAAAATACGTGGAGTAACACAAACAACTTGTCAGCCAAATCTTGCAGCTTATAACTTCCAGCGTCACCTGATCAAAACTTGCGTAAGAATACTTGATCACTGTACTTGAAAAAAGAAGAAATAATTTACTCAGAAAACTCACCAGTTGATTGATACAAAGCAGAAGCCGCTACCTGCAATAGTTGAAGGGGCACAACTCTTAAAGGGACAACGCCTCCACTGGAACACAGACTTTTTCTTCGGCTAATTAATTCCTCAGGTCCCATTGAACAGGAGAGTAGCTAGCATACGGTGGAAAGATTGACCAGCTCACTATCCCACTCCAAGCAAGTAAGCAGTCAACGAAACTCAACACCAAAGAGAAAATAGTGGTAGAACTTTCTGCGCTGATGCATCACATCACAGATTTATGAGGCTAGAAAAACTAAGACATATAAGAGAGACATCTACGACTTTGTCAAGAGCAATGATAGTGCTTCTCTTGGTCCTAGTAGGCACTTGTATTAATTCAGGATCAAACCAGGACTTGTTAATTACAATTTAAAAAACACTTGATATTGGGCAAAGCATGGACACACTGCCAGAAACAGAAAAATTTTCTGTGTGCCAAATGTTTTTCCTATCAGGCCCGCAGCTAACGCACAGTAAAATTCATATCCTTGTCAGCCCATTGTACAAGATCAGATACACGCACATCAACATGAGAAGTTTCACAATTTTTATTATTTAGTTGGACCATGAGATATTCGTAATATTCATCAGAATGTACATGTACTTCACTCTTGTGACCACACACACGACTTGTTTGCCCACATATTTACCACTGAATAGACCAACAAAGGCAGCTGGCGCATTCTTTCGTGTACCCGCCGTCACCCACACACACGAAAGGTGTAGGGCTGAAGCCTCCCACAGAACAAGAACTTGTGCGGAAAGTAGAAGGCCACCACGAACCCCAAGATGAACCCAGCCGACGCCCCTGTGATGGACGCGTCATTGATACTACGCAGGAGCTTCTGAATCCGGACAAACATCACTTGAACCCAGACAAGCCGAATATGTATCCGCATCCTGAACCTCTTCTTGCACCTCTTGTCCAGCGGCGGCCCACATAGCCCCGGATTGCCTGTGAATTTGGCAGCCGAGAAGCGCTGCAGAGAGTCCGGGACAAGGCTTGACAGTGAGTTATCAGCGACGTTGAACGAAATGAGCTGCGAAGTGTTGCCCAGCTGCGCCGGGATTCCGCCGTCGAACTGGTTGTGCTGAAGGGCGAGCGTGCTCAGGTATGTCATGTTCCTGATGCTTGCAGGGATCACGCCCGAGAAACTGTTGTTCGAGAGGTTCAGATAGGTTGTGTACGCCATCTGCTCGAAGATGTGTTCCGGGAGCGGCCCTGAGAAGTTGTTGCCAGACACGTCAAGAGCGGTCATGAAGCTGCAAAGCTGGAGGCCTGGAGGGAATGGACCTTCGAGTCCCAGGTTGCCGAGACGCAACCCGAGAACCCTGTTCTGATCAGGGTGCCAGCATTCCACGCCGGTGAACCGGCATATGTAACCGTCGATGCCGTTGTTAGAAAAGCTCCATGAGGCTTCGAGCACGCCATTAGGATCGATAACAGACTGTTTGAGGTCCTTCAAGCATTGGACGTCGGAATCACTGGTTACATGTCCAAAGTACGACGAACAGCTGCTTAGGAGCAGCAGCCAGACCACCAACCTCGTGTAGCCATGCATCGCAGAACCTGGCAGCAGCCTCCCGGTGTCACCTGCTCCATCAAAATACACACGATCAAGGGGATACTCTATCTCTACTCCTAATGGAGCACTTGGTAGTCTCCGCCGGTCAATTTTCGTCCCACCACTTTCGTTCGGATTTTTTCGTAGGTTAACCGTCGTAGATTTTTTTGGTCCTCCTCCCACCTTCCATGATCCCCTCGCACCTAAGAAAAAAAACGACCGACAACCCATCGCACGAACCAGGGAGCGAAGCCCCCTCGCACAAACGAGGCTGCTCTCCCTCCGCAAACCTTAGCCACCGCACAAGGGAAGAGACGAGGGACAGCAGGATGCACGCTGCGCCGAGACGTGTCCGCCGCCGGCCTCTCCACACCCCATTCCCCACCTCCTCCGGTCCTCGCCTACAGCTGCTCCTCCGCGACGGCAGCAGCCCTCCAGGTGCCGCCGGCCCAGGCACGCCGCCTGCTTTGCATGCGCCGCCGCCAGCCCACGCACGCCGGTCAAGGCCTTGCCCCAGGCCACGGTTGGGCGCCGTGATCACTCATCTCCTCTCTGTGGCACCATCTCTCTCAGATCCAGGCTGCTCAACACTGTCGAGCCCAACCAGAGCGCCCGTGCCTCACTGTCCTCGTGCGTCGTGACACTGTTTTCACCCCGTAGCCTAGGCCACGCGGGCTGACAACCGTCGTCGCCATCCTCACAAGCCGAGCCAGGTTGAAGGATGGCCGTCCGCCAGCTGCGAGATCCATCCATCCAGTTTTGCATCCATCAAGCACCAGCCACCAGGTAGTAGAGATTTCTCCTTTGATTTAGCTGGAGATGCCGCTGCTGTTTGTTTGCCTCATTTTCTCCGGCCGGCGCCAACCTGCTCGACTAGACCCCTGATTTTTATTTTGTTTTTGCAGTGATCTACGATGAGGCGTGGTACGACTCCTTCAGCATGTTGGGAGACTCGGCCGGCTCCAAGGACGACAACGATTACTCCAGCGTCAGTGGAGGTATTCTGCTCGCCCGGTTTCTCATGCCCTGCAGTGCAGTTTCAGGCTCGCAGTGTACTCAGCATCAGATGCTCCCCATCCGTGTAAATCCAGATCCTCTCCCCGTCTCCCGGAAGACGTCGCTGGTGGCACAAACGCGTTGCCGTGCAAGGACGCGGTGTGCTTGGTGGACGCAGAGGCGTGCCAGGGTGACTCCTCCGACCCCCGGTGAAAAGTGAAGATCCGGATGCTGCTGCTCTTGTTGTTGTTGGTAGCCTGAAAGAACGGCAGACCGCGGCATCGTGCTCGCCTCAGCATTTCCCGGGCTTGGTCCCGAGCTACAAGGTCTAGAGGATGTCGGTCACCAGGTTCCCCGCACCACTCGAGGAAGAAATCGGCCATCGTCAGGCTCTCCTTCCGGAGGAGATCGTACGAGGGCGATGAAATGACCGAAATGAGTGAGTCAACAAAAGCACTTTCATCTACTTATCCAGCAGTACCATTTAAATTGTTCATCAGCATTTCGTTTATGCTTTGCTGACAAAACTGACGATAAATTCAGCTGGCTCGGCGAAGTACCTGTACCCGCCGAGAGAGGGCCTGAGGCTTCCGTATTCGACCGTCGGAAGGCTGCTGGTCGGTCCTCGAGCCATCGGTGTTCAGAGTCAGAGGGGGGAAGGCTTCTTCAAGTAAGAAGCAATGTTACTGAGACTCATGATATTCATTCATCCACTGTGTATTTCTTCTATCAGGATGCCTGACTGAATCTTTCGAAATTGATTGCAGAGACAACAGGAAATCCCTAGCCCCAAACTACTCCCCCTACACCCCGATTGAAGCAGACATGTTTGCCCGCGCAAGGAAGGTGTGCCACATTGCGCTCCCGTCACTGAATCCCCATGACTCCTTCCATTCGCTTCTCATTGTGAGTGTTCAGGTAATTTTCTCATGTTTCTTCACCTACTTAACCAAGTAGTGTTGATTGCTTAGTACATTTTTTTGAGAAAAATGATTTGTTACTCTGAGCTTAAGAGGTTATTAAATGATCTGTACAGTTGCCTACCTATCCCACTACCATGTTCGGTGGGAACGACAGCGACGGTGTAAGCCCGGTCCTGTATTTGAAGATATTCAATAGCTTCGACAAGGAGATTTCTCCTCGGCTCAAGGACAGCATCAAGGTAAGCCAAATTAATTGCATTTCCATGGCATCATAATATGACCCATTTTGAGTACGCCTGAACAAATTTCTGATGAGTTCATGGTTATGCAGAGTGTGATGAATGAGGAAACGAAGAAGGTCAAGGGGTTCCCGGGGGACAACAACATGCCCTACACAGAGAGGCTGAAAATCCTGGCCGGCAGCTCAGCACCCTGAAGACCTTCAGAAGCCGGTGTTGTCTAGATCCTAGCACAAGTTCTACAAGGTAGTAACCAGTTATACATGCTTCCTCACATCTCCATCAACCCACATTTTCTCAAATTCCTAAGTTCTTGATGCACCCCCAGTCCCGACTGAAACATCTGCATCTGTTCATTGTGATGTAGGGATCCATCGTCAACGTCGTTCATTGATTCAGATTCATTGTGCCATTGGAATGACTTGGATTCTGCCGTTGTCACCAGCCCGAGGTTCAGATCCTAGACCTTGGCTACTCAACTAGAAGCTATGTCAGACGAACTTCATTTAGTTCTTGAGATTTTTTGTGGCTTTGGATTTATAGTCTACGAGCAATGCTCATGCTTCTGTGATTCTTCCAGCTCTAAAATACATGTATGCTTTTCTCTGTGATGTACTACTAAACTATATGTGGCCATCATATTTTAGATAAATGATGATGTGGTAATGCACACCTTTTAAATGCTGCACGTGTGGTTCAGTAAATCCTCACTATCATGTGTTGTGGCGTCCGTGTTGTTTTTAGAGCTTGAAGCAAGCAGAACACTGAATATATCTTTAGGGCGGAAGATATATTCAAAGTCGTCTCTTGTACTAATGTTCAGGGCAATGGGCACTTGATATTTTAGGGCGGAAGGCTGAAGCAAAGAAAGCTGCGACTCTTTAGTATATTTTTAGATTTGCGGCTCTTTGAGCTGTGTTACATTTGATTCGAGACCCGGATGAGGTCGGTTAAATTAGGATTAAAGTCTGCACAATAACTAGGAACAGCGAACAAGCAAGGCTATTCAGATGAAGTCTGCACTTAATACTATAGGTTTTCTTTTGGGCTCCTGTACAGCTTCGCTAGCATCATAAATTAATTGTGGGATATAATGCACAGTAGTAGCTTCTTCTGTTTATTTTGGAAATCTTCTTAGTTTATAGGTTTCCTTTTCATCTCTTGTACTAATGTGTAGGTATGACATGGTGCTTTTTTTAATCTCTTGCGGATGTCAATATTTTTTCTACAGTTACATATATACAACTGAATCACAAAGGATTTTATTTTTGATTAGGTACACCATAGAATAGTCTCACATCTTGGTTTATTTATTACCCTGTTTAAATATGAACCAACATGTTTGTCAAAATTATAATTTGTTATCTGCTTGCCTCAAGGCAATATTCTCCCAAGATATATATATCTCTCTCTCTCTCTCTGTGTGTGTGTGTGTACTTGGACAGAAACACTCCCATACCCGAGGTCTCAGTTAATGAACTGTTGTTGAATTCTTCTGTCACTTTTGATACAAAGCTATAGCTATACTTTCATTTGCCAAGAAGATAAAATAGGTTTAATACTGTGATTTAGTTACTTTCAGATTTTGGTATCTTTTGAGAAGTGCTCCACAAATATGAACGAAAGGAGCTTGTATTTGAGATAATAGTCTAGGAAGTTTTATTTAAGATATCATCCGTGTCAACAAAAAATAGTCCGGCCCAACCAATGGATGGATGGGGATGAAAATCTAGACCAACACCCACCCATGGATGGATGGGGATGGGGCGACGACGGCGGAGGCAGCGGCCTTCTCTCGGTGCTTGCTGATGTGGTGGACATCGACGTCGGTGAAGGGTTGCAGCACGCAGACATCAAAGGTACTGACGCCCTCCATCCTCCTCCCCTCGCCTCCCCTCCCCTCAGCTCATCTTCTTCTTCTGGATTTTTTGATTTGATCCGTGCGGTTGGTTTCTGCAGGCTGCGGGTGTGACGGAGGAGCACCATGGCGGGCGTGCAGGCCATGGCTCGCTATGGAAGGCCCTTCCCTTCCCTCTCTCTATTCGGGCCATGCTCAGGCAGTCTTTTCTCTTCTCTTCCCGCAAAAGAAGTCTTTTCTCTTCATGATCTGAACATGTTGGAGGTCATTATTTCTCCTCTGCCATAGTTTGATGTTGCTGCCATGTTAACTGAGAGTTGGTAGCCAATATCAAGTGATTTGGAATTTTTTTTGATTTGAACCGTAAATGTGATGATTTATCACAATTGTCATATGATCACAATTTCTCCTCTGCCATTATCCGTGCCTTTGTTAATAATTGCTTACTTCTGAAACCAGGTATCTGAATTTGAGGTGATCGTTTTCTTGCTTACTTCTGAATCCCGGTATCTGATTTTGAGGTGATGGTTCTCCATATTACATTGCTATGTTAATCTCTTACCTTAGCTGTTACTCTTCCCTTTGTCAGGTTCTATTTTAACATTCGTTATTGTTTGGGGGATTTTTTATGGATTAATCCAGTTCCAACTGTTAATCTAGACATTGAGTTGAGAGATGCAATATTCATCAACATGTTTATAGGCTTGTTGGTAGCAGAATCTGCATAGAATTGTAAAAAAATTATCTTGTATAAAGACTTAGCTATGGTGCTTGGCACATAATTTTTTTTATTTTTGCTTCAGAAGGAGTTGTGCAAGATGTCAACATTATTGCGAAGATGAAAAACTTCTACCGAAGGCTAAAAGCTTTCTAGTTTTGGGATTCATCGGATGGCTTCCATGAAACATCATCTTTTCTTGAGGTATCCAATGTTTCATATCTGTACCTGCTGCTGCAGTTTCTTAAGAGATATATACATATCAGTTTCATCAGAAAAAAATAGGCATGCTTGCTTTGTAAAGGACAGTGACATTTGCCTGATGTTATCTGGTAACCCTTAAAAGGAGGGAAACACCTGTTGTAGCTTTTGTTCATTGACCATTTTTGCTTCTCAAATCCGCTGAAGCTGAATAAAGTATCTTATTCAAGATTTCCTTGCTCCAGCAGATCTGAAAGTAGTAGTTTAAGACCTTCATGTCTGTAGCAGTGTTGACACCATTGACATATTATGGGAACTGCTTTGAGCAAAAATAATCTAAGTGATATATCTTTCGTATCATCTTGTTACAAAGAAGAGCATGGAGTGGCGACGGTTATAGCAGGAGCAGGGCAGCCACAGCTTCTCCTTATTACAAAAACTTTCAGAAACGAAGGGAAGATAGCCTATAAAGCGAGGACAAAATATTTCTGGTCAGGTACTACCAAAAATTAAATACGTGTCATCTACTTCGATTCTGGTATATGCATCTCTTTCTTCTATCATTTATTGTTGCTTTGTTTCAACTTTCTTCTGTAGATTTTACAGCACGCAAGTTTCAGTGTCCCAAAGTTGGTTTCAAAACTTCAGATCCACAAGATTGATAAGATGTGATATATTTTTGTGATGTTTAACTTGGTTGTCTCTGTTTACTTAGGAGTGGAGTTCCAACTCTGCCGATAAAACAAGATTAAGTGGTAACGGTTGAAACTCTTTTGCATGTAAATGTTTAACTGAATTATTTAATATGGTCTAAACTTATTTAGCTTGCAACTATTTAATCAAATTATTTTATGTGAGCTATCACAGTGACACCATACCTTGAGTACCACTTAGTACATATATATGAAAAGATTATGATAATTGACCTTTCATTATCGGATCTCATGGCAATCATGATATTCTGGCCCTGTTCGGCAAATCACCACGGACCAGAGCCAGCGGAGCGGCCTTCCAGCCACTCCTCAAATTAGAACTAGATCCTGCTCCACTCCGGCGTGGAGTTGGAGAGTGGAGAGAGTCCAAACAGACCCTCTATTTTGCAGCTTCAAATTTAAGATATAGTATTTGCTTCACCAGCTATATAATTGTACTGATACAACTGGAACACCATAGTTAGATTTACCATAAAAATATATTCTAAGCATAGTTTTATTACATTTTAGAATTATGACTGCAGTGGTATTTTGTGACTTGTGAGTGTCAGGTTTGATAAATAAAAACAATGTGGTGTATTTGTCATGTGCCATTCTGCTCAAGAACCTCATCCCCATCATGCATTTTTTCCCTTTCATTTGAGTTAGTAAAGTGGTTTCTGAATCTGTTCGAAGTTTCCCTTTCATTCTCAATGCGGTCGAACCTGATTAAATAGCCTGTGCTTCCTTCTTCGGGTAAGATATGGAAATCTGTATTACGCTAATTAGGAGAAGCAAATCATCCACCTTCCATACCTAAACTGATTCTTCGTTCTTCGGTTATGTCTTACAAAGCTGTACTACGCGAATTGGTTGAAGCAAGCAGTAATTCTGTACCATACAATTAGCAAGGAAGGTTGCACCAATCTCTGATCTGGGTTGTTAGTGTCTGCCCATTCATGGATTGGCATTCATCACTTTGGCAATCATCCACGGTTCTTATGAATTGTAACTGATTTGAAATGAATGCCTAATCCAATTTTATATGCAATTATGATTAGTTTGAATCGCACCAACTAGCATAGCTATTGAAGATCCATTTATTCGTTTACCTCCTTCTGAAATTTTGAGCTTTTCTATAATTTCTCCGTATTAACAGATTATATAACATTAGTTTGGACACTGAAGTTACACAACTGCAGACTATGAACCTGAGATGCACTGCACGGAGGCTGAATTTTACCAAAGTAACTCTGGCCCCTGCAACTGTAAGGTCTGTTCTTCCTCTACCATCCTCTAGGTTCCTATTTTCAATGTTATTCAATGATGCATGAACGTTGCTCGGATTGTTGGATTCTTTGATGTTATTTGTTGGATTCAATGATGCATGAACAGAGCTGAAACACAACACTTTCCAATTTCGACTGAACAACACAACACCAGATTGTAGTGTTCTTTAAGCCAATAGCTTTCTTCATGCAAAGAACAAAGGGTTCATAATGATGCAGTGATGAAAAAAATAATCTGAGTACATATTGACCTTCTCACTGATCATGGAAAGAGGTAACCAAGGTTTTTGATTGGCTACACAGTAGTATTATGGTAGTTTTGACAAACATGGTGAGAGTAAGTTATGCAGACATCATGCTTCTTAGGTTCAATTATATTGTTGTATGTTTTGTGCTTAAGAGTGCAATTTTTAGCCTCCTTAGCCAGGCACCTTGGAAAGGATGGAAAGGGTTCTGGTGGAAGGATGGTGAGAAGCTGGGCATGGCCAGTTGCACCAAAGCATGAGAAGGCTGTGAGAGAGGTGGTGGAGATGGTGAAGATATCTTGTCCGATGGAAGATCAAGGTAACCAGATCAGATGTACCATAGGCTTTATTTCCTCACAACGACCATTTATGCAATTTTCTATTGACATATACCATTGGGGAAAGGAAATCTTCACATGAGTTTTTACAATACCTTCTGTTATGTTGTAAACGTGTTGGTAGTACCATGTATCATCTGGCATTTAAAGAATAATTAATTGTAATGTGGCATTATCTGTCACTAGATACGGATTTGCCTTTTGTTTCTATTTTGTCAGGAAGAATCATGCATGAGAAGGATAAAGCTCTTTCCTGTATCGGGTTTTATATCTGGGAAGATTATTACTAGTTGTGCCGCCATGACATGTGTGAATAAGGTAAAAGCAAAGAAATCAGAGAAATGGTTGTAGCCAAAGTTAGACATATTCATTAAGTCTCCTAGGAAGATCTCCTTCGTCTCTTTCATATTTCATATCCACGGGTCACATGGAGGGTGATAGCTCTCAAGTGTATGCAAGGTTTACGAGTCGACGAGTCGTTCTGAGGTTGAGACTCATAGACTAATCGTCCTTGGACTCATAATCCATGAGTGTATGATAGTGTACAATGTGTGGTATCATGAGTGTATGATAGTGTACAATGTGTGGTATGTAGCTTCAACATTTTTAGGTGCTGGTAATTTTTGCTGCCATTGGCCTATAGCGTTTATCTGCTTCCTTCTACATAAGATAAACATGAGCTATGTTAGTGTCTATCACTTTTTTAAAGTAGAAACAACTTGGAGAAAAAATATGTTTGGTCTATTAAATTTCTCTATATAAACTGAAGCATGGTTCTGCCAGCCATGAAGTTTGCAGTGTAATAATTTTTAGTAAGTCCTTTCCAACCTTTTCGTGTTCATATTTAAGCCTAGCTAAATTATGTGGTGCATCATATTTGTGCACATATTAACTACACTCTCCATTCATGAAATTGGGTATAAATTTTGTAACACTATTTAGACCAGTTAACCCCTCGAGCCTGCGCAAGTGGGAGCTATATGCACCGGGCTGCCTCTATTTTTTAATCTTGTGGTAGTTAAGCATTTCCAATTTCTAATAAAGAAAGCCTCCAAGTATCTAACCATAGAGTAGTGCTCTCAAGTTACAAGCTACACTCTTTTGTTACAGAGCTTTCAGGTGTTGCTGCTAAAGAAAGCCTGCCCTTAATAAGTATACAAAGAGCTCCTGTCTACTGGGGCAGCACTCTGGGTACATGGTCGAATGCCACTTCCATGTATCAAAAACAATTCTTTAGCTTGTAAGGACACATATCCATGAAATTTTTATATGCTCAAAATGATACTCCTTGCTGAGGACTAGACATTAACTGAAACATGAATGGTGTTAATCTTTACATTTTGTATGTCTAACTAAGAAGACGGAGGGAACACACAATTCTGAAGTTTTCTGTAACTGTATTATGCATGTGTGTACCTTCCTCTCACTTTCCCTTCCCCTTTCGCTTTGTTAGCTACTCCTTTTTCGCATTTCTACCTCATACGCCCTTTTTCATTTCTACAATTTGCACGGAAGAGAAGTGTGCCAAATAATGGATTCACCAGTGACAAATCGCAATGTTACTTGTATAGAAGCTCACAAACCGAGAATGTTGAGTTTCTGAAAACCATAAGCATGTTATTATAGCAGCTCTGTTCATTTTCTTGTAATGACTAATGCTTTCAAATCCTTCTTGGGCATGAAATAGTTCCAAAAACCAAAAGCATGTTGTAAATTATATCAGTTCTCTATTTTTTTGTAATACCTAATGCATTCAGATCCTATTTGAATCACAGTAAAACTGAAGCGGAAATAGAAGTACGAGTATCAGATAGCCAGGGCATGAAAGTGTTCACTGATATGTTACATGTACCCAGCTGTACTATTTTGCAATGCTTGAATGCTTACAATACAGATATTTTATTGGTCACATTTGAATGCTTATCAATAGTGCATGTGTGATTCCCTAGGGCTAACCGAACAAGTAGATGAGATATATGAGATTAGAAGGGAAGGGAATTATGGGGAGCGGGTGCCAGGAGGGATATGAGAACAAAATAAAAGCACAAAGACGAATGTAATTAATTAGATATTTCCAAATTATTACACATGTAGATCCGTCGACCCCGAGCTCATCCCATGCGGCCCCGAGGAGGAGATGACCATTCGACTTGCGCCCCGCCACGCCAGGGAGGATGCCCGTGCACGGCACTGCTCGGACTCCATCCATCGGGAATCCATTGCGTCCGCCCAAATGGTGCATGGATCCGTCCCTAGGCCATCCATAGCTACCTCGCCGGAGGCCGTGCGGTCCGTCTGGCGTCCGAATGCACTAGCGGATGCACAACCCCTTAGTTGGTGCACCGAGCATCGGGACGCACCATGGGCCTCGTTCGACGAGGCCATGGCACGGCATGCCCGCCGTGCAAGGCATCGGGTGCGGGAGGCGGCGGCAGCCCTCACGGAGGTGGACGTCCGTGAGGCGGAGTCGCATTCTCCGACGACCCATATGGCGCATCAATCCGGGCGCCACAACCCACATCATGGTGGTCGTCGGCGTCTCGTCCCTGGATGGATCCATCATCGATCTGACGTCCATCGGCATGCAGCGGGATCCGGGCTCCGACGAGGAAGAGTAGGGCATGGGAGACAACGACGCCTTCAGTCTCGTGAGCCTACGAGTGTCCCATGCCCTACTCTACCTTGCCGGTGACCGGGCCAACACTCTGGGGAGCACACCGGGCCGTCGGACATGGCCTAGGTGGAGCCGGCAGGCGGGAGCGAAACCGGACAAAGCCCCGGTCAAAGATCGCCGCGTTGCATGTAATATTATGGATTTGAGGTTTTTAGTTTAAGATATCCAGATGTGGAATGCATTTTCTGAGGGGTGACCGGTCACTGTCCATGGACACGCCCAGGCGCGTTTGCAGACATTTGAGGGGTCAGATTTGCCAAGTCCGGCTGTAGATGTTTCTTAGTGGAGCAAGAAGATGTCGACGTTTGTTGGGTTGTGGTGTAGGTTGGGATTATGGACTTAAAATGCATGAGCCTTGGCACTTGTCGTCGTTGTGGACTAACGAATTGCTTGTTACCTCTAGGTATGAACATCTTTGGATCCTTCTGTTCTTTGGATCCATTGTTTTTTGTGCATATAGAAGAGAGAAGTCAACAGAAAGCACTTCAAAAATAATGGTTCAAGGAAGAAGATTGATTTGTGGTACAAAAAGGTTGGCTATGTTTCATTAAAACATGTCATTTGATGTACTTTATCCTTCCAAAGCTTTATTTTTGACATATAATGTATATTGCTTGTGCAGGATGGTTATAAGTTGAGAAATAATTTTTATTACAAATGCTAAAATACCATGGAAATGAAGCTTAAGACAACATACGTGACGTTGTAAGGTAATATCTTAATCACATCAAGTATCTTAGTTTGTAACATATAATTATTTGGATCATTGTTCTCTATGTATATATCTCCGAGTTACATTGCAGATGAGATGGATTTCAATTATTTTTTAATTGTTGCAGGTTATCTTT